>NC_064227.1:3731591-4051397 GCF_023101765.2 Spodoptera frugiperda
TCAATATTCTGGATTATAGAGGTCGTGGATTGATGGCGGATTAGGATTATGTTTGAGTTGAACTGAAATTATCTATTTTATAGTACCTAGGATTTGTATTTAGTTAAATTACGATCTCTTACTTTTTTATCAAGTGATTAAAAGAACATATATTTCTCATTAGGGAGCTTTTCCGCCAGAGATGTGCTATGTAGATATGTTAAGAAGATGTAATAGCTTAGCTGTGAAATTATGTGACCGTTTTCACTGATACTAAGCTATGTAGCTGTAGGAGTAAGATGTGTTATGAAGATGCGCCCCCGCAAAGTAGTTGTGCGAGGAAAATGCGCAGCTCGAGTATGCGATGTATCGATAGTAGTTAAGCCATCCATAGCACGCATTCATAGCAAGCTTTTTGCTAAGCATTAGAAACACTATAAAACATTAATTTACTACAATACCTACATAGTTAAAAACATATTTTGGACTATCTGTAAAGACTACTTCCACTTGAAAAAAAAAAATCATAAGATCAAAATTTAACAGTCGCACTAAACCATCTAGATTCAAGTACACAGTAAAATATAAATACACAAAATATCCTTCAACGTACCATCCTACACATCCTTAGATACATTCACCAATAAACACATAATATCATACACAAATCAATAACGTGACAACCCTAGCATCACACACCGCGCTTTGATGTGCCACCGAGCGTTGTATTTGACGCCAATCGCTCCAGTTAGGGTTGGCACATGAGATATTTATTCAAATGTGTTTATTTGCTCGTTGTGGTATCGGCTAAGAAGAATACATATGTGAGCACTCCTGCTCTTCTTATGGATATCAGAAATTAACTAAGGGACTATAATACTTAATAGAAACATGATACTTTCTGCCTCGCACAGCAAAGTTGTGGAATAAATGAGCTGTATTTCCGAACCGATACGACCTTCAAACTTTCAAGAAAAGAGCGTACTTCTTTTTAAAAGGCCGGCAACGCATTTGTCTCTCCTCTGGTGTTGCGGGTGTCCATGGACGACGCTGATCGCTTACCATCAGGTGACCCGTCATAAAAAAGCTCGCCAATAGGGTAGATGAAAAAACTCGCTTTTTTAAGATTTTTAACAAGTGTAGAGATTATGTCAAATACCTTTTATGAAGAGGCCCATAGTCCAGTAGTGGACTCTCACAAGTAATGTATGTATGTATAATATTCGAATAAGCGCTGCCACACACAAGATATTTATTCAAATACGTTTATTTGCTCGTTTTCAAAATTGATTGAAGGGACATCGTAGGGATGGGAATTTTTATTTAGAGTACGGTATGTTGAGTAAATTGGGGTATTGTGGTTAGTGGTTACTGGGGTCCGGTAATGACTGTACTGAGTTAGGGGTGGATATCAAAATTGACCCCTGTTTTGAAAATTGTCGTTTGGTGACTATACGTTCATAATTTTTGGTTTAAAATGGTACCTAGGTTTGTTTTGTGGTTGCGGTTGTTTGACAAAGTAAATCATACTTGTATTTATTTGAATAACTTTTTATAATACTTATCGTGAGACATACTAAATTAACTTAAAAAAGAGAGACTCTCTGTGACTCGAAACTAGTAGAGCTTTTCTCCATTAATTTACGCGAGTGAACCGTGATTCTAAGTTATTTGAATAGGTCATGTATCAACACAGAAGTTTACAATAAAGTGACAAATTGTTGAATTTTATTAGCTTTACATTTTGGTTCTCTGTTGTTTTTTTAATGTTTCTTTGCGCGTCTGTTATTAGGTGAATTCTTAAACGAGTATGATGTTTATGTCATGTTCGAATCCTAATGCAAATACATTAACTAAATAAATAATCAACTTAGACTAACATAAACCTAACAAATAAATTCTCACGAGGACAAAATCATAAAAAAAAAAACATACAAATCAACTTTTGTTTACATTTCTTCATAACACTAATTAAAAAAAATACTTTCCCATGTTAATTAACTTAAACACAAAATCTTAAAGGAATAATATGACACCTATGTCTATAGAAATTAATCTTAAAATCGTGTAACAACGTATTTAGAATGCAATGAAAATCTAAAGGGACTTTTATGACCATAGCTTTTTGTTTTGTTAAAAATAAACCGACTAAAATTAAGATACATTAGCTATTAAACTAACCTCTTTTTGGTTCAGTCTCACTTAAATTAGCCGTATCATCTTTGAACAACCGTCTAACATATTCACACGCATGGAAAACACAACTCTAAACGAGAAAAGACAAAGTTTAATTTTGAATGAATCAGAAAGTCTAAGATTGACATACGTCCAACAAATTAACACACGTTGAAAATTCAACCCTAATAAGGATATGACAAAGTTCATTTTTGTGTACGTCAAAAAGACTAAGATTGACACATGGTAGTGTTTTGTTTTTTTTTCTGCAGCAATTTTACTGGGCATCTATATTTTGTTCTGGTAATAAGGGAGAATGGAGGTTTTGACTTAAAATAAATTAAGTGCATTGTAGCAATGTCATGATTAATTTATTTTAGTGTTTATTTAAAACTTGTAAGAAATACTCAGTAACGATTTTGTTGCGAAGACAATTGCTAAGGACTGAGTGAAGTAACCATTAAATGACTCTGGGTACGGTGTTAAAACAATTCGCGAGGTTCAAGATTTGAGTCTCATCTTATGCAATGTGCCTTTATTTCTGTAAGAAATTTTTGAAAACGTCTAAACTCCCTATGACAAATACTTTGTCCGACCCGGGAACCCAACTCTGCATCTTTTAACTCCGCAGTCACACTTACAATCTTAACTAATAAGGAAAGCAACTTTACTCTACTCGGGAATCAAACTAAATACCTCCAAGTCACGCTAACACCCACTAAGCGAACCTAAATAGTCTATTACTTAATTATGATAAATAAGACATGCGGGCCTTATACCATAACTCAAAAAACGTCACTTAGATTGAGATTAATCTTAACATGAGGGCGTAAAAAGTGAGATTTCACGATCATATCCCAATTTGGTATAAGCAGAACTAATTTGACGTGTCTCTTCATTAAGTTTTGAAGATGTAATTAGAGGCGATGTCACAATTTTAGGTAAAAACGACCTTATGTTATCGCAATAAGGCTTCTTTTTGAAAATTTCGTGAGTTTGTATTAATTTTTAATTGTTTTTTTAAAGGATCAAAAAGTTGCCCCACACTAGGATTTTCTCCTGTAACTATTTCGTTGTGATAGTAAAAGTCTGACACTCCCTCACGCGTCGCCCAAGGCGGGAGAACTCATTGTATGATTTTCCCTCCTCAAAAAAAGCCTAACCTAAATCTTAATACCAAAACGTGAACTAGAACTACTGCTATACCTATCAACGCATAAGTCACACAAATAACATACATTGATCTACAAATCCACCATACATTAGCAGTCTATTGTAGGAATGTATCAAAAATGGCGGCCATAACTTCAATAGGAGCATGATTGAGAAATATCACCATTGGACGAATCGATGGTAATTGTTATAAATGGCCCCATGGATTTTTAGGAACGATGGCCTCCATAGATATAATAGACGAACGTCTATATTTGTATACTTGGTATAGGTATGGGATATGTGATGGGTATGCTGTTTTTGCTATAGAAGATAGGCAGAGACGAATATACAAAATCTTGCATGATTTTTTCGCTATTTTTGATATAAAGCCGATTTTAAAGGTCTCAGCACACATATGGGATCGGAAAGGACGAACCTTAAATGTGTGAGCTCTTCACATGTTAAAACTCTAGATGTCATGCTATAACTGTCAATAATTTAAACATAAAAAACTTCATAAGCTATGTCCCATTTGAAATTCGATCTATGATATCTATGCGGACCGAAAAATCTAACCTGTTGTTGTATTCTAACTAAACTGTATTCTTTTGGTCAAAAAACACCATTCGTTGTCCAAAACACAGACTATAATTACACGTTTTTGATGTCAACAGATCATAAAATTAATATAATAAACTTTAATTTCGTAGCTGTCACTCGACGCTGGCAACATTGAACACCAAAAAGGTTTCATTTCCGTAAACATTTTGCCCGAATTTCAAGTCCATTTCGGCAATAAATTGATGTTTTAAAATTGTTTATTTTTTCCCATTTATTCCTAGCATTCAATCCATTGGGACCTGCCAATTTATTTGACATAGGAAATTGGTTTCTTTTTATAATATAGACTAGTATTTTTGGACCTCTAAAATGTTATTTGGGGGTCCTAATAAATAGACTTATACTTTCTAAGAAAAACTTGACGATTGTCGATGAAATGGATTGGCTACGTGGCTATTTTGGAATCAAAACTTACTGATTTCTGAGAAGGTCGAATAAAGTTGAGTAGACGGCAAAATTACCTGGAAAAATAATAAAATATCATTAGTTTATATGTTCAAATTGATGGCACATGTTATCATAATAATGTAGTATTGCTTCACTCGTTACGTAGGTTACCTATTGATTTCGGGACCAGATGCTATGAAATAGGAACAGGGGGGCCTACTCTAATTCAACGAGCGAACGAAAAAGCTTTGCAGATTGCATCCTATAATTCTATTTATTGCGAACTTTCGTGAACAAAAATGAACGAATGAAATGAAAATAAATAAATAGGTTTTGATATGAAATTAAAAATAAAACGTTATTTCAAGTAATTCTATTAGTAAATCAATAAAACCTACGGCCGAAGATTAAACGAAACTTTGCATTCGAGAACCGGAGTAGACCTACAGGTTTGATCTAAAATTGAGACCGGTTTTTATCACCAAAAAACTTCAAAAAGCAAGCCTTGTAATACGCTCAAGAACTTGAAAGCTTTTAGTTTTCAATGACACTTAAAAATAGGTACTAATCGCATATTTCCTAACTACCATTTTAAATCAAAGTTCGCGAGGAAATGCATGCTACGCGTCATAGCGAACTCCTATACAATTATGTTATTAGAATGTAATGTGTTGCAATTTTTCCAAGCCCTACTCCGTCTGAGTGCATTGTAGGCAAAGAGGTTATGTAATTATGCAGCCTATTATCAATAATGAGGTATGACATAATTAAATGAATCGTTTCAATTGTTATGACGATGTTTGTTTTTTTTTTATTATTTCTTGCTAATTGTTACTTGGAGTCACTTGGAGATGTAATTAGTGCATTTGACAGGATATTTAGGTTCTAATTGTGATAATGAATGGATGTAGGTCGCTTCCAACCGGCCTATCTGGAAGTCATTGGGGCAGGCCTATGTTCAGCAGTGGATGTTCTGTTTCTAATATGATGATGATGATTTTATAATGATTGCTTTCTTTCATTGCTTGAGTTACCATTAAGAACGAATAAAACTTTTTTGAAAAAAACCTTTAAAAGTATCAATTCAGTAGTACAACAATTTTTGGATCACATAAAGAATTGCTCCATGTGGCAATCGAAGCTACTACACGTTACGCGGCAGCCGGTTGCCCTTGCTACTACCAGATATCGATTGTACACTTCTGAGTTAAACCAAAGAGACAACGTCAACACAAATTACAAGTTTGACTGCAATATTTGACATATCTTTAATGAAAAACTCAGCAAAAAAAACTTCTTTGATAGATATGGAGCTATAAAACCACTGTCATCCAATAGTTGTTTAAACAAACCGCAAAAGTTCCAAATATTATGATCCGCTTGCTTCGAAACCACCGCAGAATGTCTACGGAACTTCCACGTTTAATTCGACAAAGTTCCAGTTTCGAACCTTGCGGCTTTCGAAGTAGAACCTTTGACCACGCATCGAAGGCACATGTTAAGACGGGATTTGCGTTGTAATTACGTTTGCTTTAGGTTTTATAGGATTTAGGAAGTTTCGTCTAGTCTAGTCTAGTCTAGAATTCTGGAAGTGGGTTAAGTTAGTTCTATATTGATTGGGCAAATACTGGTTAGTGCTTACATACTAAGTTAAAAGAACTAACTAGATTGCCTACTTGATTAAATAGTAGATTATTTTAGTGTTAACTAGCCTCTGTCAGCGACTTCGCCTGCGTTTATATGAGTTAAAAAGTATCCTATCACCCATTGCAACTCACACCTTGTCTGTGTACCAAATTTCATCAAAATCCGTTCTGTAGTTTCACTATGATTAATGGGCAAACATCCAAACAAACTTTAATATTAGTGTGATTTGGGATTTTCCGAAAACTTAAGACTGTTTTTCAAATGATATTAAATTAGAAGTTGCTATGCAAGGCAGGTCTTTCATATTCAGTCAAAACTGATTAAAATCAATGTCCGACAACCCAATAAATAATAATGGGCATAACAGAATTGATTTTAAAATCCAATCCAAGACATATTGAACACAAAAGAACAGGTAATAAAACTCTTTTTCGAATAACCAAAGTGAATCGAATGAAAAACTACTTTCGTAGCGCAAACAGCATTAAAAAAACAAATTATGGAAAGCAAATTTACAAAATACGGATATGGAAAACGTCAATAAACGAGACGGGTCATATTTTAACGCATCTCAAACAAAGAGGAGTTAGGTAGGTGTTTATAGGGCTACCAAACAACCGTGACTTTTTGAAGTAAAGGTGTGCATAAAATCTTGTTTTTGTACATAGAAAACATGAGCCATTTTTTATATTTTTTTTGAGGGGATAGAATCATCGGGTGACTTTTCCTGCAAGGCGAGAGGGAGTCTCAGACTGTAATTGACTAAAAACCACCCCGTTCCTACTTCTGCTTTTTGAGCCGGAGCCCGGTAAAACCCGCTAGATAGTCTGCAGCTCCTAATCAGCGAGGCATACCTACAAAATTCATAATAAAACATTTCGGCAGTTTTCAGTTCACAATCATTGTGATATCCAATTATAAGAATGATATTATGAACTGATTTGGTAAATAATCTAACTGAAACTTGCTTTGCTTTTATGACCATTCAACAAGACAGTTAAGATTCTCCAACATACATACACATAATAATCTCACACTTGTCTCCAAAGGGGATAGGCATAGACAATGGAACGCCAATTGCTACGAATCTTACATACCTCTTTCTCTTCATCAAAACAGTCATCAGTCTTTTCATGCATATTTCTCCAAATTAAACAAAAACAAGAACCAATAAAATGACAAAGATTAAATACACAAACGAAATAGCATTACGTAATCCATTTCGAATGAAATTAAACGGCGCGGCGGAGGAGCCATGGTCTAATGATTTCGCAGACAGCCCTAGGTACAGTCTGTAATGTTGGAGCACCGGTAAGTTCCGGCTATCCATCATCAGGTACGGTTCCTGAGTGTAATCGGGGGGAGGGGCTTAATGCGCTACGATGGGGTACGTTTGCTATTGTACGTAGTATTGGCGTTTGAAATATTGAAGTAGGAATTGTGAGCGTTTTTTCACTTGGAACGTGTGATAGTGTTTTGTTACTACGCTTCTTTGTTTTTTTGTTGTGATGAAGTTGCTTTTTTTAATTTTGTTATTGTGTCTATAAATGTCTTTCAGACTGCCTCGTTGGTCAAGCGGTCGTAAGTGCGACTGCCGGAGTTTCGAGTTCGATTCCCGGGTCGGACAATGTATTGCTGCGCTTTTTTCGGTTTTTCGTAAATTTCTCAGTATCAGCACGCGGTCTGGAATTTTGCCCAGTATATGGCAATAGGTTCATTCCCAGTAGATTTAAATTCCATATAAAAACATGGAACAGGAACTGAGTCCATTTCACCAGTGCTAAGCTATATATACCAATAAATATGATTGGTGGAAGCCAAACGCATCTACAGCAACGTAGCATAACACATTTCTGGTGGAAAAGCCCCTTAACAGAGGAATTTAACCTACAAATCACAATTACGAATAAATTAATCATAAAATCACTTCAGATACTGTAATAATTGACAATTATATCTAGTGTCTCCTAATATAGGTTGGAATACTAAAATAAATCTCAGACGAATGAATGAATTAGTGTTATTTCACACAAAATCAGGTCTCATACAATAATATTATGATAGCAACTATGTATGTTTGTCAACACTTGAGACGCTATCTAAGTTATGACTTAATTAATGAAGTAAGTTTATCAAAAGAGTCAATAGTTCGCAGCTAATAGTGGTCTAGAAATTATTTTTAGGTCAATTATATGGTTATTTATATACCTTGTATGCAATCAAGACTTAAATAGAGGTTTTTTTTATTTTGCCATCAATATTTAACCAACGCCTGTTTACACCAAACTCTCCTAAATTTTAAAGAACTTCTAAGCTTTTTTTAAACCTATGACTGACAATTAACTGTACAAGTAAGGGGTTAGTTTAGGTGCTTCCGCGCACAAAGTAACTCTTAGTAAAGATATACTTTATGGTTGGTAAAAACTGTCACTGAAAAACAACTGTGTTTTTAGTTAGCTATTTATTTTTAATTCAATGTCTGCGGGAATCGAACCCGCTACACCACCGCCGCATCGTTCAGTATTTGTTTTTTGACTGAGGAAACTACGAAATTATACTCTGGACATTGTACTATGTAACAGCTCTGTTTATGCACAAAACACACATAGTCTGTGACACACATTTTCAGTCAGTTTCAGTTTCATGATCAACAAACAAAGTGTAATCACAAGGTAATTACACGTCGACTAACGGACGGCTGAAAGCCTGAAAACCTGAAAACCTGTAAATCTTTCACAATTACCGCAGAAGCTAGGCAGTGTAAGACTGACTGAATTATTGCCTCGTTTCAGTTTCAGGCAAATTTTGTAACTGTATTGTTAGTTTAACTGTTGTTATTGTGTGATTCTTGATTTGGGTAAAATGTGATGTTGATGTTTCATTAATATTACTGAGTTAATAAAGTTTACAATCAAACCACATTAAGTGTGGGAGAGCCATGCTTCGGCACGAATGGGCCGGGTCGATCGGAGTGATACCATGGCCTCAAAGAAAACCGACGTAAATTCCTAACCCCAAAAAGGTCGGCAACGCAATTGTAACGGCGGCGATTGCTTACCATCAGGCGATCCACCTGCTCGTTTACCGGCTTATACCGCAAAAAAAGTTAGTATTAATTATTTTTAACATAATAACAATACTAAAAAACTTGCCTATAGAATTCTTCCGTGAGAATTTTATTTAACAGTAAGTTCCTAGGTGTAGTTTTTGGATATTAACAAACACATATTGTTAACATGTCTAATTATCTTATAGCGAGATGCGTTACTTTGCATTTTATTTGTTAAGGGGAGGTATCTTTGATATTCAAAATCTTTTTCTTGTCTTTCATTCCCCAAAAAAGGCAGGAGAGCACATGATTAAATGTAATGCCAAAAGTTGTCTATAACTGTGTTTTTGAGTTCGCTGGAAGTTTTGTTGCATACGATTTTTTTCGGTATTCAATGTTTTACCGCACTGCATTTTTAATTTAAAATAATAATTCACATAGTCAACGTCAAAGCATTAATTTCAATTAATTCTTAAATAGGCACTTTTGAAACGTCAACATTAAATTGTCCGTCAGTATGTCTGTCAGTAAAGCTAGATGAGAGTCTAGTAGAGTATAACAATTTGTAACTAAGACATATTAAAGAAATAAAAACTTCTATGAATACCTCCACAAGACCTCCGTAGTTTCAAAGGAATCTTAAAACACCTTAAAAGGCATAAAAGACCTACACCTTAAACAATTATCCCAACAATTTCCTATAATTACAATACAGATTCATCTATGAATAAGAGCTAACATTTTATAATAATTACATTTCATTATGTCCCGTATCTATAGCCGCGTAATTGACAATTATTAATGCCATCTATTCATAGTCCTGACTCGGCTATTTTATGCATGACTCGTATCAAGTTTGAAGCAATGTGATTAGAAAATTGGAAAGGTTCTTCGAAGGATATCTTTCAAAGCTTTTTGATTAGTAAATTAGGTATAATGTTGCTTATTATGATGTAGATATTATAAGGAATAGAAATTGCAAGGTTGATTATTAAGATTTTTATTTGGTGGGAAGTTAAAGATTTAGTTACGGGTTTCAAGTTAGAAAGTTTATAATGATAAGACTAACTATTCAGTGGATTTTTTTTTGTATATTTTAAGAGTACTTATAGTCTAACTGCCGCACTCAAAGATATTTAATGATTACTCAAACTGTACCTTAGTAACGATTTTGATCTGAAAACCATTGCTAAGGACTAGGTTTAGTGTCTATTAAATTACTCTGAGTATGGTAGTTAGTTCCTAACTTCCTCTTAATTTCTTCTTTGCTCAAATGTTTGCTCAAGTTTTTATAGATATAGATGTTTTTTTTATCTTGTTAATATTTTATTGTATTTTCACATACCTACAGTCTCGAGAAAATTATGTATGTATATGAATATGAATATTCACTGGAAATCCAGAAAAAAACAACAAATGTGTTACAACCATAATAAAACATTTTACAAAAAACAACAGCGGAATAAGGTTTAAAATCCACATTTTCCAACACAACCCAGAAACAAGAACATTTAACTCACCCTGTATAAAGAGTCATAAAAATAAAAACACACTAATGACAAGATGGCCGCCCTTAATTATGTAAATGTGCCGCTCTCCGGACATGACGTCACTCAGACATGAGAATATTTAATAAGTACCCTCTTTCGGTCAGTTTGTTGGTAAATGTCGGATAAAAAATTAGGGTATAAGAGGGGTTGGTATTAGGTCCCAGATGGTAATAGGATGCTTGGTATAGAGACTTTTAAAACTGTTGACGTCACTTATTTTATTTAAATCCACTATTTAATTTTTCAGTCAAAATGTTTAATCTATGAAGTAGTTAAAACGCTGTCATACTCGTATATGTCATACTCAAAGACATTTAATGATTACTTAACCCACTCCTTCGCAATTGTTTTCGATACGAAATTATAACACCTGATAGGTCTCCATTGATGGAACGATTTTTCGCAAATGCAACAATATAAAATGTTTTTTTTTTAACAATAAACAATTAATATCTCCTATGTTACAGGTGTCACATGACTAACTAAAAACTAATGTGACATTGTCATTGTCATGTTTTACGTCAAGTAAACTTCAAAGTTACCCAGGTACCTAGGTATTTCAAGTATAATCAAGTTATATAATATATTATACATCTATAATATCAGCCTGATGCAAGGTCCCAGGTGAAAATGGGACCGCACTTAAAACAAGCTCCGTACATCACCCTGTATTATCGTCTAATACATTTTGTATGTACGCTTGAATTTAATAAAATAGAAGTGACAACATCCTGTAGCTTATGCTTGAAATAAGGTAATTCATACATTTTCATTCATATCATTTTTGTAATGTTAAAAACATGTTTCTTAACTACTGCCAGTTGATTTGCCCGTTTTTCAGTGGTAATAGTCAGTAGTATCCTATGTCTTATTTTAGGCAATATAGGTCTTTCTTTGTGACAAATTTCATGCAAATCTGTTTATTGTAGTAATTTGTGAGTAAAAGACTAAAAAACATACATAATCACCAACTTTATTATTTATAATTAAAATTTATGTCACTAACGCGACTTTGTTTCAATTAACAACTTATTAATTTATTTTTAACAACTTTGTTTGTTCTATGGAATAGGGGGCAAACAAACAGACGAGTCACTTAATGGTGAGCGATCAGCGCCGTCCATGAACACCCGTACCACCAGAGGAGGCACAGGCGCATTGCTGGCCTTTTAAAAAGGAATACGCTCTTTTCTTAAAGGTTTGAAGGATTATTGACTTTATCAAAACAAAAACTAAAACCCACCAAAGCATTAACTTTAACTGTTAACAAATAACTCCAGTATTGCCGTGGGAAAGAGAAGTAGTACAGCATTGGTTACGTTAATAAAATAAGTTTCATAGTTAAACTGATTCGTTCAACAGCTTAAATTTATATACGGTACAATACTAGACCCGTTTCTTTCATTTTAATCAACTTCTATTTGATAACCTAACATCTAACTTGTTACATGTTTAAGTGTGAATAATACTTTGCGTGTACTAGAAATCGAACCTGTACCCTTAGTATGAGTTTGCTTTACGTTGAACGAAAACGAAACAAAAGCTTATTCGGCACTCTGATTGGTTGGTTCATTCGCGTTAGCCAATCAGAGCGCCGAAAGCAAATTCGTTCTAATGGTATTGATATAAACCGTACTTTCGACACTATAGGATTTACCATTGGCTTTGCCCGTGTTCCCGGTGAATAAAAAGTATCCTATAACCCAAAAGTCTGCTCATACCCTGTCTGTATACCAAATTTTATCAAAATCCGTTCAGTAATTTCAGCGTGATTGATGGACAAACATTCAAACAAACTTTCACATTTATAATATTAGTGTGATAATGTGATGAATAGGTAATAGGTAATGTCCTGGTCGGAAACTGGGTATGAGAATCGTAAGTTTATCTAGTTTTCGTTATAATAACTTTAAGATAATGATTCTTCTCGTTTCATAAATATTAATGAGAGATCACTCTTTATACTGCCTCATTAATATTTCAGCTGAAACTTACGCTTATGTAAATAATATCAATTAATTTCATTCAAATTTTACTAGAGGATAATTACTTAGTCCACTGGGATGACCTCAAAGATTTAGGTTTAAAACTTGAGCACTTAATAAGTGATTAGAATTAAGGTATTTTTTTGTCTAAAATAAGTAAAAAACGAAATTGTTTTTTTAAGATTTTAACTATAGAGCGAGATCCCAGAGCTGTCAGACATATGTTATTTTTACAAGCATTTAACCTTCGGCTTACAGTAGTCTTGTATATACTTTTTAATGTCTGAATGTTTGTAAAGCTGGCCGAGTGACACCAGCGCAGGTACCAGGTGAGAAAGGTGACTAAAAATTAGACTAACTTAACTTATTTTTTTATGTCTGATTTTTATATATGTTTTGTAGAATATTAATCTGAAATCATATTAAAAAAATCAGACACTTTCCATGGACCAAAACTTTTGTCAGACGCTTTAAAGCTGTAAGAAAAATAAATGAACTTAATTTATTTTTTAATGTCTGATTTTTTTATATGCTATTAAGATAACTATTACAATGTCATATTTAATTAGTCAGACAAATTGCATGGACCAAACTTCCCCTAAATACCAAAATTACTCAACCATGTGTATGAACGCGAGAGCACTATGCACATGCGCTTCAGACTAAAATATCTTAATATTTTAAAAAACTTACTACGTTTAATATGAATATTTATAGAAATATAATTTAAAAAACAATTATTTATTAAAAAAAATGCATAAGGCAAAAACAAATCATTTCTGAGCAGCTGTCTTTTAAAGAAAATAACATTTATTTTATCTATTACTAATAATAAAACTGTTGCCTTCTACAGTGCAGGAAAATGTCAACATCAGCAAAAAAAAAAATTGCATAAACAGGCAAAAACAAACTATTTCTGAGCAGCTGTCTTTTAAAGAAAATAACATTTATTTTATCTATTACTAATAATAAAACTGTTGCCTTCTACAGTGCAGGAAAATGTCAACAGCAGCAAAAAAATTTGCATAAACAGGCAAAAACAAACTGTTTAAGGTGATAGGGTCTATATTTGCTTGCAAGGGTGTCGGTTAACTTAAAGAGGTGTTGCTTCGAATGCGTTTATTTCGATACTAAATTAGTTACTAGTTTTTACATATTTAAACCTTGTGACACACACATAGATAAAGTTGCACACATGCATGCGGCGCACTGCTTTACGTAAATAATTCGAACACAAACTATTTCTGAGCAGCTGTCTTTTAAAGAAAATAACATTTATTTTATATATACACACACACACAACGTCACGCCTTTTATCCCCGAAGGGGTAGGCAGAGGTGACATTACGGCACGTAATGCCGCTGTACAATGTACACCCACTTTTCACCATTTGTGTTATAAGTCCCATGTAATAGGGGGTGAGCCTATTGCCATATACTGGACACAATTCCAGACTCTGTGCTACTACCGAGAAATTTTTCGTAAATCCGAAAATTATTATAGGCCTCGCCGTATTTGGATCCAATAGATATTTATAAGATGTCATTGTCAGAGTTACTTAAAATTGTTTTAAATATAAATCATTTAGTTGATTTTAATCATCTTCATCATCATCAAAGTAATTAGAATTATAATTTTCATCATTTAGTATATCGCGTTCATCCAAGTCATCATCCTCATCACCATCTGATGTGTTATTGTTGCTAGCAGAAATATTATTTTGTTTCTTTTTTGTGTATGACATACTCTGCGGTCATCGATTTCTAGGTTCGTTGTTTTTTTAAAGTTATATTAAAGTTTTTCTATATTTTACATAGAACAAAGTGATTTCATTACCCTATAACAATATGGTCGCAAAAACCCGAATATAGAAGTATGATGTATAGTAAAATAAAGCCAAGTGCGAGTCGGACTCGCCCATGAAGGGTTCCGTAGCAGCAGGTAGATTACATAATAAAAAAGTTATAAAATAACTTGCTTAGTATTTGTATGAACGACAAAGTTATATTTGCGTTTTTTGAAAATGTATTATTTCTTAAAAATACATACATATACATACATATCGTCACGCCCTTAATCCACGAAGGGGTAGGCAGAGGTGCATATTTCTTAAAAACTAATAATGATATCTCGTTAAAACCAATTTTCGTGTAAAATTTCCATTGAAATCTACAGCATATGTTTTTTTTAGATTTCTAACTCTCTTATTAATAAAGTTAGAGGGAGGCACTCATTTTTCCACTTTGGAAGTGTCTATCTGCCAAACGATTGGAAGATAGACTACAGAACCTTAATTGTGGTTCTGTTTTTCGCCATTTGGCTACGGAACCCTAAAAAGTGTGCACATAGTATATACACATACATGTGCAGTAGTACCTACAGTAATAGATTGTGAGTTTAAGAACGGGAACCGAGTTACCATGGATGTCTCACTCGGTCTGAAGCGCATGTGCATAGTGCTCTCGCGTTCATACACATGGTTGAGTAATTTTGGTATTTAGGGGAAGTTTGGTCCATGCAATTTGTCTGACTAATTAAATATGACATTGTAATAGTTATCTTAATAGCATATAAAAAAATCAGACATTAAAAAATAAATTAAGTTCATTTATTTTTCTTACAGCTTTAAAGCGTCTGACAAAAGTTTTGGTCCATGGAAAGTGTCTGATTTTTTTAATATGATTTCAGATTAATATTCTACAAAACATATATAAAAATCAGACATAAAAAAATAAGTTAAGTTAGTCTAATTTTTAGTCACCTTTCTCACCTGGTACCTGCGCTGGTGTCACTCGGCCAGCTTTACAAACATTCAGACATTAAAAAGTATATACAAGACTACTGTAAGCCGAAGGTTAAATGCTTGTAAAAATAACATACGAGGGGGCGTTTTTATATTCGCGGAATGGGGGATAAGGAGTGGAA
Organism: Spodoptera frugiperda; assembly: GCF_023101765.2. Lineage (NCBI taxonomy): Eukaryota > Metazoa > Arthropoda > Insecta > Lepidoptera > Noctuidae > Spodoptera > Spodoptera frugiperda. The sequence goes on from NC_064227.1 coordinate 3,747,065, forward strand.
ATAAAAAAACCAAATTATTTTTCCTTTTCAATATATTCACCTGCAAGACGAATACATTTTTCAGATCTTTCAATTAATTTATTAATACCATCATAAAAAAAATATTTCTTTTTGTCTATAAAATACGGCGAAACTGCCTCCTTGACTTCATCATCGGTGGTAAATTTTGTACCCCGTAGCTCTTATTTCATTTTTAGAAACGGTTAATAATCACTCGGGGTCAGGTCTGGGCTGTAGGGTGGGTATTCTAAAATATCAAAGCCCACCTTATGCAGGGCAGCCATCGCAACGCGGCTCTTGTGAACGGGCGCGTTGTCGTGCAAAAGCAACACACCTTTCGTCAATTTTCCCCGTCTTTTCTCCTTAATGGCTTCTTGAAGTCGCTTTAATAGTGAAGCGTAGTATTTCCCGGTTATAGAAACACCTTTATCTTTATAGTCGATTAATAATATTCCTTCCGAGTCGCAAAAGACCGTTGCAATGATTTTCCCAGCTGACTGTGACACCTTAAACTTCTTAGGGGTGCTGCGCCCTTTTTATGCATCGAATACGAATCTTGTTTCGACTCAGGTTCATAATGATGAACCCAAGTTTCGTCTCCAGTAACAATTCGACTCAATACATCATCCTTGTCTTCATTGCAGAAGTTCAAAAATGCACGTGAACACTCTACGCGCTGTTGTTTTTGAGGCGGCGTGAGCATTCTCGGTACCCATCTTGCACTGACCTTAGTTATGCCAAGATGATCATGAACAATTTTAAAAATGGTTGTATCGGATACTCTAACCATTTCTGCGAGTTGTTTCTTCTTTAGTCGAGCATCTTCCAGTACAATTTTTTCAACTTTTTGGATAAGTTCTGGCGTGGTCACCTCGATACTCCTGCCCGGCCTCGGGTCGTCTTCAATGGATTCCCTTCCTTGTTTAAATAAATTGTGCCACTTGTACACCATGGTTTTTCCTTGACAATAGTCACCGTAAACCAATGGCATGTCATTCATTATGGTCGCAACTGTTTTTCCTTGCTTGGTAAGGAACTTTATAACGGTACGATATTAGATTTTTTCCATATTTCACTTTTCACTCCCGATTTTGTTGCTTGATTGACGATAACTCAAAGACCAATTGTCTAATTGCAATGAAATCTCGTATTTATACTAATTATGAGTCACTGAACATGTTACGACCTAATGAGCGTAATCCTCCCCCCACAACCCTCTCATTCCGCGAACTTAAAAACGCACCCTCGTATGTCTGACAGCTCTGGGATCTCGGACCACTAGATAATCTTTGGAATGCTGTTTTAAAATTGTCTTCGTTATTTTTTCTAAGAATCTGATAATTGTTTATTGTAAAGTAAATATTGTACGTTTTTTATATGTTCTTTTTTTTTCAAAGTTTAAGTTCACAACTACGAGTAACTTTTAGTAATTTTTATGTACAAAAATGTCGATAGACAAAATTCATAGAAAACTATCGATTATGACATTTCGAAAATAGGTATAAAAAACTATGTTTCGAAAACCCATTTCAAGGCTATAAACTAAAAACACGTATTAAAGAGCGAACCTCCAGCTTTTATGTTGTGTAATATAATTCGCCTAAGTCTGAAAAAATACTATATTGACAACTGCATCTAAATCCGTACAGCCAAACGCGAGATAATCAGGCAAAAACATACATACATCCAAATATACAGAACAAACTGAGGACCTCCTTTTTTGAAGTCGATTAAATATATTATATACGTATGTGTAAGTAGTAGTAAAAAAATAATAACAAACAAACAACACACCAAAACACAAAAAAAAAAACTTTAAAGACCGCAAAACAAAACAAACACAGTCGTCCATTTTCCTGAAATTTTCACCGAAACAACGTTTCAGATCCTTTAATGATTGTCAAAACGTATCCTGCATGTCACTTTGACAAATGGCCGCTGGATGCTGCATCTTTGCAGGAGATAACAGGACATACAGAGCTGTTGTTTAGCCATGAGACACTACCATTTATCTCATCTCAAATTATGTGAAGTTATGATACATTGTTTTGTTATTTTCGGTTTTGTGTTATGCTTTTCGAAAGGGTTTTTGGTATATTTTTATTAAAATTATCGTGAGACATACTAAAGTAACTAAAAATCACGTATGCTGCATGACGTCGCCGCTTCTGTTCACGCTGCTCTTGATGAAGAGTCCCTATGTGACTCGAAACTAGTAGAGCTTTCTCCATTAATTTACGTGAATAAACCGTGATTTTTCTCATGATATTTGTTATAGGTGTTGAAACAAACCTTAAGACAAAATAAATGCATGCTAATTCGTATATATATTTTAAGAAATGATTACACAAGTTTTCAAGTTCAATCCACAAGTTTTATGAGTGCAAAAAACTCACTTAAAGTACGAAGTTAGAAATAAGTTACGGGCAATTATAACGAAAATCTTTACATAACTGGCAAAATGTGGGCATAACTGTTATTTGGGAAACTGCTGTAATACTTTTTGCTAGTAAAAAATATATTTTATCCTTATAAATGACAAGAAAATTCAACGACTGGCTCGTTATACGAAAATGTCCTTTCAAAATATACACCCACGCTTCAATATTCCTTATAGAAATGTAACCTTTAGAAAAATGTTTAAGAAACCTTGCATTCCATCTAATTTTACTTAAAAAGTGACCTTTTCAATAATCCTGGGAATTCTGTGGGCGATAATCTTGCCATTGATTAATAAATTTCCTTGATTTAATTTAATATTTTAGTCACAAGTCGCTAAACTGTATAATTGATCAATCTAGTATAATGTGGGAATTTTATTCGCTCTCTCCGTATAAATTATTTTTTATTAAGAAATCAAACCTTATGAGGTTTGATTTGAAGGTAGTACTACCGCGCGCGCGTAAAAGAGCCATCTGACTACCAAAGATGGGGCCAAGTAGGGCTGATGCCAAACCGGAGCTGCGGGCTGCCTAGCGGGTTACCGGGGCTCGAAAAGCAGGAACGGGGCGCTTTTGAGTCAATAAGAGTTCAATACTCCTTCCTGCCTCGCCTAAAGTGGGAGAAGTCACTAGATAATTTTGCCATCTCAAAAATAAAAACCTATCTGTCGTGCTTGTGCCAAGTTAACAATGATTTATGAGAAAGCATTTTATTACCTTCTAGAAATAAGAAACTTTGTATAAAAATCATTAGTTAATGGTCTATTCCACCAACAAACTTGTATCGTGACCTTCCCACCAATAAAACCTGACCCAATAAAATCCAAAACAAAAGAACAGTTTAAAATCGACGACAGAAGTTCAGAAATCAAGCATTGCTTCCATATAAATAAGTTTTACATTAACTTTCCATATACATATTCAAAGGGCGACGTTTATTAAGCGGTTCCCAACTTCGCAAACACAAACTTCGATTTCATTGCTTTGTTAAAATATCAAATACACAATGCGACTTCACGCCACCTCGCGACCAACTTTTATTGAGAAATTTAAACATCCATATAAGGTAATAGCAAAAGTTTCACCACCCCTACCCACCCCCCTACCGTACGGAGGTAACATTAATCACACGGGTGTACAAAAACTCACTAATTCAACAAAACTTTTAAATTACATGAATTTTACACACCCAGTGCACAGTGTGGCAAAGCACTATAATAGTTGGCCAAAAAACTGACGGTTCGGTCAGATCGTAAATTTTCGAACTTGTTCTATTCCAGACATCTGTTGTCTCTCTCTGACTGGCCCGATTTGTAATTCCGTCTCAAGCTCAAGTTTTTCCGAGGGAGAAAACGCTGAGACTGCAAAGCCAAGCTGCATGGTCTCGGTGAATCATAAAAACGTTTGTCACGTTGAAACATTGTCCTTTTGCGAACATTTTTTAGTAAAGCAATAAACAGTAAGATATTTTTGCTGCGAAATATCGCAGTAACCTTAGAATTTTGTTTTTGACAAAGCAAAGGCGATTTAATTTAGTTTTTATGGGTCTACGTGCGTTTTGTTTGTAAGATGAGCTTTTTGCTAAAATTTATCTTCACTGAATAAACTTATGTTTTTGGTATTAAATGTTTCTCGATCCTATTGAACATAATATAAATGATTACTCGTAAGTCGTACTAAATATTAACTTTAAATGCTTAAACATAGAAGTGTATTCTTAATAAGAAAAGCGATTCGAAGTTGTTTTACTTTCAAATTGTAGCAAAAAGTCACAATGTCGAAAAGGTAGTTGCTTTGAAATGCATTTCTTTCTGGACACAGGTGACAATGGTACGCGAAACGTGATTTCTTTAGTTTGAACTTTTATCTAGAGCCGTTACTCCTTCGTACCACTTTGCAGTTTCAAGTACGAACGTGTTGTTGGTTTTTCGTTTAAATGGAAATCTTTTAGATTGAAGTTTTTTTTTCTACAGGTATTGTAAAAGTGACCAGTGTGCATTTTTAGCTTAATGTAAAATGATATTGTAAGAATTATTTTATTAAATAATATACAGTTATTATTGACTTCCAGAAAACTGAAACTATAATAATATTTTCACCTTACCTAAGTGGATTTATGAGAAATTATTTCCAGATGAAATTTATTTCCTTTTTACGATCATTTTTCTACTGATTCCAAAAAGGCTAGCAAGCAAGCAATTATCCTCATTATTTAAACAAAACTACTGGCTATTTCAACCTACAGTTATTTTACCCCAGAAAACCAAGAAAAATACCCCAAATCACCACCTAAAAGCGAAACAATACATTTAATACTAAGTTACTAAGTTGCTTCTAAGTAACAAAATGACTGGAAACGGCATAACTTATAATTGTTGTCAACACAACTTAGATTGGCTTGACGAAGTAAAACATCTACAGTGGTAAACTTGACAATAACTTAGAATATGCAATTAGTTACGAAGGAATTCACTGGCTATGTTTTAATTGAATTTTAATGCTACGTTGGTTTTGTGGTTACAAATTGGACTGTTAAACTCAACGTACTGGGAATGGATTCATAATTTTCATGTTTGAAAACTTTTTTGAGAGCAAATACATACATAATATCATGCCTGTCTCCCATGGGGGTAGGCAGAGACAATGAAACGCCAATTGCTACGAATCTTACATACCTCTTTCGTTTCATCGACAGTCATCAATTTTGTTCATTTAGCGACCTCTTTCATAAAGTTAAAGTTAGCACTGGTTTGATGCAAGTAAGTACCTGCAAAGAAACAAAATACAAGATTAATAAAAATGTCATTTAAAATACTAAAAAATCATTTACACCTTTATTCCATGGATATAGGAACTATAGAACTCCACCTACTATGATCCTTACATACTACTTTCGAATACTTAATTTTCAATTTTGAATTATAATGCCTTTCCCACAAAATTCAAAATACAAAAATGACAGCACCATTCACGCCGATGAGTTATGGATGAACGAGTGTTGCCATCTTCAAAAAACGAAAATTACCAACAATTGTAGTTGCCATACGTAAAAATTATTGCTCGACTTATAATTGTATGGTATGAGTGTTTTATGGGTGTAGTATGGAAAAGTAAGGTGTGAAAAATAACTTGAAGTATATTTCACCATTGTTTCGTGCCAAAATTTTATGGTGTACACAACTATTAAGGAGTTTTAAGGCCATTCTTTATACGTAAGTACAATGTACATATTTAATTTTGGTAGAAAATATTTTAGACATACTGCATGGTTACCGCAATATCCATACTAATATTATAAATGGAAAAGTGTGTTTGTTTGTCCTTTCTTCACGTCGCAACGGAGCAAGTTTATGACATAATTTTGTGTGAAGCTAGTTGGGGGCCTGGAGAGTGACATAGGCTAGATTTTATCTGTTTCTAATCCTTTTTTTTAAATCTGCCAACAACTTCTGAAAAAAGCGCGTGAGAAGCCGCCGGCAGAAAGCTAGTCAGTAAATTAATAGCATCACGCTTTTAAACTTTGTTACGGGATAGTTTGATACATGTTCAATGGAGGTAATTCTTATTTTTCACCAGTTATGTTTTGAGTTCCATGTACCAGCAGGTGTGTTGTCAAGTCAATAATAGTTTAAATACATCCCAAAACCCATAGCAACGAGAACTCATTTAACATCCAAGTTAATAAAAACAGCACTAACTAGACTGGACTGCGAAGTCTAGTGTTAATTTCAATTAAATTTTACGCATGTTACAGTTACATATTTAATCTAGTTGTAGTAATAAATGCCGCCATTTTAGCGCGTAAAACTGACTTTAACTGTAAAACTATGTTATGGTGACATAGATTATGGAAGTAATACATAAATATATGGATTTCAGGTACTCGTCACCACTACTGGACAAAGGTTTCTCTCTTTAGTGGAGGTATGTCATAATCCCCACGATTGGCTGTTGACTTAAGGATGTGAGATGTATTATGTATTTTTCAAACTTTATAGTCGCATAAGATTAATGATGTTACTTTTGCAAAATGCCTTATTTATAACAGTTCACAACTATGGATATTGACTGTAAAAGGGCAAAAAGATCAGATAGCCGTATAAAAAAAATTTAAGCAATAACAACAAAACTATAAAATCTAATTATATTTTCAACAGACCAATAAACGCTTAGTTCGAAATCAAAGAAGCATGATTTATACGTTTTTATTTTGGTAAATGGCAATAAAATATTTAAAACTAGTGTTGGTAATAAAATACTAATTCGATGGGTTGATTCGGGCAACATTGGGGCAATTTGCACTTGAGTATGAATCGGACAATGTAACGTTAACAATTTTATGGCTCTGAGATTTATTTTATTTGTTTTGCTATAAAACTTGTAACTTGTAAGTTTACAATAAAGCTGTTAGACATATAGAATATGGATGGCTTTATTTATCCGTTCATTTTAAATTTGTAAGTAAATATTAATATTTCATGATTTTAAAAGGTATTATAGTGTATTTACAATAGGTACTTTTAGACATCATGAAACATTAACAACTATTTATTGACTATTGCAGTTAAGTATTATAGAAAACTTGATTCTCTACTAAAGCATATTATAAATAAAGATTTCTATTGCAAAACTGTGCTTTAAGTTTCCATTTTATACATCGTGTGTACGAATAAACTTAGTATTACGTAGAAATAATATCATAAATGGCTTAAAAGTGTATGTATTATTCATTTCTGATTACTCCTTTGGGACTAAACTGTCATTATGTATGTTGTTAACGTTTCTAGGTTGATTTAACCTACAACTTACGCATTTTATGTCTATAAATTGTTTTTATTTCATATACAATTATAACATATGTACATGTATAAATGTATGTATGTATAAACGTACGTATTACAATAGATACCGTATAGAATCGTTATAGATGTGTTTTTAACATGCGGTGTGCGCACTGCTCTCCCGCTCGCAATTAAATGCTCATGCTGCAGAGGTGCAACATAAAAATAGATACATAATATGCAATATACCATAAATGAAATTAATGTAAAGACAGACCTTTTTAACTAAACTAGGATTATTCTCTGAATGAAAATATCAAAATTTTATTATTATACAATAAATGCATCATAAATTATTCACATAAAACGCTCTACATCCATATTAATACTCATGGTATCACTTTAAAATATTTTATATTCGCACATTTGCTGTGAGAATATCGATACAAAAATTTACGACTTACTTTGCATTTAACACATACTTTTTATTGCTTAGAAATACTAATTAAATGTCTATTGAGTTTAGTGGGCATTCGACATAAATTTTTAATAGTTATATTTGAATAAGAAGCTCTGTATTTTGTCTAAAGACTTGTATTTTATGGATCAATGGTTTTATTAACATTGATATCTGGAATCTAGATTTTAATTATTGATAATTTTTTACAGCAAAAATCTTCAAATTTTAAACCAATTGCTATCAATCATTTTCCTTGAAGAAACAATGCAGAGTAGAGTCAATGTTTATTTAACTGCTTTATGTTCTCAAATTAAATTAACTGGTCCAAAATTTCTTCACAATTTTACTCTTCAAACACAACACCACCTTTCATCAAAGCCTACCATTTTTAGTTCTCACCTCAATGCATATGACCTTCAGTTAATTAATTATAGTTAATCTACTAACCTAGTTCCAAACTGCACCTTCTACACACATAATCTATGTTCGTTTGTCCGTCCGTCCGTCCGTCCGTCCGAACTATCGCCGCCTCGTTACGGACCAGATTAATATTTCGCAACAGTAAATACATTATTCCAGACAACCCAACTTGTAGCAAATTGTGGAAGTTGACAACCCTAGGGACTCGTACCAAACAGGGCTGTCTACAATTAAAAATATTAATTAATTCAATTCGATTATGTTGTTTAAGTTAATTGACTTGCTGTTTTAATGATAACGTTAATTTATTTATGTGGGTGTATCTATTAAGTTGTTTTTTTGGTTATTATTTTAAAGGTTATGAGGTAATTTTCGAATTTACTCGCTGATAAAAACTAAAAAAGTATGGAGTGCTGTATTGTTTCTAGTCATAGGCACGCCTCTATTAGAACAAATAATTTAGTTGCAATATTGCTACACCTTCGAATAAACATTGACCGTTAAGAAGTTTTTATTTTATTTTATACCATATATTTATAATATAAAAAGTCACGGTTTAGGCTGCGCGATATAGCCACGATGAAGAGTTACTCTATGACTCGAAATTAGTATAGATTTTCTTCATTAATTTACGTGAGTAAACCGTGATTTTTAGTTGTTTTGAACTATTATTCACAGCATATTATTAAAATAAAGAAACCTTTTATCTTTTCCCGATTTCATCCTAGATTAATTTAACCCACTCACAAAATGAAAGAAAAATTATAACTGGAGCTGAATATCGTATTAATATACAATTTTAACTTCAGTTTACATAGTAACTGAACTTGTGGCATGTTATTATAAATATCAATAGTAAGACAACGAAGAAATTACATTCAAACATTTGACTAGTTAATTGAAGCATACCATAATGCTGATTACATTTGAATATGCACCCTATCTCAAGTAATTAGAGTTTATATTGCTAATTTGTTAATTTAGCAACACGATTCCTGGATTTAGTTTATGAGTTTATTCTCTGAGGTGTTGTAAATGGTCTAACATAATTTTTCGTGTAATTCTTCATGGTAACATTGTAATAGTTATTTTATATGAAGGAAAGGAGTGAATTAGATATAGCTATTTGAAATATATTTTAGAGACTTGGAAGTTTTATAAAATTGTAACCTATCATCATCATCAGCCTGTTCTCGTCCACTGCTGGACATAGGCCTCTCTAATAACACGCCACTGAGCTCGATCTTTAGCTCTACGCATCCAACCACTACCAGCTACCTTGCGGATATCGTCACTCCACCTAGCTAGACGGTGCCCTACACTACGCTTGCCTAGAATACTAACCCAATATTACACGAAAACTTCTCAACATTTCCAAAAACTTAGTTTAATTTCAGAGAAATTTTAAATAATTATTATGCTAAGAACCCCAATCGAGTCACCAAGCTGCCCTTTGCTCAGCAATCACTCTTACAACATGTAAAACTACGAATAAATCATTAAAATGTACAACACGCTTTGCGTGACAACCCTACGAAAGACACGCTAGGGTTGTCCGTGACGCGTAACACATCGAAGCCGATGTCAAATTAATTCGCAGGTAAATCGCCACTTTCCGAACGAGAATGTTCGAAATTTAATTATTTAACATTTGTAGGGTACATGTACATTTAAGTGTTCGGAAACACATTTGTTTTATTCTTTGTATTGTTACTTTATATGGTATTTTGATAAGTATTACTCTAGAACTAGAGTTTATTTTTGATTAGTTTTAAACGTTGTTTTATGAAAGAGACATACTAAATAATATACTTAGATAATTATGTTTTGATTCTGATAGGTGAATCACATTTAGACCCAGAACAAAAATATTTAATAGTTTCTTACTAGAATCGACAATTATTATCACCCTAATTTAAGAAAAGTGAAAGTTTGTTTGTTTCGTTGTTTGTCCTTCAACCACGTTGAAACTAGTAAACAGATTTTAGGTATACAGACAAGAAGGCCGACGAATCCACTGACAGAAGCAAGTACAACATATTACTCAGAGGAGCTGGTCATTCAACAATAACACAGCATACCTCTTCACAGAATTACATATGTAACATCCACACATTACAATTATGCTATCACAGCCAATCAGATTGCAAAACTCACACCCACAAGTACAAGAAAACTGACGCCATTGCAAATTCCTAAACAAAACACCTTCATTACTTAATTACTAATTATTTATGTAATCTGATCATCTGAATTAATACAATGGGTGGTCCAGCGCAGTATTGTTTTGTAACTCCAATCAACTGTTGATTCTTTGTAAATGTTACATCATTATGTACTTGAAGAAACATTGTTGGGAATCAAATTCGTGATGTGACACCTACTTGCTTGCAATTTATTCGGAGTAATTTATAGAGGAAAATACTAGATACCAGTGGATACAGGTGGTGGCTTGGTATTCTACGTGGAGGACTAAAAGGGGAGAGGCCTTTGTTTAATAGTGGACGTCTTTCGACTGATGATGATAATGAACCTATGAAGGAAAAGAGTAACCTGTGGAGCTTCTTGCTCGTTCTTCTCCATAGGAATCTATACTTTGGAACGAGCAAGTAGCTTCACTTGAGGACTGACCGACAGAAAGCCATTTTTTTTTAAATATTTGCTTTGACGTTCAAATGAAATGAGTAATTTTGATTTTAACTTTGACGAAGCTGGTGAAGTACCCAAAAGGCCGGCAATGCACTTGTAACGCCTCTGATGTTTCGGGTATCCATCGGCGGCAGCGATTGCTTACCATACGGTGATTTGTCTGCTCTTTTACGGGCTTATACCATAGAAAAACAATATTAATTAAGAGATAATTATATCTATGTTCTCCAATATGTAAATCAATAAAACCTATTTATACCAATCAATTATAGACCCTACATCACAAAATTTAAGGTTCAAAAGTGCCTATTTTCCTACCCATCACGTCTGACCTTTTCCTAACCCAAACCTAAGTTAAAAACGATCCAAACTTTGGAATCCCGACCCAACATTTTTACCTAAATATATACTCATAAACAGCACAGTACTAGCCCGAAAATCATATATACGGCAAACATTTTTAGGGAAAAAAAGTGTTTTTATAAATCATATGTGTAGGTAAAGAGAGAAAACGGGTAAAGCTTCGGAATGCAATATTATTCTCGCGGCGTACTAAATCAAACACCTTTGCAGACCTGCGTGGTAACCCTGGATTTATGTGTGAAACAACATACGTGGTTGTAGGGTTGTCACTTTGCCGTTTTTTTTTGCTTTTTACGCTAGAGACCCATGTTTTTCGTAGCTATTGTGTTCTGATTTTGGATTTTCGTTTCGTTTCGTTCTGTTTGGTTTGTTGAAGATTTTTTTTATTAAAACGTGGTTATTATAAGGAAAATCTACATTATCAAAATGCTACGTTATTAAGAAGGGTCATTAAGTAATTGACCAACGTGGAGGTTATGGCTATAACTGCTGGTCGGAAGATCACTTCATATGTATGCAATATCCATGCTTCGGTACAAATGGGCCGGCTCGACCGGAGTGATACCACGGCTTTAAAGAAAGTCTACGTGAAACAACGCTTGCGTTGTGTGAGTGAGGTTACCAGGCCCTAATATCCCCCTTCATAATCTTCCAATCCCCAATTCCAACAACCTTAAATTCCTAACCCCCAAAAAGCCGGCAACGCACTTGTAACGCATCTGGTGTTTCGGGTCATCATGGCAGTGACGATTACCTACCATCAGGTGATCCGTCTGCTCGTTTACGGGCTTATACCATAAAAAAAGTCTTTAGTTCATCATTGGACTGTCCCGGGCTTTCAATGTTGATGTTAATCAATTGTAAAACGCTTGTAATGAGACATAATCGCTAATTACGAACACAAAAACACACAGACAGACAATTGACGGTAGCTAATTATACGGGCTTTTTGCAAATACTTGAATACAATGGAAATTGTAATGATGACTTGTTTAAGTAGAATTACGAGTAATAGCTGTTTACACATGCAAAAAGCACTTTTATTGTCATTGTGATTTGAGTGAATTTTGTAAAATGATTGTTCATCATTTAGACTAGATTAGACTACAAAATCTTTCGAGTTTATTTTGCTGAGGTTTTTATAAATCTTTATAAAGTATAATTTTTTTATTTCTGACATATTTGGTCATATTGTTTTGTGAAATTTTGTAAATTATAGTAACAGAATGATAAAAAAGTGACTTCTCTGATGTTGCGGGTATCCATAGACGCAGATCACTTACCATCAGGTGAGCCGTCTTCTCGTTTGCATTTTTCCCAACTACATGAGATTTTTTTTTAAAGAAAACCTATGCTATCATTGATAATAAATGTAGCTACAGGATGTATTAAAAATCTATAGCTTAATTTTTTTTCAAATAATACATAGGTATGTCCCAAATTTAATTTTGCGTGTAATTTTTGTAGGTATTTTTTTTTCTTTTTTAGAGCCAACCCTACAGCAAGAAGCTTATAGGTAGGTACGGAGGCAGTGGAGTGTGGAGCTATACAATGCTAGGAAGCGAAGGAGCAAACAAACGAACCCATGGCTTACATTAGCGATATAATGTTATGAAATATTACCACAATGATACAGAACATGTTCGCAATTTTTGGCTTTTTAAATGGGACATCTAATGTGTGTTTTAAGTCTTGTGTGAGAGGGTGCGTTTTTGATTGTAGTAGTCTGATTGGGTTAGTTGTGCTTAAGTCTTTAGCTGTTTCTGAGCTTTTTTTGTTAAGTTGAGAATAAGTGGGTTACTCCGATTCAAAGACCAAGAGTAGGAACGATGTAGTTTTTAGTCAGTAAGAGTCTGACACTCTCCGGACGGGAGAAGACATTGGATGATTTTCTCCCATTCAAATAAAAATACAGCCTGAATGAATAAAAAAGCTTTTTTAACAAATTTCTTTCAACATTAAACATAACTTATATTTCTACATACAAATTAAAATAAGTGCCACCAATATAATTATCATCAAGCTCTCTAATTAATACGTTGATTTAACGTCAAATCAAAACACTAAACAATAGAACTACGTACCTAACCAAAATACATAGAAAATTATATGATATTAAACAATACGTTTTCAATTTTCGTAATTAAATGCAAAATAATTATAATTATAGTAAAATCAATTACGTAGCAACGATCAAATATGGCGGGTAAATAGGTATCTAACAATTATTGGCGAAATTCACACGAAATTCAATGTTATTGTGTTTTAGGTGTAGTAAAGTACAGTTAACAACATAAATTATACTATGACGCAATGATATTAGTTAGGTAACTCATGATTTTCCCTGGATTTAGGTTGTTTCAAAAATTATCTACTAACCACAAATCAAAACCATTAAACTAAGAGTTTTAAAATCAATGAACAATGAAATGAACAGCAAACTTCCGCGTAAAATATTGACTTCTGACAGAATTTAATCTAAAATGAAATATATTTTTTAAAACAAAAGTAGCCTAAGTTAACATGTATTATAATGGGTAAGTGTGATCTGATGAGCATTGTAATTATCATATCTATCAGAAATATTTAAAATTAGTATGTAAAATAAAGACTTTAAAAATTAAGAACTCTCTCGAGCACTATTAGGCTCATTTACTATTGATGTATAAAACTTTCTATTTTGTACCTTATTAATACAGAAATAAACATCATTTCAGTTTATAGCTACTGACTGTACCTCATTCTAATAAAGGCAGATTGTGCTTTGCGGATTTCCGATAGTCAATAGTCAGCAATAGAGAGCAATAGACAGCAATATTCAATAGTACTCGTATGTGTACAATATTGTGATTGTAAGGTTAAATTAATATGTAGCCAAATCCAATATGCTTTATGCTTTCATGTTAATATAATTTAATTATGTTTGAGATAGTAAAAGGGCTACAGCAAGGTTAAAACTTAGATGTTTTGTTACTTTTTGCACTTAGGGAAACCATTATGTCTACATTACGCAATACGTCTATCAATGGTTTAAGCTTCAATCTTCTTGCCAAGCGTAGTATTTTAATGCATCAGTTTTAAAAAGTAAATAAATATGCTCTTCATCATCATCATCATCAACAACGGCCTATAAGAGCCCACTACCGAGTAAAGGCCTCTTCTCACACAAAGAAGGTTTGAGCATTAATCACTACACTTGTCTAAGGCGAGTTGACGACTACTACGCACCTCTTTTATTATACTTCTTAAAGCTTTTAATCACAAATAGGAACATTTCCCAACAACTTCACCTTACAAAAATGGCCGCCAACACACACACACACATAAAATAAAACAAAGCCTGCATTTCTAAACACGTTAGCACTAAATCTTGGAACGATAAAACGACACGATTTTAACACTACAAAATGGTCAAGAAAATTACCCTGTGCATAGTGCCTGGATTGCCTTAGATCAGGGATTGTGAACCTTTACGTATTAATGTAACAATTTTCTACATATTATTTGATGACATTTTTCAAATAATACTGATTGATTTGTTACTTATAGATAGGTATTTTAGTGAAATGCGTGCTGACCTGGTGTCGTCATTTAATATTATTCATCTCAAAAAATAATGATGTTTTATAAGATATACAAACGAGCCAACAGATCACCTCTGGTATGCAAATGGCGAATGCTTTTGAGTGGTAGGGGATGTAGACTTAGCCTTCGATAATCTCACTCGCTCTCACTCGCACGGCGAAACACAACACAGGTGTTTGTTTCTCCCGCAGCTGTGAACAACCTGGCTGGTTACCAAGGCTTCGGCTCGAAAAGACTTGATGAGACATGACTAGGAAGGCCGTGATTTTAAGTTAGTAAGAGTCTGACACTTCCTCTCACCTCACCCAAGGTAAGAGAAGTCATTGAATGATTTCCCCCTTAAAAGAGGCATTATTTCTCGTGATTCGCAAACACAGACTTTTTTATTAGTGCCGTGTTCAAAATATTGTATTGCTTACCATTAGTGGCGCAACAACCAATGGTTCACCATCTCTGCCTTAGAAAGTTCGTTCTGGTCTAATTGATTATCGTAAACAGTATTTATGGTCCGTACTTCATAAGGCCTATAAGGCCCTTTAATGAGCATTTATAGCAATGAATCGCCATTAACAATAGTTGATTAAAACCCTATTGTGTATTGCTATTGTATTGTATTCATAATATGAAAATATTGCAATTGAAAATTGTGTGAAAATTGCTTTTTTATTGGTTGTTTGTGATTTGGTTTTTGTTTTCAATCATCATCAGCATTGATAGTCTATCGTTGGTTACATCGTGGTGGCCGGAGGTTTAAGACCGCCCGCTTCTCATACTTGAGGGCACGTCTCGGAATCTACCAAACGGCTACTACCAATGTGACATTTTTCAAGTTATACGTGCTTTCTAAGATTATTTAGACACCACTGACAAACGGTGAAGGAATACATCGTGAGCAAACCTGGGCTAAAAGCCCAGGTTTGCTTGCCATTTGTAATTATAAGTTTGAAATCGCTAACCAGAATTGAGCAAGCGTGGGGATTAATGCTCAAAACTTCTCCGTGCGAGAGAGTTACATATTGGCTGTTGATATCATTGTCTATCAGTGGACTATGGATCTCCTATACATTAGGGGTATATGTATAATTTGAAAATTAATGTATGTACCATGTTCCGAAATTCTTTGGCTCCCATGTACACTAGTAAAAATAGAGTTTCCTGGTAATAAGTAACAAATTTAAACTAGGTTATCCGATATTGTAACAAATTGAATTATGCACACAATAAGAGTATAAAATCAAGTGATTGAAAAATCAATTATAGCTTACTGAGTCATAAAAGTACAGTATTAAAGATTAATAGCAAATTAGCAATAAAAAGGATGTACAAAACAAGTGAAATATAATGAGGAACTATTTGGAAATAATGAATTGAAGAAAATCAATGTACACACTTACAATACATATTCTCATACATCATACTGATCATTAATATTACCTTTTTTAGTATTCTTACAATAATGTCATCATCGGGCATCATCACACTAATATTATAAATGTAAAAGTTTGTTTCCTAGGATGTTTGAATTTTTGTCGTCAATCACACTAAAACTACTGAATGGATTTTAATGAAATTTTGTATGAGCTGACTTGGGTGATAGGATACTTCTTATCCCACGGGAATGCGGGCGAAGCCGCTTGAAAAGGCTAGTATTACAGATATTATTGATAATTTGAACAGCGACTCGTATATCGAACACGAGACCCCTTGCTGGATAGTCTAAACTTGCAACTTGATTGACAATACAGTGCATCACAAAAATTATTATGTGTATCTTACTAGATACATACATACTTAATACATAGTTACTAGATACATCTCACTAGATACATAGTTATTTTACTAAATAACTTTTAACTTAACATAATTATGAAGACTAGTGGTCGCCTAGTGGTCGAAATTCAACCATATACGATTTAATTTACAATACCACTTAACATACGTTCAAGGATAATTTTTATTTAACTCAAACTCAAACAAACTCTTTTATAAAACTCTTTTCATAAGAGACGTGAGAATTTCATCGCAATGTCTATCGATTTTGACGTTTTGTCAAATACGATCAGATACTATGCATGTGTGTGTAATGTTTTATTTATTGATTTAATTGAATTTATAAGCATTATTTTTGAATAATATTAGCGTTCTTCACTTCTCCTACACATAAACTATAAGTGTACCAAATTTTATGCTCCTACGTCCGCGCAATTTTCGTAAAAAGCGGTCCAAAGTTTTTGCATCACGTATTAATATATAGATTTTCTCTCCAACTGTACTTTTACTAACACATAACAAACAGCATGATTATCGACAAATGCTTTTACGTCGTAAAAACTATGGAATAACGATAACTGCATTACAAATTAACCGTTTATTTGGTAACGAAGTTGAAATAACTAGTGACAACCGTTTCTTTAAACGTGGTAATGGATGGTATATGGTGGAGAGTGATGGTGACCATTAAGGGGAGACAGTTTCTATGGTTTTTAAGTATTTTTGAGATAGTGTGTGATTTTACTGCTTTGACGACGAATCGTTATGGCTAATTGGTTTAGTAATTGAAGTAATAATACTTCTTACGAAAGAAGTATGTTAATACTAGCTTCTACCATCGGTTTTGCCCGCGGTCTCGTGGGATAAAAAGTGTGTTATTCCAGACTATAATCTACCTCTGTTCCAAATTTTATCCCGATCCATTCACCTATTTTGACGCAATTGGATAACAATCATTCGCATTTATAATATTAGTAAGATAGTGTTTTAATCTATACCATATTCAGTCATCTTTAATAATATTGTTTTATACTTAATTTTACTTTTAAAGTTGAACTTATTTGTTATACATATACAAAATCTGAAAACGTCTAATCTTTTTATTCAGTCATATAAAAACATTGGAGAGGTGATTGTACAAATTTATACCAACTCAGCAAATGTACTCTTAACCGTTAGGTCCATACTATATAATATGTATAGAAACTAAATTACTATATCATCTTTAATTAAAAAAAAAACAAATCTTCACGAACACAACAAAATTATCCACGCACAACACAACCATCGAACAACATACCAAAAAAAATGACATCACTAGCAAATCGATTCTAACGTATCATCGAAATAGTCGACTATCGATTACCTTACTAGAATCGAGTACAAAAGATTTCTCACAATGCCTGTCAGTGACAAATGAAATTCGACGTCCAACCATAAATTGTGACTAGGTATAATAAAAGATTATCTATCTTTGAAATAAATAGGGGGGGAGGACAATAGGACTTTTATTAAGGGATAGAGAACACCCCCTGTTGAATTGTTCCGTCCTATGATTCGCATCTGTTCAATTGTCTTATTCTGTTAATTCGATTTTTGTTATAATAATATTTAGTTTTTTGTTATTTTTATAATAGATACTTTATGTTTTATTTGAAGCGTGATTAGGTACTGAAACAGAAAATGTTAATGTGTAATAGATATGTTAGCAAAGTTTAATCCAAATCTGTTGAGTCGTTTTTGAGTTATTGAATATCAAACAAACACATTGAGATGCATCGTTTAGTCTTATTTTAAGCATTGAAACAATTATAAAACATCCTAATACCTGTCTATTTCTAATTCATACATAAGTAATCATTCAGCATTAATTTTACATAATATATAAGGAGTTTTAAAAGTATCTGCCACGGCTTAAAAATATACTCATAATCAACAATAATTTATATTTACTATTGTAATCTTCGAACACAACACTACCTCCCATTAAAGCCGTGGCAGATAATTTTAGAACACCTTTATATGTATACCATTTTGTTTAATATTTTATAAGCTGGAATAGTAGATAAATAACAAACAATTCTAACCCCAGTTAAAAAAAACTATCGTTTTAATAGAAAATTAAACGGATACAGACGATTACTCGCTTTATTATAAAGATCTGATTCAATGATTTTGTCTAAAAAAATATATTTATTGGCGTTAGATTTTCGTAATATAAGCAGGCCGTGCGAAATATGTACTTATGGGTCGCGTGCCAGGGCTGGCACGAACATACAAAAAAAAGATTTAATTTTTTTATATTGACTAGATTCGGCCCGCGACTTCATCCGAAAAATTAAAAATGTAGGGTTGTACTACCCCTAACATTTAAGGGGATGAAAAATATATGTTGGCCGATTCTCATAGATACCGGATAAGCACAAAAAAATTCATCAAAATCGGTCAAGCCGTTTCGGAGGAGTATGGCAACGAAAACTGTGACACGAGAATTTTATATATTAGATATACAAAAATAGTCATTGTCAAATCATTTATTCCAATTAAACCATTATACTTAGGTTATTTTGAAACGTCAACAAAGAAAGAAATAAACTATAGTCTGTCAGTCTGTCCGTCAGTGAAGATAGGTGCTATTCGAAGAAACATTATATACTATTGTTGATTTTATATTTAAATGTAGAAAGGAAAATAAAATAACAATTTGATTTGTATTTTACCTTTTACTAAATTAAATTAAGAGTTACAAGTAAATCGTGTTTATTGCAAATTCCATATTACTTTTCCTCCAAATTTCCGAATAATATTGTGTCTATCTCGGAAATCGATCCAACATACCCGTCTCATTACGTTGAATGAATAATAAATATGAAACATAATACCAAAACGATATTCCGATACAACCAATTAATTTATAAATACATATTATATATTATACGAATTATATGTCTTTTTCAAAACTAATGAGACATATTTAAAATAATTGCTAATTAATTATGTATAAAAGATTAATATTAATCATGTATGTTAGGCGGCGGTGTCCATTTTGGTTATTTTGACCTTTTTAATTATAATTACTGTAATTAATATTACCTACAGTTTTGTCGTTTGTAGGTAAACATGTGTTTTGGTATTTTCGTTTTAGGTTATGATAGAGATCTATTAAGCTTTTTGATGTTTATCTATAGATGTGATGAACTAACACACGTTTTTTTTAAACTATGATGATGTTGACATATACTAACATATTTGTTCTTTACTTTATTAGGGTGAATAAGCTTGTTTGTCAAGTGCAAACTTAGAAACAACTATACAGGATTTGATAATTCCATTTCTCAATAGGGTAGATGACTAATTTTTATTTTAATGTTCGTCTTGTAAATATATCGATTTGAAACATCGCGTGACGTCACTTCTGACTACATTTTATACGTTGAAATTACGTATTTGGTCCCACTTCCATTTTGATTCGTTTTATCTGTGTAAGTATTGTTATCTTTAATGACAAAATATATTTTTCATTATCTAACTGGGGGACTAAATAGATTTTTAATTTTCATACCGCGTATTTTTATTTTGCAAATGATTTCTTTATGAGGTACATACTTATTTTCAGAAACTCCCATAATTTTCTTCACTCGACACAGCCCTAGTGAAGTCCCCTAGCGGATCGATAAAACATTTTATTCTCTCTCTATTATAAAGCAGAGGGGAGCATTATGAGTAGTGTCGCGTGCGTGCAGTTACCGTCATTGTGCCATTAACGACTGCCACCAGTGGCAACTAGTGGCAACTGCCACGCTGCCACATTTCAATGGCTATGCACTTTTTGTGGACAGTACAAATATTGGATTTTGAAAATGGATTTTGTTGTGGGAACATCTCTAGAGGAGATAGTTTTTGATTTTTTGAATTAGGTTTGTTTGTATTATATAACAATAATTATATTTTTGACGTTTTTTTTTTGATTAATTAAAAATAGTATAAGTTATAATTCAAAGCTTATTAATAACTACCAACTATGGTTTTCTTTAAATGAAGTTTATATTTTTAAATTTAGTATAGTGATATGTAGAAACGAAAATGATGTAATTATGCCGACTATTGTGATTATTTTTTATTACTTTTTTAGCACTAATTAACATCTAAAATCAGTCTCAAAACCATCACACAATTATGCGTAGGCAATAACTTAAACAAAATAAAAAATTTAAAACAAACAAAGATTAAATAAATAAAATACGCACACAGATTGGACATCAAAAAGCTCCACTTATGTAATTAAACGGATTAATATCAAGCCATTAGTGGCTCAGTGGGTGGCAGAACAACGGGTTTTTGTATCATAAAAATATAATATTGAAATCGATTATCAGATTTCATGATAATAAGCGAAAGAAACCTATATGTTTGTGATTTATGATTCTTTATTATTATTTTTAGGGATCGCCAACTAAATGGCAATACGACCCTATTTTGGTGTCGACTTTGCGTATCTGGTTGTGGGGATTATACAAAATATTGATTTGATCGGGATCAGAATGTCTCGTTGATTGAGTTGAGAAACAGGGTGTATTATAGGGTTCGATTCTCGGACTTTATATAGTATTGATGAGTTGTTCGATTTAGGAAATTTTCAATATTATTAGAGAAGAAAAAGAAAACGATAGTTTTCACTTCCCTCGGTGAATTTATGATATAAATTAAGTGTATGATAAAAGTCTTATCATTTTCATTGAAAACATAAACATAACTGGCGAAAAATTGGTGTTATACATAACCACGTGAACCTCTGTATACTGTAATAAAAGATATGATATGACACTGTTTGACTCGGAAATCGAACTTGAAACCAACGAATGCAATTAAAAGCACACTAACTGCTAACTAATAAACCCCTCCCTAATACGGTACCCTCCACAAACGACTCAAACTTGACCAACTTTCCACAATAAAGACACGTATTGTATAGAAAGCTACAAAAGAAATAGCTTCTACCATATTCTATTCTAGTTCACTTTATAATATGTGAATGTATGAATGTACAGCAACTCTTAAGAGCGGGGACACACGATGCGTTGCGGCGGCGGTGCGGCGCCGGAGCGTTGTCGCTGCGTTGTCTTACATAGAAATATATAGGACGGTCGTATTTGACTGCACGGTTGGCGCAGTAGCTGGACAATCCGATTCGATTCCCGCACGGAGCAACTCTTTGTGTGATCCACAAATTGTTGTTTCGGGTCTGGGTGTCATGTGTATGTGAACTTGTATATTTGTAAACGCACCCACGATACAGGAGAAAATCCTAGTGTGGGGTAACGTTTAAAAAAAATCTGTGGCATGTCACACGATGCGCTCCGACGCTGCAGCGGACTTGCAACCACCAAAACGAGACAGGGAGGAATGAATGCGTTGCAATGTCAGAGCGGTACCACTCAGTTGTTTTGCGTCACAAGGAAACTTTCATAAACAGACTGTCCAACGCTGCTACGACGCTGCGACATAACAACGTTGCGGCGCCGCACCGCTCGTGTGCCCACTGACACGGTGAAATGTTTGCGGAACGCAGCCGCAACGCAACGTGTGTCCCCGCTCTTATTCTGGTGAATGTACGCTTAACCTTTTTGTTCCCAATGACCTTGAGAGTATTATGCCTAAGCAAAGCGTGCAACTACAACCATTGTGTGTCGTATCTGTAATTTTTGTACTCTATTTGAACTATAAATCTTTGTAGTCACGAAAAGTCAACGTTTTGTTCAACTAATGGTTTAATACTTATTTCTTTTTAGAGTGATTTGTAGGTACAATAGTAACGATGTTTGTCTAGTCTGTTTTGTAGGAATATTGCTTATTCTTTTTGAAAAATGTACTTAGTTCTAAAAGTACTTGGTTATAATCAATGTGAATTTATTGTAGTGATTCCTATTAACAGTTTTTTTCTGCTAGTCATGTTAGGATTCCTGTCATACTTATATACAAAGAAATATAGGTATTTAAGTAAAGTACTCGATTTCATTTACATATGGTGTGATAGTATTTATTAACTTAGTGGGTTCAAGCTTTATAATATGATAAGGATATTATTTTAAGCCTTAATAAGTCAATTGAACCATTGTACTCAATGTTAACCAGCTACCTAATCTATCAAACTGCAGTTTCATAACAATCTGCTTGCTGCATGCTCGCACAGCTACATAACTTAGTATCGGTGGAAACAGTCACATAGTTTCACAGCTTAACTATTACATCTTCATAGCATAGCTACATAGCACATCTCTGGTGGAAAATCATGCTTAATCTTTTATCTAGCCTTTATTTCGAATGCATATAAAATAAAATTATATACATTATGAAAGGTAAACAAAAGAACTGAGTTTTATTCTTACTAAGACAGAAAAAACAAAAGAGAAATGCCTCATTGCAAGCTAGATAGAATATAAAAGAAATGTAACTCTCAGTATTTTTATGTCGCTAAATAACATAAGAAAACGGACAGACAGACAGACAACAAAGCAAATGCAATAAGGTATATAATGCAATAATTTTACTTGTTTCACATTTATATTACGTTTATACGCGTTTCTGTTATTTAGTTGTTATAATAATTTTAGAAATGGGGTGGATAAATAAGAGCCTCTATTGAGTCGGTCAAAGTGTAATTAGAAGTTCCGATTATAATATTCTATTATACTATTAAATAATAGTAATTGGTAACTAATAAAGTACATACTAAATTAACTAAAAACCACAGTTTACTCACGTATATTAATTGAGAAAAGCTCTACTAGTTTCGAGTCACAACGGGACTCTTCATTATGAGCAGCGTGCGCAGACTTTGTGCGTACTTTTTTACAATACATACTAAATGTTACAATATGACTAACAATACTTTCAGAAAAGTAATTGCTTACCTAACCTTTTCCAGCCTAAGACATTTCTCATTTTGGTATTATTGTATGTTGTATTTAAAACACAACATCCACACACAGCAATATCACCGTTCAATCTCAAAAATAGCATTTTAAAAAAGCAAAAATAGTACAGATTATTCAGTGCTCAAAAATATTATTCACGTCATATTTTTCGCAACACCTCATACAGTCCAATTAACCTAAATGTATAAGTGGAACACGCAAAACTGTTACAATTGTGAATGAAAAACAAAGTTGCACCTTCTCCTGGTAGTAGGTTCGCTTCCTGACCCAGTTACAGCGTCCATTGTACGCGAGGACTCATATTTTCTGAAGTGGCCGTGTCATTGCATAGTTACGTATGATAGTAGCTTTTTTTTAGATGTAAATGGGATAAGCTTACGTTTTGGAGAACGGATTTTTTACTGGTGTTTGTGCCTGTGAAAGGCTGCTAAGTCTTAAGTAGTATAATAATTCTGTGACCATCATCTGTACACTTAGTTGCAATAAACGCTTTGACTTTGACTTTGAATCTTGAGTTTGTAAAACTGATATGGTTTCTATAAATCTGATGTTCGATGATAATGATTTTTTATACAATCTAAAATCTGAGTCTAGGTATAATAAAAACTCGGAGCTGCGGACTACCTAGCGAGTCACGAAGCTCCGGCTCGAAAAGCAGGAGTAGAACAGGAGTTTTTATTCATAAAGAACCTGACACTCCTCTCATCTCACTCAAGGGAGAAGTCATTGGATGATTATCCCCCCTTAAAAAACTCTCAAGCAATAATCAGGGTAATTAGTCAAAAACAAAACTAAAACACTATAATGAAATTTATGGTAATAGTCAACCAAACTGAAGTCAATTAGGAACATTAGTTTAGTGCATTGTTCTAAAGCATCTATCCTATGCTTTATGCACCAACTGTGACCTAGTTTGGACTAGTTATGCTAGAGAGAGCTAAACAGTGCCATATTAGTAGAAATAAAGATGTTTAAGAATATGTATGGATTAAGACTTAAATGATAATTATACTATATTTACCTATAGCTACAAAATACATGTATAAACTACAGTTAAATTGTGTTTATAAATAATATTTACTTCCTAGCGTAAAATAGTGGAAAATATATGAGAGCTATTATACCAATCTATGAATTCCTTGTATCAACCATAATAATTATACAGTCGCATTTAAAACTATAAGAAAAAAATGCTCAGTTTAAAATCAAAACAAAACTTATTCCACCTTTCATAAAGAAATTCAAAACCAATTGTTGACAATCAATAAAACAGAAACTAATTCATTGGTCACGTTCACATTTCTGTTTATATTATCCGCTACTAACTCAGAAACATCCGCCATTTTGTTTTTAAAGTACTACCCACAATGTTACCTAGTACTAGTACTCTTTTTTTGATTTACTTCCAACCGTGCTTTTGACAGCTCAGTGTTGCCATTCAAAAAAATATATTTATTTTCGCTACGTTTTTATAGGGCAATAATTTTGGGAGAATAGTCGTTAAATTTGCTTTAGGTTTTATGGTATTGTTTGTTTATGAAAATTTTGTGTTTATATAATGTTTTTTTTTTTATATGATGACTTTATTTCAAAATATTTTGAGTGGTATTGTTAACATTTATGTATTGTCTGCTGTCTGTCTAAAACTATCGATGACCTCTTAGTTTATTTCGGTACAGGGAAATCTGGAATTAACTATTAAAAATAATGCTAAGCATGGAGATTACGACAAGCTTCGTAAGCAGAGGTGACCCATAGCTCTGCAGTAGACTATTATAAGCAATTTTATTGGTGATGATTCCATGCTACATATTATACCTACCTTAAAACCCTTAAATTCTTAACTCACAAAAGGCCGGCGCAATGGAACGCCTCTGGTGTTTCGGGTGACCATGGGCGGCGGCGATTGCTTACCATCAGGTGATCTGTCTGCTCGTTTACCGGCTTATACCATAAAAGAAACCTACAATGTACACCATACTAAGTACTATCTTTTATATATTCATCATTTACTACCTTTCTCTCATGAAAATCTCTATAAAAACCCAACTGAACCTCGTCTCGTAGACAGAACAATCAACATTTCGCATTACGTGTTACGAACTTGTAAACTTACAGAATACGCCGCTAGGTGGCGCTCGAGCACTTCTTTTGTTGCCAGTGTTAAATTTACCGCAATGAAATGCAGAACTTTGTTGATTACCGCCCCTTGAGTAAGTACCTGAAAAAAAAAAATGGCGCTCAGTTATGTTTGTGGAATAGAGTTTTATATAAAAAAAGGTATAAAAGTGTATAGCTTGTTCTATTTCTCTGAATGGAGTATATAAAACTGTTGTTCCACCTAATATACAGGTAGGAAGAAGAATTTAAGACCCATCGAGCCGAAGGACCTTTGCAGAAGCTCATCCTGCCTCCCACCTTGCCTGCCTAGGGGACATAGGACTTTAAGTCAAGTCAAGAAGGATATAAGTACTCAAGACATACAAATAAGACAAAATCGACAAACAATCTTGCTTAAGTCTTTGACTGCCAATAGTAAACTGTTGAAGGCAAATCCTTTGCTAACGTCGTCGGTCACTGGTGACTCAATACATGGCGTTTAAAGTGTTTACAAAAAACCCTAATCTAAAACTATGCAATGCAAACACAATTTTCATCTCTTAGGTTAGAAAGTGATCTTTCAATTTAACAGCGAAACTTGGAAGACATTATTATTATTCTAAAAAATATTTTCATAATTCACCAACCGATTAATTGTTTATTAGAGCAGCAACGAGACGTCAGTCTGTCAAAGATTAACTTCTCGATAAATATTGAGGTGTACTTTAAAGCACACCCACGACATCTACCCAACGCAAAAAGCATAGTGGGCGAAATTGATGCAAAAAAAAAACATCAAAAGAATACTTTAGCGAACAGAATCGATCACTCCTTTCATCTAATCCAACAAAAAAAAAACAGAAAGGACAAAAATATACATTTCTACCACTATACATATAATAGTTATTAGGATTCACTTGAATTATTCATCGGACGAGGGGTAGACGAAAATCTTAACTTTCAACACCAACTTCAACTTTAACTGGTTGAAAATCAAGTCTAATTTTGAATGGTAACTTTGTCTGTGAGTCCAATCTTTCGATTTCAATCAAAAGCGGTTTAATGGCAACGAGAATGTCTTAACTGTGAACTGTGAGGCTATTGGTTTTTGTGGGAATTAAGACTTGGGTCCCCAGCCCTTTGATCTTATAGTATGTAAGCCTTAATATTGTGAGCCTTTTGAGCAATTCAGTCTAGAAATTGTGGGCTCATCGTAACATTAAGATTAGAAAACCGAGTCCCGTTCTTGTAGTAAATATGTGATATATTTAAATTGGTATATTGGTAAAGACATTCAATTTTGTGGCCAAGTTGAGACTGTGATGTGAATTGTTTTTGTTACTGTGGTTTTGCATTGATGTTTATTTATTACTTAAGTAGCTTTAGCCAGCGGCTTCACCCGCGTTTCTGTAGGATAAAAAGTATCCCATCACCTAAGTCAGCTCATACACTGTCTGTATACCAATTTTCATCAAAATCCGTTCAGTAGTTACAGCGTGATTGACGGATGAACATTCAAACAAACAAACTTTCACGTTTATAATGTTAATGTGATATGCAGAAATTTCTAGATGAAGTAGAAATAAAGGGAGGAGAGTAGCTCTTTATCGTTACCATTTTAAACAATCTTAGTTCCTTTGAAAAAGAAAACATCGTTAAAATCGTTTCATGAACCATTATGGATAATGGACTTTTTCTTATTTTAAAACTACCTACGTAAACAATATCGTTATAAGATAGCCCAAACTGTTTTCACTCGATGAAACTAAAATAATAATCGACCAAAATCTATTTCGAAATGAACGTTAATTTTGAACTTACTAAAACTACAGACGAAAATTAATGAACGATTATTTTTTTAATAAAAAGCGATGGAATTACTCTGACCATTCATTCATTCGTTCATTCATCCAGTCTATGATTTGTGGTGAAATAACATTGAATGATGATGATAACAGATAAGAAACAAATGAAATACCGTCTGTATTATTTCTTTACAATCTCCATGGCCCTCAAACCATCCATCTTGTTAATAAATTGTCCCTTTTTTAAGATTCTAATTAGGTTTTAAAGATTTACATTAATGATAATAAAAACTTCAAGAATCCAGAAGGGTAAAAGTAAAGCCCGTCTTACACCGGGAGTTAATTCGAATTAAGTTTTTATGTGGTAATAAAAAATCGTGCGACCGCGGTAACGTTTAGCATAAATCTGCAATATTTAAGGAAGTTGTCCATTGGGAGGACAGTTTAAAGTGTTCGAATAATATATTTATGCTCGGTGTGTTTCTCCCCTTATCTGGAAACTTTTGCCTGTCATAATGTTTCATTATAAGACTAATAATTGTGTAGGGGACGTTATTATTGACGGTTGAATTTTTTACAAGTTTTTTTATTGAGTTTATGAGAAATGTTCACCATTTTTGCTTTCAATTGGGCCGTTTACTGTTAGAAATTATTTTATAGAGAGTTTTGTTCAGTTTATTTTTATATTGTCATGACTTATTAAGTTCTGAAATATTTTTTTATTACTTCTAGACCTAATATGTGTAGAATTAAAGTTTCAGTACAAAACAATGTAATTTTCGTAATTAAAATTTAAGGTGAAGGAGACTTAGAAATTAAATTGGTATAAGCCACGAAATGTCATTTCTATAATATATTTTAAAACACACGGCGACATGACATATGCAAATTAAAAATTTTGTTTCTGTCTTCATTAAGTATGTTTAAAACAAACTAAAAAGGCAATGTAACCAAAAATGTTTTACAAAATGTTTTGGGAAAATGTATTCAAACATGATTCTTACTCGTACAAATATTATTTTAATTTTATGATATTTGTTATACAAACAAACCGATTCGATTAGTGATCACAATCTTGACTACAGAGTACGTTTTTGGGTTCGATCCCAAGGCCGAGGAAATAATTTTTAGAATTTTCGAAATTCTCAACCGTATTTTAATGATTTTAGGAGTTTTGCCCCATATTTGTAATTAAAACGTCAGTCTGTCTCATTGATAAGGTCATTGCACTCATGCAATGTCAGGACTAATCACTTATTTTAAAATACACGCAAACATTTCATTTAAGTTTCGAGCCAGTACATAATTAATTTTTTTGGAAAGGCATTAAGGTTTAATTTCCAAAATTACGGACTGACTTCGTGTTCAAACACAATGGACCCTAAAATGGTGCTACGAAGCTGTGAATAGAAAATTCGAAAAGGGTGAATTTTCTTATAGGACCATTATTAAGTGGCGGATCGATTTTGTGCAGACAAAGGACCTATTGGGGGGTAAAGGGGTGGAAAAGGGGAGGAAATTTCCTCCTTGTTTAAGGATTATATCTGTTGACACATTATGGTGTTGTTTAGAGACCCGATTATTAAATTTTATATTAGGAATGCGAATGATCAAAGAGGTATTTGATGGGGCGTAGACGCTTGCGTACACAACACATTTTAGGGGCCCTCAAATTGTTTTGAAGTGACATTTAGCGGCGTTCTATTGCAATTAGAAATGTTTTGACTCAATAAAGCTGGTGTTTACAAAAGAAATTAACAGTTTTCAGTGTTTTTGACAGCAATATAATGGATTTTGAGACAAAGCAACTACTTTACCTTGTAATTTGCACATATACGAAGTAAAGAAGTGGTCCTTTGATTTTGTTACCTTAAGTAACCTCTATAATAAGTTATTTGCAACCTAAAATTACTTTTAGCTGATCCATACTCAAAAACGAACCTCTCAAACCTCATGCCATGTTTTGTACCACTGTATAAACAAACCACACACACATACGAAGGCCTTTACTATCATTTCTATACTCAAAACTGTTTATAACCAAAAATAAGACAAAACAGCACATCTATAAAAGACTTTTGGAGTTCAAAATCTCACTTAGTCAGCAGAAACGGAGCAAACACAACACATTACGCGTTTGCACAAGAAGTGAAGGGATACCAACGTAGTACTAATTAAAAATTTACATTTTAAAAGGATATTTTAATTTATTATTAAAATTTCGCGGTCGGAGTTGGTTTAAAGAGAATAATTCACGTCAAATAATGCAGTATTACGAGGTGTGCATGTAGGGCTGGTAGGATAATAAGACAGCTATAAAATAACATTATTATCTTTATAAAAATAAACATTCTTCTAATGCAAAACTGTCTCCATTTCAAATTCCATCACAATCGTCACAGTAATTTAGGTGTAACATAAAAACAATCAAACGAGTTGCCAAAAAGCATTGATTTGTCATTTTAATTTATTGATTTTGATTGCTAAAATAGAGTCGTTTTATGAATATAAAAAAGTCTATATTCGTCAAAGCACAATTTCCAATTAAAAAAAGAAATAGGTATAAGTCGAAAAGAAAAAAAATATTATCGCCACGACGATCGCCATTTTGCCGGACAGTATAACGCTAATCTTGAAAAAAGGTCGTAAAATAAATTTATTGTTTTACTCATTTCTTGTTCCAATACTTCACCTATTATACAGATAGATGAAGTAGAAGAAAATAATTGTACAAATATTTTTTTCTTTTCAGTGTGACTCATCACACACAGCTCAGAATCCGTAATTTAAATCTCTGATAATAATTATATATGCGCGCCACATTTGTCTGAGATCATCTTTCGATACAAAATATGCGTATCTTAGGTCGTAAAAAAGCGCTACCTGGTCCTTATAGCCAAAAAGACCAAATTAATAAGACACTGTTTGTTGTCCTCTCATTAAAAAAGAGAGAATAGCAACCAGTTTGTTTTTGTTTAAATTTAAATTCGGAAGCATTATTCAAAACTTGGTTTTAAGTTGTGACAACCCTGACTTCGGATAGGGTTCCGTTGGTGGCTATTGTTTTATTATGTAAACCGCCCGAAAAAGGTCTTTTGTCCTTAATTCTTTGGACGAAATCTTTTCTAAGTTTCATCCTAAATTATGGTGTTAGGCGCAATCACTTTCAGCCTCCTGACACTTAGTGAAAAGGCAAATTATTTTGTGTACATTTTTTTCTATTGTGTACCGTTGAATTATGTTTTATAAACGCTAATTACTTTTTATTAAACAAGGTTAACGGGGTTTCGACCTCGAAAGGTTAAATTGTTGAGGTCGCTTTTTTAGTCGTTTGTTGCTAACACAATATTATGGTCCTTTTCCGTCGTAGACTTAACATATTCTGCCTTTATTATTTAATTGAGAAGCTTCTGAGAACTTTGTATTCAAAAGACCAAAATGGTCCTTTGATGGTCCTGAGAGACGAATCTTCAAAATATCGTAACTAATCTAGTAGATATCAGAAATAGTCCTTTGTATTCCTTATAATACTGAATAAAACGATTAACTTATGCTTAAAATAATTGCTAAATAAAAGTATCGTTTACCACACTGAGCCCGCTAATTGCCAGCTTCAATAAAATAAAACTTAGTATTAATAACGTCCCAAGGAATATTAAACTTAATTGCCTATTGTTTTAAAGTTTAAAAATAGTCTCCCTCGGTCTTAGATTGGTCCTTATAGGATTGAAGGAGTAATTTCAGACTAAGATTCTACAACACTGAAAGTTCAAGTTTCAGGCATTATTTATTCATGTTTTGTATTGTTAATGAATGTCGATCGGAAGTTTGGACAAGAAATTGACAGTATTTCAATGAAAATGTAAGAACTTATCGAAATTTCCTGAAAGTTTCAGTCATTCAACTTTCGTCCGGTATTTAAACTCTTGGTCTCAAGTTTCGATGCTTCCTATTACATCGGTACTCTACTTTTTAATTTGTAATGGAACAGGCAATTTTGTTGTAGTCGATCCATACTTAGGGACTGTAGGAACAAAGCTGATGGCAAATTTTGTAGGCTTAAAATCTTATTAATGATACAAGAATATATTTTCACGAATATACGGAATTGTTTTTATTTTTGGCGTAATGTGCACCTCTGGCTACCCCCCTTCGGGGATAAACGGCGTGACGTTGTGTGTGTGTGTGTGTGTAATGGTTTTTTACATCTTTTAAACGCTTTTCCAATGATATACAATATAAAATAAAATATAGGATATATTTTTTAAATTTAATTTTCTCTTGAACCTAACCATGTTACAACTTTATCTTTCTACACCCCTTCTTTCCTAGTACTACCATCAACACGACCAACTAACTCACCTTCACAAAAAACTAAAGCTAGCAAAAAAATAAAACTGTACCAACACAACAGTAACCTGTAACACTGTAATCAAAGGTTCACTGACCAGACATCACACAAAACGGGAAAGTTTTCAATAAAAAAAAAAATATGGCGGCCATCCATCGACGAGTTGAAAACTTGGCAATATTAATATCCGAATGAAAGCCGACGTGGCTATTGTCAACATGCTAGAGAAGTATAGACCCTTATCGTGTGCGAAAAATATCGAGTGCTCTCGAAAATCGTTGAGAACTTTTTAAGTTACTTTCGTAAACATTTGTTTATTAGGTTAGTTGTCATTATTAGCGATTGGGTGTCATTTTAAAGAGGATATAATGTTTCTTTATGTAAACCTTTATATTTTAAACGTATAATACAAGTAATGTAGTATGATACAGTGTCGTGATCTGCTATTAATAGCATGGAAGTTGCACTAGTAACCGGTTTGTGATAACAGGTTCGCTCCTATTAGACACAATGGGATCAATAACTTAACCGTTGAAAAGTGGATGAACAAGAAATAAACTTTATGAAGGTTATTAATAAATATTATGGTAGGTAAGCTTTTTAATATTGGCACACTCAGAAACGCATAAGACTCACAAATACAAATATAGGTACTGACAAAGCTAACAGAGCCTTATTACGACGAAAGAAACTGCGTAAGCAAATTTAAAAATTTGCATTAAAATCAACTTGAACCCTCAAAACCGATCCAATATCCGAAAGCGAGTGGTTATGAGAATCGGGGTATTACAGCTTACCCCCACTTGTTAGGGATTAAGGTATCCTTTTGTGAAAAATATTGCTGAATGTACGTTTAATCTGGAGTGGAGGCCACGCTTCGGTAGATTCCCTGTAAAGCCTTCTTTTATTCTTTTTCATGATAATCTAGGAGCAATTTTACCAGTTCCTCGGAATGAGGTATCTTCCCTTTGCTAGGTTTCAATCTACCCCATTTGTGTATAGGTAAATGATAGTGATGCGGCGAGGTTTCGTCTGGATTTTTAATAAATTGCGCTTTTTCACGATCTTGGTCCTTTTGTACGCAGGATGCAAGAATTGTGGTCCTGTCGTTTTTTTACGTAGCATTAATGTTTAATGTATATTTTGAAGTTGGTAGGTTCTATACAATTTTCTTTTAAGGATATCTATGAGGGACTTAAGGTATGTCTGCTTTAACAGACTCCCTAACAAAAGAGTGCAAAAACAATATGGCGACAAAACAATTCTAATTCACCGTTTCCAAACCGCTTAACAGTTACAACACCAAACACAAACATCAACCACTTACACCTACATGATAACAATATTAATCTAAATCGAACATCCAGCTAGAAACTCTGCTTACCCCACAATAATATAACTATACAGTAGTATAGTGAACTGATTAGGTATTTGTCATTTATCTCCAAGTCGGCAGAACGGAACTTAATCACCTGAGCTTGTCGGCATCCGGCTGTCTACATACATACATAAATACAGTACAATTTGTATATATAATATGTATATGTGTGTATGTATCCGGTGACGGATGTGTATATGTATTTATGTAAATTGATTGTGGCTATGTATTTATTGGTTTATAGGTATCGCTGTTTATAAAGGGGTTAGGATGATAAGCTGCTGTGAGATGTAAAATTCTTGCTATGGCTGTTGGCTTTGAAAGTTAATTGATTTTGTAGAACTGAATTTCAGGTTTCTTCTCTAAATAAGACTTTAGAAGAATACAATAAAAATATGTTAATAATACAGTCACATATGGGCTGATATAACGTTATCATGAAAGTAGGAATATAAGAGAAATTGGGAATCGTACTAAATTATAGTGAAAAAAATGATCAATTATCTATACAAATACTCACAACGCTAATCCGGAAAATGTGTTAAAACAATAAGAATACCAATTAGAAAACATCACTTTCCCACCTCCAAACTAAAGTAATAAATTCATTCTACAAGGCAAAACTGGGCTGTAACGACAATAATATTGAATTTTCTCTATCAAACTACCTCAGAATATCCTCTGAATAATGTATAATACCGCGAACGCCATCGATTCTAGTTGCAAGAAATAAATATGCCAACATAAAGGGTTTGAGATTCTTCAGCGGTGTGTCCCTTCCTCAAAAAAAGGTATATATCAATATTAGGGTGTATTTTGTCAAATATAAATTATGTGTTGGTTGAAAAGTTTGTTTTGGTAACGAAATTGGCTTAGAGGAATAAGATTATGTGTTTAAAGAATGATTGTAAAAATATCATAAGCCCAGATTGCTTGTTGGTCGCGCCATTATAAGCATGTAAGGAGTCTTTAGGATAGGTTAGGTAAATTGTAAGAAGTTTAAGCTTTATACATGAAAGCTTCAAATCCTGAGAAATTCCAATTATCACTACAAAATAACTATAACAGTCCACTAGGCATAATACACAGCCAATGGCAATCTATCTAGAGGCTGTGTACTATCATACACACATACATAGATCAACGCACACCCACACATAGGGCTGGCACGGCTGTACCCCCCATCTATTGACGCAGTCCCGTCAAGCGTACCTGTCGACAAGATAAGATGGCTCTAGGGCTGCCTCAAGGTACATTTTTTTGTATGTTTTTTCTTGTATTATGTTTGGGTTTGTGGGAACGTGGGTGTTTATGTATAAAATGTATGTTGTTGGCTAATTTTATTCATTTTGAAGTTAGATATTGTTTGTTTTTAAACATATTTTGTAATTTTTAAAGTTTGTTAAGAAGTGGTCCTTCGGTACGAATTAGAAAATTAAGTGTTTGCTCTACGTCCTACATATTACTGCAAACAAAAACAATAAGAACGTACTGTCAGGTTTGGAGAACGTAACGGTATAAGTTATCTTTAAATGAATGCAAAATCTGAACGAAGGTAAGCATTTTATCAATCGACAACCTATTTCTATGCAAACTTTATCATCAAAAACCACTAACAACAGAAACACAGAATTCCAGAAATAAACTCTTCGTACAAAAAACCTATAAAATCAATACTGACAGCCCTGAGTAGCAATCTAGGAGACGGCTCGAATCCTGAGACGTGCTCAGGCAGCACGCGACATGTCCTCAAATTTCGAATCTACTATCTTCTTAGGCTTAAAGTTAAAAAAAATAATCGCTTATGTCTTATTCTTAACAACTACATTATGTATTGAGAGGAAATTATTGAGTAGGCATCAATATTATTGTTTTTGTTGAGAAATTATTATCGTTTTAGATTGTGGTTTTGTTAGTAAAATGTGGTATTTTAACCCGTCATGTCCTGGAACGCAGATCCATGCGAGACACAATGTATTTTCTATTGTTATCTTAGATACAAGAGGTTAATCTCCCAATATGATATTTATCTAACTAAGAATTCAAAGTATTCAATACAGTCATCGAAATAATATCTATAGGTTTTGCGACTGTATTATACAAATCTTTAACTTTTTAATAAGTCGTTAACGTTTTGTGTACATAGTAAAAAATGGAATGCAATTTTTATCAATCGTTGTATTTGAAGTTCAATCATAAAACCAATAATAAAAGCGGCCTTTGCCTCAAGACTACGAACAAAAATCACATTCACGTATAAATGAAATATCGAATCTATCATAGAAATCAAAGAATTTCCAATACAACTCAATCAAAGTTTCTTGTTTAAAGAAAATTCGATTCTAGCATAAAACAATTCGAATCTAACCAAAAAACGCGAAAAAACAAAAAGAACTAAATAAATAATGAAAAAAACTTTCTAACATCAAAAATGTTTTCTCAATCGTCGGCGTAGTGGATATTTATACAAAAAAAAAAAACAAAAACATAAAAAAAAAACTATCGTACTTTTCTACTTTTTTCAAGCAAAACATATACACAGTAATAAAGCATACAATTTTTATGAAACACATAAGAAAAGTTTTTTGTTCGGCGAAATTTTTCGATAAAATAACTTGGGGGTACGTTTTCGATTCCATTAGTAAAGTTTTTCGTGATGCTGCAGAGGTAAGGCTACCTGTTAGTTTGGAATTAATGTTATCTTTCTTTTTGAAAGAAGAAAATATTCTTATTGCCAAAAATAATCAGGTCGAAAGGACTTTTGGCCTTTTCTCACTTCTTTCTACTGACCTTTTACCAAGTTCTAACTTTGATTTAATGTGCTATCTTTGAACTAGATATGATTCTTAGAAGTCATTGATTTATTTAAGAAAGTAGCACTCAAAATCATACATACTGTAATCTAGAGAGAGATTCGATTTTTATTTTAAACCCTGCAGTCAAAGTACGTAAAGAAACTTTTGACAGATTTAAATTCTAGACAAAACGCCTTCAACTTCCTAAAAGCAACGTAGAATACTTATAACGCCATAATAGCCCATTACTGCAAACTTACATCACACTTATAACCAAAATTAATTACTTTTACTAGTAATTTTCGAAATGCTAGTCAATTATGTTTTATTTTTGGTTCCTTTGACAAAACGGGAGTCTAATAAAATCGTTTCGTATAAAAACTGTGCCTCAATTTGCATTGGGACTCGGCAACAATGTCTTTGGGTGACATTTCGTTGTCTCAATTGAAGTGACAGCCTTGGCTCGATTGTGATTTGAATAGACTAGTCGTTTACGAGGAAATGTACGTTTGTATTTTCTCTAAAAACGTAAGAAAAAGCGTACTTTTTGATGGTTGGAAACCGTTTTGTTATAATAAGAAGTAGTGTGCTATGTGTAAACTTGGTCCTAACTAGTTGCTTAATATTAATCTTGTTATTATCAAACAAAACGGTGTCCAATAAAGGAATTGCTCTTATAAGAATGAATTGGATATACAACTCAGCAATAGGTAATTAAATTGGAATAAATTATTGAAAAAAACACCAGGAATTTTCAAAACAAATTGCCGGAACGAAGGACCAAATTTTTTCTGGTCCTTAGATCCGAAAACCAACAAAAACTCACAAAACAACTGATCAATCAACTTGAAACTTTAAAGACCATACTCTAAAGTCTATAACTTCAAAACATCCGACATTACTTCACATATTATTATTGGGTAGTATCCACCATAACTTTGTCCTTACTACAACACAAAATGGCGAACGCGACAGGTGCGCTCGTGTCAAACCGAGCCAGTTTGGATACATTCACTAAGATCATAAGATTATGTACACCCGGCACTACCTATGTTAAATTCTAGTACATGTGTGCTGCTATATTTATATGGGATAACTAACACCTTTACTTTTGAAGAGAAGGTAATTTGAGCTTTATAGTGAGTGTTTATTGAAGCTATATTTGTTTGAAGGAATGATACCTGCAGTAAATCTATAAACATTTTATGTATAGTTCGTTGTTCCAATCAATCAGTTTTAATGTTCTTAGATTGCAGGTAATATTACATACTCATTTAATATTAAAATAATGATGTTGGTTATCTCAAATCTAACAGTCTCATTTTCTAGCAGTTCTGTATACCCCACAACTTTAAGGGCCTCCAAGTCATTTCTATGCTACTATACATCTCTGTGAGAGCAGTAATGAGAGCTAGCCCACTCGTTACACAGCCGCTTTGTCCATTTCCGTTTTTGTCCTTAGAAAGGTTTTTTCTTAAAATATCCTCAAGTGGCCGAGAGAAAAAATATAAGTAACGTTTCCACAAATAGCTACTCTATTTTTAACGTCATTGTGTCCATATTCGACTGTAGGCGTAGATTGACGAGGAAATGCATCAATTTCCTTTTATTAATCAAAATAAAATACGAAATGAAAAATGACAAGCTGTGTTGTGAATTGAATTTTAAAGAGAAGCTTCAAAGTTCATAATCATAAAATCTTACCAACCATGACAACAGAACATATTAGACAGGATTATTTAATAAGAAACACTCACTCCACATTATACTACTTGATAACCCACTCACACTTTATACACACATAACTTTAACACAATAAACAGCAAAAAGCTTTTTAAAAAATAACGCAAGAAAAATGTCTTCATGCTACGAAATTTCGGCTTTATATAGGCATTTAAACGCCTCGTCTTAACTCAAATTTTATGCCTCAATAACAATTTCATAACGTCGACAAAAAAAGTGAATAAACGATGTAAATATTTACCTACCTAAGAAAATCGATATTTGGTAAAGTACCTTCACCCTCTTTAAATAACCTTCGAAGATTGGGAGCTGGGGGGCTATTGGCGTAAATGATTTCCGTCTTAGTCGAGAATTGAGACGTGTCTGCTGTGCAAAGCTATCGGTATATTCATTGCTCTGCTTTCTCTGATAAATTGATAGGTCGTTTGTAGTCTGTTTTAGCTCTTTGTGTTATTAAAACCTACTGTATCTTGTCGTACATTATTGATGCAGTGTTCAGAACAAGATATGAAGTTGATATGTCATTAAATGTAATTTTTGTCATGACATTCGAATCTTTTTCTTCACTACGAAAGGCACTAGGTATAATCAAGAGATTAAAATCCATTATAAAAGACCATTTCAATAGAAATCAAGGACAATAGCATCAGAATTCTTCAACAAGCTCTATTCTACAATAAACTTAACACAGATCAAAAGACCAAACTGATTCATTCACCAATTAACTCGAAACCGATGCCAAATCACCCAGCAAATTATCCAAAGCAATTACAAAACTACGAGCTCTTTTTAACAGTTTAATAATAGCTAGTCCTCTACTACACAGGGAGAGTGCTAGTTGTTTGACAAAATGAAAAAAAAAGATGGCCGCCGTCCGTCAATCACCGGCCAGAAAAGTGACGCGACGTAAATCCAGCGGCCAATAATTGGCGTCCACGTTCCATGGTCCATTGGATACTGAACTCTATAGACCTATAGAGGCACACGACTTTTTATTTTTGTTGTTA
Source organism: Spodoptera frugiperda (assembly GCF_023101765.2). Taxonomy (NCBI): domain Eukaryota; kingdom Metazoa; phylum Arthropoda; class Insecta; order Lepidoptera; family Noctuidae; genus Spodoptera; species Spodoptera frugiperda. The sequence goes on from NC_064227.1 coordinate 3,785,648, forward strand.
TCTTCCAAAGGATGCGTTTCTTTGACATCGATATGTATTTGTTGTCTATTCAGTCCTTCAGTACGGATTGTGGGCTTTCGGCCTTTGTGAGATTTTGTTTTAACTATAATACCTTTGACTTTGTTGGTGGACTAGACTGTATTGGTTCTTTTTTGTTGAATTGGAAAATTTTAAACTAAAATAAATAAAGCTTGTAGTTGAAACAAACCAACTTGACCAAAATAATTCAAGCAAAGAACTGCTCCACAGATTTTGCTGCATTACAAAATTATAGTAATTAGTTTCTATTGATCAGCATTTCAACTCCATAATATACACCTATCGGTGTTATGATACTATTAGTATATTCATATTTTTAGGAACATCAGTAAATTATAGCACCATACTGTGAAAAAAGACACCAATTTATGAAACTAATGATGTATATAATACATGAATAAACTATTGTTAGCTCTTGTTATGAAACACGACAAAATTCCAAGAATTCTAGAAAGAATAAGATCTCGTCTGATTTTCTTCCAAGAAATATAACGAAAGGAACAAAGAAATTGTATATATTATTACCTCAGGAATCAAAACCAAATAGTTAATGGTAAGATTAGGTATACTGTTGAGCTAAAAGTAACTTTATATCACTGTAATACCTCATATTCTCAAATACATAGCCCAATACAATTAAACACTTTCAACCTAATAAACCCACATCACATGTAACTCAGTACCGTACTCATTTGCAACAACACTAACAAATTCAAGTGATTAACATAGAATGAGTGGATCAATTAACGTTGATTGTCAACAGTAAATTAATCAACTCGGATTAAGTTCACTTGGTTTAGTGAAATCAACAGTGGACTGTAGCAAACAAAAAAGCGTGTCGACAAAGGCTAGTGAAATGCAATTTTCACATCGAACACTGCCATAGGCTACTGTTGCTGACTCCTAACTTGTGATAGGCTTTTACAGTTTCCAGTTCAAAGCTTTGAATGTTTTTGAAGAAGGAAATTTCGAGTTACATCGTGATAACTTTTTTTTTTGGTCTTTTGTTGGAGTTGAAGTCAATCAAATTTTGAATACGGAATATTTCGATTTGAAATGATCTGCATTGTTTTTTCCTACTTATATTTCTGTCTCCGTAACTTTAATTACGTGGATATTTTATCGTTTTCGGTCGACATTTATTTCTACTTTATCTATAGTATTTACAATGCATGTTCACATCACTCTCCCCTGTTTCTTCACCACGATCAAAATACTCGTTTCCTTTACGGTAGCTCTTAAATTCTTTTGTAAGACATTCGTAAAACCTCATATCTTTCTAGGCCATCAAGCAAATCTTTCCTGTTTATGTTACAAAAGACCTTTTTATGCTGTTAGAGTGTTTTTACAATGTTTTGTCCTTTCGCCCTTAGAAATACTGGTCCTTAATGCCCAAAGAAAAAAGTATAATACGCAGCCGCGTTGGAACCCATTTTATCACGATCATTCGATATTGTTTGATTCCTCATTTCATGGTTTGTTATTCATAGTTCAAAGTTTATTTTCTTTTTTGAGTGTTTTTAATTAAGTGACCTCACGAAGCCTTTTTCTCATACGCCAGCTACATACACGTTTTGTATTATATGTATGCTTAAGAGAACTAAGAATTTCAAATGACTACTACATTTTTGTGGCTTTAGCTTCATTTTTGATGAAAACTGTACGAAGGACTCTAATCATGATGATATCGCACGATTATGCCAACAATATCACCAAAGTGCAAAGCGTGACAATGGCATATGACACCAAAAAGCATGGGGTACCAAAGGACCACTATAACTTGATCTCTCATCCCCCCTTTGTTCAATTAACAAAAGAAAAAATCATTATACTGCCAAAGCTTAAGGGGTCTTCGTTATTTGGTCAGCTCGTGGCTAATAATGTAAACACGTGTTGCCCACGTGTGGGACACTGATTGCAGATAATGTTTGCAAGGCAAGGGAATACCCAGAATCGGTTTTATGTAGACTTGTACGAAATCTAAGTTTACTTCAACATGTGGTTTCGAGAATGAACGATTCGGTTGGTATACATTTTATTTCTTTCCATGAATTCAGATTTCGCTGGAATCTAGATAGCATATTAATATAATTCTTGTAAGCGTTTGTATATACATTTGTACATTTCAAGTAAATAGACATTTATTTTTATACTCCTGTTTCTAGAAAAACATTCAATCATTCATTGCAATACACAAAGCTTAATAATAATAATTTTGGCCATCCTTCATTTTGTGTTTAACAGCACTAATATTAACTTGACAAAAACGCACATCAAAAGCTCATCTAATTACATATAACAGTTGACTCCTATACCATCTATCTCTATCTAAACCACAAAACAGTAAAGACACAACAATGCAAATTTACTGCTCCTCAATACCTTATCACACCCTACAGTCTTTTCTCTTCTACATTATATGCAGCTTTACTTGGGGTCCTACCTACCCTATAAAACGCAAAGATATTTCGCGAATTGTATAGCCGACTAGATATTTTTGGCATATTATTTCTTGCTACCTGTTTTTTGCGGTTGGGTTGCGAAACAATTTAACTTTTCATGGCACCCTATCTTGGGAACAGTGTCGTTCCAACCTCTGGTTCCAATTTCTTTGTTTTAAATAGATATGTAAATAAATACATGAATTTGGGAAATAGGACCAAGAATTGTATTAGGATCAAATCAAAATGGACGTCGAAACCAAAGCTTCAACTAAGTTTTTATCAAACGAAGATGACTCTAAACTAAATCATGTTAACATCTATAAAAAGAAGATGCCAATCCGAAGCATTTAAATATCTCTTTAAAAGCAAATCCTATAGCTACAAATCTCCCCACCCCCTATAAGTTAAAATACCGATCGAAGGGGGCTTGCAATCGAAGATGACATCTAAATCACCCATGCAGATTCTTCATGAACCATTTCTTCCTATCTTGGGTGCACAGATATCACCTGACCGTAAATTAGGCTTATTTTGCTTCAAAACCCCCAATTCGCTTCCATTTTCGGCACAACAACTCAGAATTGCCGACAGAAATTGAATTTCCTTGATATTGTTCCGTTTTTATTAAAGTTGGAGATTTTAGTAAGGATCTAGATAGTCTCTACTGGGACTCTAAAGAATTGAATCTTTTAAGAAGTTAGTCTGGTTCTTGTAGTAAATGTAGATTTGACCTTGAATTTTAAAGATAACGTAGACATGGAAACTGATAAAAATGCTTTTTTTCGTGATTTTTATTTTTCTATTTGTGACTTGCTTTTGAATTTATTAACGCTGTACATAATGTTTACCAACTAATCTATTATAATTGGTGTAGGTTACACATTTGAAGGTATAAAATACATGAAGGAATATGATTTAAATTGACTTTATCAGACAGACAACGAGATCTTTATCGTCAAATAGACAAATTAATATCAAAATCGACTGACAACTACAGATAGACAGTAATAGTGAACCTGGAATATTAATATAAAACTAATTTCTACAATAAGGACCGCTTTATTAAGCACGGAACAAAGGACCAAGGAAATTGAATGCTCACAAAAATTCCATTATTAATAATAATAAAGAAAATAATAAATTCAATTGTTTTGATTAAATTTTAGAACTTGGATGGGATCACAATACGAGAATTCATTTCGAAAATGAAATGCAAAGCAATATTAAATAACAGGAGGTTGTAAGACTTCTCGGGATTCTAAGTAATATTTCAATTAGAGGAAAGGAGAGTTTTATGACGAATATAATAATATACTTCCCTTACTATTATCCTGGGATTAAATGAGAATTGGATCCATGGGACTGGAACTTAGAACAGAATCCCATAGGTTTTTTTAAGCTTTAGTAAAATTTTGTTTAATTTCCTTATTGAAGTGTATCTGAAAATGGTCCTTTTAGTCGCATAGAATACACACAATATTATTGTGAATAAAATCCATATTATTTTAAGTTTTCCAAATCTGAAGTAAGAGTATGGACGCATGTATAAATTGATTGAGTGATGAGTGAATATACTGTCTTTACTTATTACTTTATTGTCCTTTTAATAAGACCACCAATATCTAAAACCAATCCCACTAAAATAAACGTGTGGAATGCAGAACGCGAAACAAAGTTACTTCAATGCGTTTTATCACGAAATTAGTACAACAGTGTAATGTTTGTGCCTGGAGAGCCATTACTCATAACTACAATTTCCATACAAAACCAACATTTATTATGACATTATTTGCATTCAGTGTTTTTGCATTTATAATTACGATCGTATCTATGTTAAGTCTTGTGTATCTAGCTGATAAAACTCCCTTTCTCTTATTTTGCAAAGCTCAAGGGATCTCAATTGAAGAGCAGATAAGGATAGGGAAATTGTGGTTGCACATTGGCTCTAACGACCACAATTCGAATATTGGGTTCCCCTTCTTAGTAAAAAAGGTAATATTGAGTTTTCATTAATACACCATTCAAAAATCAATGTGTTATTCTCTGCTCAGATTATAATATAAGTCCAGTTTTACATGAAACCTAATAAAATAAGTCACAAAGTAATAAAAGTACTAGAAAGAAAAGAAGCAAACATATAAAGTTAGCCATTTAATAAAAACAGCAGAAACTCGAGCAGAATAATTAACAAAACCAACTTCCAACTTGGCTGGAGCAGATCAAATAAAGGCAAAACTAGACAATTCATCCCGCAAGGGTAATACACTAAAGGGGTAAAGATAGCTAACTAAAACAACGACACCACAGTACAAAAATACGTAGTATTTAACAAAAAGACCCAAAGTTCTTTGGCCAAACAATAGACCATCCGTAGGGACTCGCAAAAAGGGGCACAATATTTACACACACACTCACACACATGAATAGTATTTGCTGTGCTACACTACGATCCTCGAAGCTCTCCTCCTGCGGTCAATCCGAGGGTAGAATGAAAATAAACTGGTCGAGAATCATTTTCATTAAGAAACATTGTCGTAAAGTGGTAGCGTGGCAACACTTAACCTTTTTAAGTCTTGCAATGTTTTTCGGTGTTATTATTTTAACGAAAATTTTATGTAGATGACTTCGTTATGTGGTGGGATCAAGTTGGGTACTAAAATGCTGATTATGTTAATTTGAGGGGCTTTTGGGCTCTTCTTAGGTACAATACCTAGGTTAGACATTGTTTTTTTTGGTTGATAGATTTTGAATTTTGTATTCGTCTGCAGTTCTGGACTTGTATTTCATTACAGTCTCCCTTCCAATACTCTTTGGGGAACAAACACACGTAATTTTATGTCATGGTAATTTTTGGTGACTGTCGAGTCGTAGAGTAGGTAGAGTTGAATCGATAAATATGTATTTTATCGTTGTGAAAATGGGTCATATTTGCACATGAATGCCGTAATAAGTTATGTACATTTAAGCAGGTTTAATCTGTAAAGCTTTTGGTGAAACGAAAGTTGAATGTATAGAATAACTTTACGACCAAAAGGACCATAATCGTGTGGCATATTTTTACAAAAAAATGGTTGTCGATTTTTCTGCACTGGTGCTAAATTGACATGAAAAATGATGTATCCTATCATTTTTAAGTCAACGAAGCCTCATCAATTTTTATATTGGCTGGTGTGGCCACATCTGGTGGTATCGGAAGCTTTGCCATGGTTTTGGGAAATGAACAGCGATGTATAAAGCGTTAATTAAGCCAGTACAGTGTGTTTTTCGATTTCAATTACTTAAAGTCTATAGGTTATATGGTTTCTATCGGTTCCTATGTGTTCAATATGAGTGTATTTACTCCAATATTTTTTACATTATTAGCTAGCTTTTTTTTAAGGGGGAAAAAATCATTCAATGATTTCTCGCCTTGGGCGAGGCGAGGAAATGTCAGACTCGTATTGACTAAAAACCACGTCGTTCCTACTCTTGCTTTCCCGTTGTAAGCCCGTTGGGTACACAGCAGTTCCGGATCAGGCATTAGCCCTACTGGGACCCAATCTGTGGTGGTCTGATGGCATTATTAGCTACCTTAGCTAGTCCATAATCTTGTGTAAACATCACGATTAGTAACTTTAGTAAAGAAGAAAGAAAGGAAGAACACAAAAAATCAAAAACGCGTGACCTTACCTCCAAAACCATTTAAACAAACGAACCGAAAAAAAAAACTTAATCTCAAAAAATTACATCGACAATGCGCGAAGCAATGCTAAAGCCGCCATTGCTGTAGGAAACAAACATAAACATAAAAATATAAATATAAATAATACGTTCAAATTGGGCACGTAATCCAAACAAGTTTAGGTAAAGTCCGGACAGGGTACAACGGGGAACGACAGGGTAGGGCAGGACCGGACAGACATCGTTACGACACGGAAGGGTGCTTTAGTACCAACACATTTAATGTATATTTCGATACTAACTAGATATTAAACATTCTGGGAAGCTGTTGCTTTTTATGTCTAAGTGTTTAGAATGGTGTGTATTTTTACAATTAGATTGAGCTAGAGTTTGTTTCATTGATTGGTATTTAATTTTAGATTGCATTATTTCTGGAAGGGGGCCTAAGGACTAACAATTTTGAAAGGACCAAATAAAATTGTAATTTTGGTCCTATTGATTAGAGTCAAAACAGTCGTATATCTATAAAATCGCAATCGCAAATCTTATCAGAAAATATTCCCAACACCAACAAACTTGTGCCTTTACAAAAATATGTATAAAACAGAGCCTCTAAGCGAAAACTATTACTTAAAAGGTATAATTAAGGTACATATCATAATTATTATGGTGTGGTAAATAATACATCATGGGAGATAGCCATCTTTAAATATTTAACCGTCCATGTTTCCTGTGTAGTAACATGGTCTTTTCATGGTGAATTTATGCATACGTGTTTGAAGAAACATGGTAAATCTATAGTGGTCTTTTGAGGCGCGATAATGAAACGTTATAAGTTTTGTAATTATATAATAAATGCTTATAAATAGTTGTTGTATGAACATTTTGTGTAACTGTTATAGATATGAAACTACTAACTAAATATTAATCTAGTAATTATCATCAGGAAATAACTATTATAAGTAATAATATATGTATAAGAGTGGGAGAGCTCGCGGTTGAACCGGAGTGATATTACTGACTTGAAACAACGCTTGCGTTGTATTTCGTTGTGGGAGCGAGGTTACTGAAGGCCCAATTTTACCCCCTTTCCAATCCACGTTTCCCTAACAACCTTCGAATTCCTAACCCCCAAAAGGCCGACAACACACTTCTAACGCCTCTGGTTTTAGGGTGGCGGCGATTGATTACCATCAAGCGATACGTCTGGTCATTTACCGGCTTATACAATAAAAAACTGTTAATTTCCTTAGAAAGATCGACTTACTACTATCTCAAAAGGACGAGATGAAACCTCCACCTACGTATATGTCAGGTACCACTCAGTAGAATACCTCTATGTACTACCTAGGCATGTGTGTAACAAAGTCAAATAACCTTCCTTAAATTAAAGCCTGTTTCAACCCTTTGACGCCAGGTCTAGACCCTATCACTGATCAATCTACAGAGTATGCTAATAGGCCCTTTGTCAAAGCAAATCAAAGTATTTATGCAAAGTTCACGCATAATCTCGCGACTTGGTGTTGGAATTACATCTCGACGTCTTGTGGTATCAGGAGGCCTTTCATCTGCGCCACACCCAACATGCTTGGGAGAGGTGATTTTCCGTTTTGACAAATATTGGCTGAGCGTACCTATATTGGTAATATTGGCCCCGTAAGGCGGCTTTACGGTTTTATTGGAATTCAGATCGAGAATTTTGACGTTTCATATATTATTAGATACCTATGTTAAGTTTTCCTTTTTTGGGTATTTTATATCGAGTAGTTTTTTTTCTTGTGTTCCGATGGATTGATGTCGACGATGATGTATCTTGTATTGGAGATAAGATATTCAGGTATTTTGACTAGTTTGTCTGGTGGCATACTTTTTTGATCTGGGCGCCATCTTTGTTAGCGTATCGGTTGGGATTTTGTGACTAATCTCGGTCTAGATATGTCTTGGATAATTTTCGATTCAATAGTAACATGGCTTCTCAGGTTAATACCTTGCCTGATGTCATAGAATGGTTTTATAAAGGCTTCAAATCCCCATTCTACCTCAATTTACTCATAAGTACTACCCAGAAAACCCAAGGACACCTCCCCAGCATGACCCTAAGAGCTGCACCTCATCCCAAATGAAACAAAAGCCGAAAATTTTATCAAAACAACGTAAGTAAACGTTCATTTTATTGTCAAAGAGTGGGCTAGGCTCATTTCGTATCGAAGAGGAGAGGGGGGCATATTATCACGTAACAAATTGGTTTCAGCTACCTTTGTTCACTCTCGAGCCCTTGGTGAGACGAATGGCTGTACGGTTAGCAAAATAAATTGGATGGGTTGACGGTACTGTTGTGTGTATGATTTGAAATATGTGGGGACTTGACTGAAATGTGGTTTGAGGGAAATGTAAGAGTGAACGATAGTTTTAGGGCGTGTTTGTTTGTTTGTTTTAAGGTTAGATAAAGGTTCTGTTTGTGTAGCAGCTTTGTTAAGTTGTTACCTGTACTAATTGATCTAATCTAAGAAAATTAACGTGGTGAAATAATAAATGGTTACTAACCAAATACATCACAATATCATCCAAGTACAACACCATTAAATAGAAGTTTTGTTGTCCTTTAGTCATAAATTCACTTACTTGTATTATATTATTTTAAATCAAGAGAGTTTTCAAAATAAATCCCACACTCCAAATCGTAGACAAATTCATACCTGTAACAATAAAAAAAAAATCATTAAACCGACAGCAAAAAAAGAAGAAGTTTCATAAACCAAGCATAAAGCGAGACAATCAAAACTTTTGCTGACTGTACCTACGTACATCCAAACCGACCTGTGCTTTACATGGAAAAAGAAAAAGATTCTTTTTGTAAGGAACATTTCGAGTGTAATACCTATTGAGGCGTTGCCGGGTAAATATACCTTTTTTGTGCACCATACTTATATACGGTAATGCGAGCGTTCGACTTTTTTTGTTCAAGGAATAACGAGCGAGTTTTAAGATTGACACCCCGATGTTTTGATTCAATGTATCGTTTTAAATGAAGAGGTTAAGAGCTTGACTCCCTCTGATCTGGAGCTGCGGACTGCATAGTGGGTTTACCGGGGCTCCGGCTCGAAAAGCAGGAGTAGGAATGGCGTGGTTTTTAGTCAGTGAAAGTCTGAGACTCCCTCTCACTTCGTCTAAAGCGGGAGAAGTCATTGGATAGTCAAAAATATCTTGACTCCCTGCCTATTACCTACGCACAACTTTCATATAGCTACAGGAAGGTCAATCATACCATAACCCAAGCCCAATAAAAGTGCCGTCAAAATCGGTCGAGCCATTTCAGAGATTAGCCAGAACAAACAGACAGACGGACAAAAATTGAAATAAAATATTATTTTGGTGTATGTATCGTATGTATATGCATGCATTACAATATTACAAAGAGACACTTCAATTTTATTTATTAGTCTAGAATATTAGATGATTTTTGACGACATTGCATACTACCAGTAGCAGATTAAAAACTAAAAAGAAAACTATACACTATTAACTGCTTTTCCTTTCAAATTAACACTATCCAACCTTCACGTCTATTTAAGCATTCCAAATAAGTATTCATTGAAAAGCTTTGTTCTCCAATTGGCTACCATCCCGTGGGGATCGACTCGAGCAAATAAATCAGCCGTTCATTCATTCATTCATTCATTCACTCACTCACTCATTCGAATAACTTGGCATGTGGATAGTGACCTGCTACATGGGCTTTTGAGAATTAGCGAGAGGATTATACTGTTTATTTAATTTTAACTTTAGTTTTTATGTTTTGATTGAGAGTTGTCAAAATTATGAGTTTGTTGTAATGTGAGTAGGACTTCGATATATTCCCAAATTATATAAAATATTTTATCTTGATATTTCTCTAAGAATCGATTAAAGTTACAAAAAACATAATTATGATACTGACGGAACTCATAATCGATATTTTTCAATTTTGAATACTAACTTTAGTGTTATATCAACTTAATCAAAAGTCGATTGACGATTTAAATTAATTTCTTTCACCAGAAGCACTTAACATGTTGTAACATGGCGGAAATATCAGTCTAATCAACAAACGACCTATAAAACACACAGCTAATCTATATAACTAATGTAAACTAGAAGATTCAATTTCAATTTTAATTTCTAGGAAGCATAAATTCTCGACGACGATATACTGTCATATCTTCTAGTCCAGGGATGGCGAACCTTTATGCATCAACGTGCCATTATTTCTAAATAATGTTTAATGAAGTCATAGATGTGCCATCAAATAATTTTGACTTTCTGATTATTTGGAAAATAATAACAATAAATACAAACAATATTTTTTTTTGTTTTTATTATACGCGTAATTAAAATTAATGTAAAATACTTATTTAACACGTTTTTTCTTAGTCCAAAATGAATTTCGTGATCGGTAACGTGTCCAAAATATTGTGTCGAGTGCCATCAATGGCCCGCGTGCGATTGGTTCGCCATCCCTGTCTTGTCCATCTAGGATAAACTCAGGAACGACTAATCGAATGTATAAACATCGTAAGTTCAAATGGCCGCACTTATACCGGTCACTTCCATCGGAGCGTGCGGAATCATTCACCCGGTCACTCGTTCACAGCTCACCCATTCGTTCACTTTGATGTCGCTCAACGTTGCACGCACTTTACGCTGAATGCACATTGTTATAAGCATATTATGAAATTACTTTCGCGTTACAACGTTAGTTTTAAAAATATAACAGCCCTGTGTATTTTTATTTTGCATGAAATCTAGGTTAAAAGCTAAATTATGGAAATTTGTGCTGTATTTTTCGAGCTGGTTTAAGTCTGGTGAAGCTAGGTGCCTTTAATTCTTTGTTACGCTTGAATAAATAGCTTGACACAAAAAAATACTAAAAAGTCACATAATTAGACCTAATCACATAAACTTCAAACTTTAAAATTAACTTAAACTGTTGTAAAGTTGCAAACGCATGATTGCTAATCTGTGGGAATAGATAAAAATTTGACAGTTCGACAATTTGCCGCGCTTTTCGGGCGCCATTACGATTTGAAATGACGTAAGCTGTCAAAATTTGAAACGTTTTGTTGTAATGAGAATTTCGTTTATGTAATTCCTAACTGTGTATGTATTTTCACATAGAAACAAGACTAAGCGATGTTATTATATCATTAAATAAAAATATCTGTGCGTATGTAATTCGAATGCAACAACTATTATTAGAGAATTGGCCAATGTCGTTGTATTTATGGTAGTGACTCCTGCATGACGGTTTCACGCGTGGTACAAGCTAAAGGAAATTAGTTGAAAGCTCTGATAGCCATACTAGAGGCTCATATTCATGAGCAGCATTACGCGACACATGATGCGGCGATTGTTGCGCTGCTACTGACTAATCTAGTTTCTAAACTAGTCGAGTTCTTCTTCAAACAGTTACGTTAGTTACTGCCGCACTCAGAGACATTTAATGATTACTTAAACTATCCCTTAGTAACGATACGTATAGCGAAATATAAGGAGTGAGTTAAGTACCTAACCATTAAACGACTCTGAGTATGGTGGTAAGCTGATAACATAGTAATTACTCAAAAAATAAGTAACAAAATACAAGAAGAAATGTTCCACGTTTCCCGCTACCTCTTGTAACTTGTACCACAGCTAGTAATACTAATTTAGACATGAATGAAATCACAGGTTGACGTATGACCGACTCTTATAAATACGTGTTCTGTTGAATTTCGCACGAAACTTTCAACGAGGTCAACTAATACCTTGATAACTAGAGTTTTATTTTAATAATGGTATGTTTAAAAAGGCTGGAAGTCTAGATAATTATAACAAAAGAAATCTAACTTTAATGCAAAAGGAAAAGGTAGAAAATGTATTGTAGTTATTCTTGAAATTACATCTATGGCATAGGGTGAACGAAAACCTCGTAAGGAATCTTGAAATCAACATTTCAAATTTTAAGTTTGAAATCGTTAATCCTTCTTAAGTAAATATGGTGACCACTGCTAATATTGCTTATTGCTTCTCCATATAAGAAGAGGTCTCTTTCCTCTCAGTAGTGGGACATTTAATTTTACAAGTTATTGATGATGATGTATCTTGCCTTGAGTAAGCTATCATCATTCTATCAAGTTATCATCATGACGGCAAGGTTGGTGCGGCAAGGCTGCGTGTAGCGGGTTCGATTCTCCCACCGAGCAACTCTCTATGAGACCCACAAATTGTTCTTTCGGGTCTGGGTTTCATGTGTATGTGAACTTGTATGTTTGTAAACGCACCCACGACACAGGAGAAAATCCTAATGTTTTTTATAAATAAAGAGTGTGAAAAGAGGATTTAGTCACAACCAAGTATTAGATTATTAAAAGATAAAAAGCTAGACAATACTAAATAGCATTTTCTATATATACTTCAAAGATTATGCAGCAGTTCGAACATAACTATCAAAGGATTTGAATTGCAAATATATTTATGGGTCAAATCCTCTATAATTTCCAATTAAATATTCAGATATGTCCAGATGATTATTCATAGCCTTCTAACCCTGTATATAAAATAAGGGATTATGGATGCATTCTCGTTTCTAAAGAAAAATATGGCTTTATTTGTATTTTCTTTTAGATGTTTATTTTTCTAGAGGATAAAGATTTCACAGGATGACCGCGACCGTAGTTTTTCGCGATGGACAAAGTAGTATGGATTTGTTATACTAATTTTATTTTAAAAGGGAAGATTTTTATTTTAATATCCGTCTTGTAGATTAGTTTTATCTAAGTATTGTATACTTTTCTGACGAAATAAAAAATAAATGTCTAATATTTTGTATTGCCTAACCGATAGATCATCATTCCTAGTCAGGCAACTATTTGAATTACTTACATTTAAACCAGATCACAGAATTTGTGTCTTATCTACTGAGAATTTAAACAACAAAAATCTCAATCACTCTTTAGCCGACTCGTGTATAACAAAATACATACAACCAAAACATTAAAACACAGGATGCTTGAAATTTCCCTTCTAATCGTAAGTACCTACAACAGAAACCAAACCAAATCTTGATAAGAAAACAATGTATTTTGAGTTAAGAAGTACAATTAATAATAATTGCGTGTTTCAGTCGCGTGGCATAACAGCAAATGTAAAGGAAATCCCTTTATTTATTACCGCTAATTGTATTCTTTGACGTTCATTAAACAAATTAGCTTACACCCTGTGTGTGCACGGATCGCGTTTTCGTTTAAACGAATGTGATGTTTATTTTTATTTTAGAAAAACAAAACTAAATACCTAATAGCACAGTGGTTAAATTGTCGATATTTGTTGTCAAAGGTGTTTGATATAGTAGTTTTTGGCAAAATACTTATTACTTGGTTGATTGTATCAAAAACCAAAGCAACAACTGGTTTGCAAAATAACCATACATACATACATCATCAGCCTGTTCTCGTCCACTGCTGGACATAGGTCGCTCTGATGGCACACCACTGAGATTTACGCTTTTCAGCTTTTCGCATTCCACCTTGCGGATATCGTCACTCCACCTAGCTGGAGGGCGCCCTACACTACGCTTGCTTCAACTCAGTCTTAACACTTAGAAATTAAAAAAGGATGTTTTAGCTCTTGTTTTTCAGCCTAGTCTTTTGTCTTAGTAATTCTTAAGACTTTAACTATTGTTACATCACCCCTGCCTGCCCTTTTAAAGAAAAAGCCTGACACCGTTATCGAACTAAAAATGCATCAGCTATCAGTTATTACAAGTAAAGCCGAACGAATCTATTCACGGGGCGTGACAAAAGCATTATTTAAATATTTACTACCACGCTACAAAAAGTGGGGCAACGGAGAATTGAAAGCAAGCAAAACCGACGTCCATGACTAGTTATTGATAGAGGAAACTATTAATTTACGTATAGACATTAAACTTTAAATGTTTTTTTCTAATATTTCAATCAGTTTCTTTGTTATTTGATTTGGTTCAATAGTCAGGAAGTTGATCGCTGACCTAGAACAAACGTATTTGATTCTTAACTTGAGAAAGACTCAGAGAGAGAAGTCCGTATGTAAGTTTTTAAACTGACATGGTCATTAACACTATCATTAGAACTTGAGACGGGATAATAACATCCACCCGCATATACTCCAGTTCATCCATGATCATGGTGCTTGCAACAGTGCCGAAATATTGGAAACTCATAGACATAAATAAACATGGTAAATATCCCGTCTCAAGTTCTAATGATAAAGTCAGTATAGTATCAGAATTTTAATCTCATCGAATTAGTCTGACCAAAATAAAAGAATATAAGTGATAACTACAAAAATCGACCGTCATGCCTAAAACCTATTTAATCTACCTCAATTTTATAGTCCTGTAACCACAAGCAAAGGTAAAAACAACTCTAAAATACCAAACACAAACTAAATCATGTCCTAGTAAACTGTCGGAATCGAAGGGAAAATCTATTAGCAAGATATGAACAATTAACCTCTAAATCATTTAACTACACAAAATAACACCGACACGATTCCGTCAAACGTTAACAGAACTAAAACAGCCTTCGAGCACAAATCATACGTTCACTGCACACCGGTATAAATCTTCGACCACTCTGGACAAAATTACAATACATAAATTATACAATTATTTCTTAAAACCAGTGCCTTGCCTCGGGAGCAATATAAAAACAGTACACAATAGCCCATAAATATTTTATAAGTAATTATAATGAAAAATTGCTTTTAACAAAACCACTAAGTGCTTCCGCATAAAGTTTTGGATATAAATTAAATTGTTATTTTGGGATGGCTTTGGAGTTAAAGTTAGAAATCAATTCGTAATTGGCTGTGTAAAGGATTTAAGTTTTGTGTTCTAAACTTTTGATATTTAGGAAACTAGATTAATCTTTCACGATGTCCAATTAGGATTTCAATTATAAACATTAAAATATTTGTCATACCATTTAGTTCATAACGTTATTTAGTTTTTTTAGTGTGAAAACGTGAACCAAAATATTCCATACAACCTAAACAACATCAACCGAATCCGTGTTATTAGTTTTATTTGAATAGATTTGACAACATATTCAATTCAATCTAACCCAGAATTGCTCAAAAACAGCCAAATTTTTCAATTTATCTAACAAAACAAAAAAATCTATTTAAAAATCCAATCTAAATATGCTTTATTTTATAACGAACAAACTAGCATCAATACAATAGATGGAAATTCAGAACTTTATTCTAAATCAAATAATTTTGTGCTGTGCAGGTGGACAGTAATAAATAGCGGCATTGTTCCTCCTGTACTATAAACAAATGTCAATGAACGACCCCGTCCGAAGATGTCAGCAGGTTGTCATCATAACTTCAGCTGTAGGAAGCTATCTATGACACACCTCGTGGGAAGTCTCGCAATCGAGTTGATTTCAATTGTAAAATCATGGCTGTTATTCTGTAAAAGAGGTAGAAAGAAAGGTAAGTTAAACTGACTTTTCACCTGCCATATTTTAATCTGTATGATAGTGAGCAGCTTGTTATATATCATAGACACAATTTCCGATTGCATGCTATCTTTTTTTTAGCTTTTATAAGTCTGCCTTTGGCCTTCAACCCGCTTTCTGCCAGAATGCCGAAGCGAATATGTGACTATCACTAATATTGTAACCTAAAGTTTTTAATTTGTTCGTTTCGGACATCGAACTAAAGACCTAGGACTCGTCAGACACGCTTGCGTGCACGCAACCAACGAGGCATGTATTCAATTGTTGCAAGTGGTATGAAATGTGGTATTTTTACTGCAACCACATGATTGGTTTTTGACCAGGTCTGCGGTCATTTTTGCGCACTGTGCGACTCATTTAAATTGTTTTATGACATTAAATTTATGTTTGTGGGATGTTTTTGTTGGTAATATTGAAATAAGTTTTACAATCTCCAACAGAATTATATGAAAATCTGATGGTACTAATGGTACTGATGGTATAATTAACTCAGAAATTTAATGTATTTAGTTAATACGATATAGATTAGTAGAAGTCACCCAAAATATAACAGTGTTTTTATTAGGTTAATAAGCTTACTGTACCAAGGAAAGTGCATACATTCCTCCACCATCGTCCAAGACGAAGTAAATGCCTTACAAACGCTCAACTCAGTACTCTATCAATTTAATCTCAACACCTCTAAATTAAGTCCTCACATCGATAACCCGATGAAATTGAGAAGCACCTTTGACCATCCATAATCCTGCCAACTTGGGTGCCTCCTTAACTGGTCCTCCTTCTACGAGTAATTGGTTCCAATTGACTGTACATGGCCTAGGAGATAGGTGTAATTAATATGCTGGACATAGCCTCGATCCCTATGCGACAGCGTACAATAGTGGGCTGTTATCTCAAGATGCTTCGAATTAAGGACACGAGTAAGGAACCTTGGAGATTGGTTGTAAGCCCGTTTGTGCATATTTTATTTTGTATTGTCTAAAGTAAGAAATATAACGCAAATGTTTGCTAAACAACATTTAATAACATACTAACACTTAATGAGAGTCTGTTGGTATTTTAAAAATATACCTATTTATATATTTGGTACTTTTATTTGAATTATACCGAATGTTCAAAACAAGAGATACATTTGAAATAGATAAAATTAAGTTCTAAATCAACCACGATATAAGTGCCTACACACATTTAACTCAAACATAATCTGAGAAATTAATTTTGTACAGCAAAAAGGGCGTAATCAGAATTCATCGTAAAATACAGTAAACATGTGGTATGCAATCAAGTTTAGCGCAATCATTGCATGTGGGGGCCCACTGTGCACCGTGGCCAAAGCGTCACGAATCGTTCGCAAATTGTGCCAACTTTTATATCCATGTCCAATCGACGCGCTCTGTGCGATCCGCAGTATGACTTGGGAGACTGATTTATTTCTACTTATTTACTTACTTAGTTTTTTTCTAAGATCATACATAAATAACATACTTTAGGTAAACTTCCAATAATTAATTGCTTGAAAGTGACAAATTTTTAAACCCAGATCTTGTAAGTACCTTTACTAATGAATGACAAAGTTTCGAGTTCAATACAATACAAAATTGTTAGGAAACACAGCTTGAAATTTAACTAATTTAATTATTTTATAACATATCCACTGGAATTCTATTTAGCTATACCTGTGTTTACTCTAATGGCAAAAATAGGACACAATTCCTTCACACACCGTAGGTCCAAATAAACTAGAGTTCCATTTTTAAACCTACCTCTAAGTCACAGTGACATGTTTAAACAGGTTCAGAAGTAAGAAAGAGGAGGGAACATGTCTAGTCCTTCACATAAGACCACGTTTCACTCGTAACGACACAGAATTACTCCTCACATTCCCTCACTTCACCTCCTACCTACTTCAGTTAATTAAACGTTTGAAACTCCCTCCCCTCAAGTTTTTAGAGAAAATTATGAAACGACTGTGCTTAGTTTATTTTGCGAGGAAATCTTTGGAATTTGTTTTTGGTTAAGGGGTTGAGTTAGTTCGCTTATAATTATAGCAGTATTTGATGCATCTAACAGTCTTTGTCAATCAGTTTTTGTTAATTTTACGATGATTCAAACGTATACAAGTTAAGTTTATTCGGTAAATGAGATGGAAAAATTACTTTCATTATAATCTGGAGCCATAAACTTGCAAAGAGTATTTTTTATGATGGTATTAGGCTGCATTTGGAATCAAAGTTAAAAGTACCAGATATGTACCTATATTTGGATACTAAAATTCATGGTAATTTTTTATACCATATTACCGATTACTTGACCAATATAATAGTGATCATAGAGCTTAGAAAATTCGAAAATCTAATAAATATTTGCCATATAAAGTCATTGAACCAAAAATCTATCGTGGTTAACGAACCAGTCTTCAATTTCGCTAAATAATCCCAAAACTAAAGTTTTATAATCAAATATGATTGAAGTTTAAGTTTGTACGTTTAAGTTGGAGTTAAGTTAGACACTACTTAATGATTACTTCAAATGTTTTGCTTGTTAACTTTGTCAATTATATCCATTCTGCTTGTTTTATACGGTAATTACTGTAATTAGTGTTTTAGATAATCCGTTTTGGATTTGATAAGCTATGTTAGTAAATTATTTTGAACGATCGTAAACTTATTCAACATTGCTTTCAATTATATTTGCATAGAATTTAGCAAAATTATAGGTATTTAGATTTAAACAAAACCTAGCCTACATTTCTAAATCAAAAATACAACTGATATTGGTATAATGCAGTTAAGACAGATAACAGAGGAAAACGTCATGTGCATTTGACTTTATCTTGCAAAATTCTTGGTACTTCATCCATTACCAATAGCCAATAACCAAACTCACTCTCACCATCATCTCAACAGTTTTCAATCACATCCCCTAAAAGAAACCCTTTTTTATTTTCCCGCTGTAATTAAACCCACCCCCAACCCCAAACATAAACAACCCGTGACGAACCTGTTCTAACATGACGTCCCCAATCGAACACCGAACTCCGAACCGTCACGTAACATCGTAAACCTCGCTGACAAACGCTCGCCTCCACTAATTAACCCTATAATTGCACGATTAAAGCTTAATGCTCAAATTTTACGACTGGCCAAGTCACTGCTACACTATAATGGCGTCAAATTGTAAAGAAGTTAAAGTATTTGTGGCATATTGTGTAGGGTTAAGTGCGTTTTGAATTTAGGACGGTTATAAAGTTGAAAACTGTCGATGCTATTGATCGGTTTGTGTTAGTCATTATGAAAGATTAATTATGTTAAATATTACGGTAATATAAGTTTCATATTCATTATCAGGGAAACCTGAGGTTATAATTCCTAATTATAAGTTTGAAATCGCCAACCCGCATTGAGCAAGCCTTAGAGCGTTTGAGCAATGCTGAAACCTTCTCCGTGTGAGAAGAGGCCTCTGGTCAGCAGTGGCCACTTATAGGCTGATGAAATGATTCAGATCAATTGTTTTACTGTTCCAGATTTTTGTCTCTTGTTATCGTAGAAACAATAAACATCGGATTTGAAATAAAAATCGTTCCAGAATTTTTACATCTCACATACACAAAACACAAGATTCACAATTAATATGTACGGAATAATTTATTTAACGATCATTTTATGTTACACATAAAAAACTATAACGAATGAATAAATCTGTGGTTAGCGGTTAAAAAAATATGTTATGGCCATGTAACATCGCTATTCGGCCCACTGTGCGGTCGGACACGCATTTCGTTGTCTTAAACACGTTCATTTGTTCCTCTGGTGTCATGTTACACGGGTTTTTAAAAATTGATGGCTTGTAATAAATGTTTTTGACTGCACCAATCTTGTCTTGCGATCACTGGGCTATAAAGTATTGCAATCTCATTTTTATTGCATACGAGTGAAAGAGAGGGATGTTGCCTGCGATTCAATTGTTGCTTACAATTTTAATACCGTTGTCAATTTGTGTTACGTGTTCAATAGGAGCAATAAAATAAAAGCTGTTGAAAACAATGTGTTTACATATGTATTTGTCAATGTCATGTTAGATGTTTGTCTCGATTATTTAAACACGTGGGAACAAACAATTTCGGTTTTTTACAATGGCGTTTTTTGACCAACAGCAATTACGGATTGCAAAATGGGAATTCAGACTATTAAAGTGTTTTTTCTTTTAAGGTTATTTTTACGCAATGAATTATTATGTCAATTTGTTACGCCTTCCGTCCATTCGTGCATGCCAAAAAAGAGCAGTAATCGTGTAAAACAATACGTTGTCAGTTCAAAACGCGAAATAATAAATTCCTTCCCACTCAAGGCAAATTATCGGAACACTAAATTTGTACCCAAATCAACAATTACAAGATAAACCAATAATATATTTACCAGCCAAATAAAAAAATACCAATTTACGTATATTCCTTTTGACTGCTAATTCGCCAATATTTACTTTTTCAAGACTAAAAAATTTGAGTTTGCTCACCTTTTTTTCCAGGTCCGGTTAGCTTTTGAGCACTGTGCTAATATTGAGTCGGAATGTGAAAAGCAAATACAACATAGCTTTATGAAAGGAACAAATTAAGTGAACAATTAAATTTGGTATATTGTTTTAATTAAGTAAATTAGCAGCTAATTTTGGTACTGTTATATTTATGATCCTTATCTGTTTTTGTTAATGTATAATTACGCGAACAGCTTGGTATTGTGTGTAGTTATGATGGTAAGCAATCTTGTAAGCATATTGTTAATAAATAAAAAGTATCGTTATGCCTTTTATCCCCGAAGGAGTAGGCAGAGGTGCACATTACGACACGTTATGTCCACTTTTCACTATTTGTGTTATAAGTCTCATGTAATAGGGGTGATTTTTACGTATAAAATGTGATATCAAGTATAGAACGAATAGAAGTGACATCAAGCGATATTTTACATCGAAATATCTTCGAAATAACAATATTTTAAAATAATCTAGACGACCGACGTTAAAATACAAATTAGTCATCTACCCTATTGACGAAGGTCTCAAAAGGTAAAATGTAAACGAGTAACATAATGTAACATTACAAAAACCATATTTAGTATTCACATTAAAACAAATACCGAAATGTCACAGACCATAATTCGGCATTAGTTGTTTACTACATTATTTATAGTTTAAACTGCTCATAATTTTAGCAGTACCGTGTTAAAACATAATATATCCGACTATAATAGTGCAGTTAAAACTGAACTCTTGCTTTTATTTATGTGGCCCTCGTCCCCATTTAGGTGGACCACTTGTACCTAATAAACGGAATATGCGAATTTATGTTTGTATGTAGCTTTTGAAATGAGCATTTAATCGTGCTTGGTTATAATCAGCTACAGCTGGGACTTAGCTAAAAATATTTAAATGACTGTTACGTTATGTTGATAGCTTTCTTGAGATGTTATTTCTGAGGAATATGTTGTTTTTTATGTTTAAGCCGGTAAACGAGCAGATAGGTCACCTGATGGTAAGCAATTACCGAAACATGGACACCCGAAACACCAGAGGAATTACAAGTGTGTTGCCGGCCTTAGGTTTGTTGGGACAATCGGGGATTTCTGTGAAGCCGTGGTATCACTCCGGTCGAGCCAGCCCTTTCGTGCCGAACGCATGGCTCTCCCACACACTTGAGATCAAATCTTATATTAAAACTACGCAGATTATAGGTTACCTTCGAGTTACCCTACAAAATAATGCCGAAGAATTAACCTAATCATCATCATCATCATCATCATCATCAAATCAGTTACAAGATGTCCACTGTTTACACTTAGAACATAAGCCCACGGACTTTATAACATTACAAAATAGTAAAATAACATCATCCAAAATAAGAACGCACAGTGGTTCAAATTATAATATTTCGAACAAAAATTTTGTCCGAAGAATTTTAAATAGATTCGCAAAAATCTTAAATAGGAAACGTGTATGGGATATAAACACCATGGTTTGAACATGGGTTTAAGAGTGGGTGAACAAAATTTGCAGTTACCAGTCCAGTATGTTAAGAAGGTCAATGAACCGTATTTTGGAAGATTTGGCCTGCTTTTGTAAGATAAGTGCTAATATTTAGATTTAAGATAAAGTGTTTTTTGAACATATTTTTGTAGATTGCCGATAATGGTGAGTTTGTGTTGCATATAATAAGATATTTTAATGTAGGACGTCCAAAAATTCCAACATTTTTTTTTAAGCATGTCCACAATTTTTTAATATAAATTAAAGGCGTTGTTTTACCTTTAATGCAACAAGTATAGGTAAAACCCTCTCTAATGATTAGCAATAGTTGATTTATCATGTTTCAAAGTGCATTTATTTTCGTAGTGCAATTTTCAATCACGAACGAAGTGATCCTTAAAAACCAACTTAAGGTTTTAAAACTGTGAAGAATATCTTTTCATGTATTCTTTACAATACTCCGTTGCAAAATGTAAGATAAGCCTCACTCAAATATCTTCACAAAAATAGGAAGCATACTTTTAAAAATATTCCGAATTGAGTTTGAATTCTCACAGACCGAAATCTAGGTCGACTATTCAGTCTAGAAATAGCTTTCTTCGAAGAATTTTTTTCTAGAAATAATCTACTGACAGGAACAAAACAAAAGTATGGTTAAATGGATCAGTGTGTTGATGTCATTACAAACTAATGTGATTACCAGTAAATTGTATTACGACATACGAGGAAGTCGGAATAACAGGATATGAGATATTATGTTCTGTTATGTGGGTTCTGACAGACTTGTGAATGTGTTGAATACTCAGATTATATCTATACTTACACACGTAACATGTACATTCATCACAATATCTTTATAAGGAGCTGAAAGCGTAACTTTGAAGTTAAAAGCACAAATGTTAGAAAATTTCCATCGTATGAAAATCTTCGTTGAAGATTCCAAGTTTGAAAGTCTAAGAATGAGTTTGATGCACTCAAACTAAATTGTGAAGTCACTCCGCTTTAAAATACAGATAGGTACGCGGTTTTACCTTTAAAACAAAAGAGCTTCGTCGATTCAAGATTGAAATGGTCTTTAGAATCTTTCAACAGCAAAAAGCTGATAGGATTGATATCATAAATTAGATTTTACGTTCAACAATTAGATTAATAATTCTGACACAAAAAACTACCATTAAAATTGTTCCTTCTAGCATTTTGTTCAAATTAATCGTCGCGTTTAAAACAAGGTTCGTCCAACATATACTACAACACTGCTATATTAAACCATTAAAGAACTTAAAAACAACTATAAACCAAAATCCGAAGGCATATATCTTTTAAAACATCCGAAATATACAGGTAAGACAAGCATTAATGGATTTAACGACACCACGATTCCGATAACGTTATTAAATAAGACTCCCGGTATAAATAACCCTATCTGGAGGTCGTAAAACTGCCGAATTTGGCCGTAACCTCGCGTGTTCGGGCCTTTTTAAAGCCGGAATAACTTGAGATTCATGCTATGCCACCATCTCACAGCGACACAAAAAATATCTTCCTCGATTTACTTACGCAATGTTTTCCCTACAAAATACGCTTGTAACGTTTCTTTTACTGCAATTTAAAGACTTCAAAGCAATATTTATTCACATCAGCGATGCTAAAGACGTGTATGAGAGCATAAATCTACCGATCTCATGATACTAAACAGGACCAACTGCATATCTAGTTCCCAACTCGGATGCCACACAAATCACAATAAGCGCTCTTCATTATCCGCATTTCAGTCTGGCGGGGCCCGTATCTATCGGAATGCGCCCACAAAGGAGTATCCATACCGACTTACTAAGTCGCTACACTTTGTCCAACCGGCTTCGGTTCAAACCAGTCCGCCTCGGGCCGGTCGCACACCTCCAAACGCAAAACGACCTAAACACCAGTTGACTGACACTTAAATGCCTCTTAGGAGTTCTCTCAAAATTTTATTGGTAATAAGTAGCCTGTCCAACGTTTTTTGTTCGTGGCCAGTAGGGCCGACATAATGTCTGTTGACCCCTCTCATTCATAGAAACAAAGGGCTGCTGGAAATCTCAAAGGTTTCGTTTCAATGCTTCGTATTTAATTATCTCCTCAAACTAGTTAGTGTAACTATGAAACTATGAAAAGTTTCTTAACAGAGGCGCAGTGTGCACGGACGCGGTTCATTAAAGAGAATACAGTTGATAATCGCTCGACGCCCGGTGGCACTTACGTTCGAGCTGCGCGGACAAAATTCCAAGTAAAGCGACGGGATATTTTAACTCTCGTATACACTATACAGTAATTACAGATGTGCCATCGAGGTAAATATCCTGAGTTGCCTCTCACTCGCTCTAACATCGGCTCATTCCTGTCATTTGCTCTTTGAAGAACACTTTATTCCAGTAAATATTGAAGGGCTCGCCGCTACATTTGTGGTAGATCCTTTTATGAGATTACACCAGCCAATGACCATTATGTTCGATGCTAATACCTAGCAATTTCTGTAATAATACGGCATCCGAGAAGATTTCGATTGCTTTAGATCTTTACCAAGTGGGGTTACATAATTTAATGTCTTTATCATACCAATCTAGTTTTATCCGCTAATAAATAATGATTAACATATCTAGATATCAAGAATTATTTGTTTAACAAAACGTTATGAGTTGACAACGTTTAAAAGTTATTTGTCAGGCAGGTCGTTATACTTACTTAATTAGGCAGTTAATGTCACATCTATATTCTGAGTTTCCGCTTTAAATTGTTGCCATTTCAGTGTTTGTTATTATAGAGATTTGTACGTGCAGTGTTTTGTTTGGGATACAAATATAATTGTGTCAACAAGATTAGCTTTTAGTTGGTTCCGTTATTCATGTCAGGCAGTGATGTATGCCGAAGATATAAGATGGTCTAACAAAGAGGAACGCCTCACGTATATTCCATTTTTCTGAAATATAAACCCCCTGAAAAGGCGCCCGTAGGAAAATAGTAATTACAAGTTCTCCTTTCTCGCAGCGTGCCATTGTGTCTCGGCCACAATGCGGTGGAATCTTTTTGTCCGCGCTATCGGCTGTTTGCACCCACAGTGCGCCCGGTAGCACCGAGACATATATTTAGACGTTTACAGTACCACTTGTGGTGTGTTGAGTTCGAATTAAAAAATATATTGGTGGCTATGTCATTTTCAAAGAAGAATTTTATTTACTTTTGATAATAAATATAGAAATGAAAAGAGATTATTTATAAGTATTTTTATTAAATTTATTATAGCTAGACCATTCAATAATGAGGCTTTCAACATAATTACATATTTCAAAAGACTCTTTTGTGAAATAATCCATTATAATATAGAACTGCAACTTCGCCTTTGTCATTTTATCGGACGCCCGCGATGTCGATGTCTTTAACTTTAACAAAGTGACATTTTTCAAATATAATTAAAACTCTTGGTACATTAACGATTACCGTTTGCGTGTAACGTTTATTTTATCTACTAAGCTGGAAATTCTTGGGGAAACTTTCGTCAGGGAACTTCGAACAATTCAGAAACAAGCAGTTTTATTAACGCAACTTGTTCGCTTGTTTAATCATTCACTGTGTAACGTGTATAAGTTTCCAAATAAATTAGGTACAGAGTAGCCAAAGTAATTTCGTTAGAGTGCCTTAGGTAACCAACCTGTGTCTGCCTCTCGGCAAGTTCGACCCCAAAATTAACTACGCCACAAACGCAAAATTATTTTGTCTACACGTATCTAATAATTGGAGCACTGTGCGATTGAATTACATCTTATAGCCGTGTAATATCGATTTTGAAGATACATGAATACAAATACATGTCATTATGTGAATTTTAATGTGAAAGTAAATTGTTTGGAAGGTATAATGAGTAGCTACTATTCCTTACTTAATAATGACTTTATTATTTTATTGGATTACTATAATAGTGTTTTAAAGCAAGGTATGAACAGTAAAATAGATATTTATGTGCCATTATTGTATTTTATTTATTTTTCCTGATATAAACAGATGACTAAAAAAATATCTGTTTAAAATTTAACAGTTATTGTATTTGGATAATCTAAAATACAATTGTATTTGATTGAAATGTTGCTTACAATGTTTTGATTCACATTATGTTTTTATAATATTCCAAAATGATTGAATGTATTTAGACAAAAACAACACACATAACAAAAAATAATAACAACATACGCAATCGTGTATTTTGTCCACCACATCGCAATGTGACCCACTGTGCAAAATCGATATGCGAACAAAGGATTCATTGTTGATATATGTATTGAAGTGTGAATGTTGTATGTATGTACGTATGTATATGTATGTTATAGGCTTAGATATAAACCCTATCTAATACCTAGGATGTGAACTAGACTTATATGGACCTATTTCATGATTCACAATCTCTGATTAGATAAATTCTATGGAAAATACTTATGTTAAGTTATGCTTTAATTGCACTAACATATTTATTAGCTATAGCTTTTGCCCGCGACTTCGTTCGCGTGGAATAGTGACTTCCGGCAAATTTTTGGTTTTAACCACATAGTTCCCGATCTCGCGGGATCTCTTCAAAAATGAGATGTGGAAGATATTCCAGGGAACTCTTCAAAAATCAACATAATGAGCTCTGCGTTTGAATTTAATAGATGTATACTCACTTAGGGCATTGAAAAAATAGTTTAAAAACGGACTTAAACTAACTTAAAACTAAAGAAAGCTACGAATTACGAATTTATAACAATTAAAAAAGAAACTATATTACAACCTATCCTCTATGCTATAATAACCAAGCTTAAACTAAATAATTTAAAAGAAACGACTTAAATCTAATCTAATTAAAAAAAAAATTAGACTTACAATTTTATTAAAAAAACTAACTACAGTAACTACTAATAATCGATATCAAACTAAACCTACGTTAAATAGTTTAACCAAAAAACCAGGAAAACCCAACAAATAAACTTATTAATTGACAAATACAACGAAACCAATTTAGAATATACGAAACAGCAGGACCACTACAGACAAATAATATAATCATACGACTGATAATACACTTTTTCTACGATAGTACCGAAGCGCTCGGCCGATACCCAACCAAATGAATGTAACGAAACCATAGCGCGATCTATTTCGATCTATCGAGGATAAAGACAACTTGGATTATTTATTTATACTCCGTTCGGGCATTTTCTTTGTACTAAAAGTTTAATTATATTGATATTATTTTTTTCATACCTTTTTACTATTTATTTACTTTTTTTCGATGAATTAAAACAATAACATGAACCGAAGTCGTGTAACGATCGACATAGAATTATCTATACTCCGTTAGAGCATTTTCTTTGTACTAAATGTTTTATTATATTGATATTATTTTTTTCATACCTTTTTACTATTTATTTACTTTTTTTCGATGAATTAAAACAATAACATGAACCAAAAACAAACAGACAAACAGACAAAAAAAAAGTTAATTACATTTTTGGGTTCGACATCGACATAACAATAACCCCTGCTAATTTTTTATTTTTATTTTCAATGTACAGACAGCACTTTTCTACGATTTTATTATATGTATAGATTGTACAAGATGTGCTAATAATATTTAGAAAGTATTTTTTTAACCTTTTGTTCTTATTATTCTGTGACAAAACACACGCTTCCATCATTCTTTTTCAACATATCCATACTTAATTCGTTATTATGTTATCGCCTTACTCACGTAATAGTTCGACGAGGAACTCGGCTAGTTCCAAGCTATACTAGAGGCTCATATTCATGAGCAGCAATCCGCGACATACGACGCTGCGATTGTCGCGCTGCTACTATATATTATATACTCCTATCCCATATCCATACTTTAATATACCCCTTATATCTTTACACAAAAATGTCAAACACCAATACAAAATTAAGCAATTACGACCTCAAGTTGTAGTCACGGACTGGCTTAGCAAAGCAAATCCTTGGCTTATAAGTATAGCTACGTAGATACCTGAGCTTCGATCATGCACCTAAAAAACATCAATTTCGCTCAAGAGGATAGACTCAAGTAAATTCATTTTAGCACCCTCCAAGTGTAATTTACATCTGCTTATCTAAAATAGCGCAGGAGGGGGTTTTTTTAGGGTTCAGTAAACGCAAGGACCTCTAAATTCCCTTACACGGTGTTACGGCTTTTCATAGTTTAAATTTTATGGGGTTTTTTTGAGGTTTCACAAAAGAGGGGTGCCGTTTTTCGCTTAAGGCTAGATGTCGTAATTCATGGGGTAGTAATTTTTGAATTTAAAGAAGTAGCAATTTTTTGGAGTATTTATTTTTTTCACTTACCGCCGTAGTCAGAGTCATTTGCGCTTGTTTTCAGGACAAAATCGTTACTAAGAAATAGGTAAAGTAATCATTAAATGTCTCTGAGTACGGCAGTAAAATTTTTAGCTAAAATATTATAAATAAAATATGAGTTCATTTATTCAATGTATAGTAGTGTACAGCTATTCAACTTATGTATTCATTTCGCAAATAGTATTTACATACAATACATAAAGAATATATTTATATTCAAATTGCAATACACATGTAAACTGCAAAATGAGACTATAAAGGCATGTGTTGCCAATTTCAACTGTTCCTGGAATTAAAACAATAAACTGTGAAAACATTATAAAATCATATTTTATCTTTCTAGACAAAGGCAGACGAATTCAAACACCTTTATGTGGTAATTACCTACGTGTAATAGTTTCTTATTTACTTCTTTAAAAAAATAAGACCTATATATGTATAGTTTTCGAATTGTTACCTACCAAATGTTTACCACCTAAGCCTACATTGTGGAGTGCAATAAAGAATTGAGTATCGAGTATTGAGAATGTAGATATCAAACTAGTCTGATTTTTCTTGTAAGTAAGTTGGTGCTATTGCAAAAGTAAAAACATTTTTATTGATAAATGGATGCAAATGAACAAGTCAAAGTATTTTATTAATAAAACAAAAGAGACTTTATCAAGTGGAGAATAAAATTCAAATTAATTTGTAGATTTAATAAAATACTAACTCTTATCCTAAAACATTAACAGAACACATCACCGCTTACCACCAGGCGAGATGGTAGCCAAACGCCATCATGTTAAGTTGAAAAAAAAAAACTGACAACCATATTTCTCCACTCATCACTTTTAACACCAAAACAAAAAATTAAAAACATTAATTTAATCTAATTTGCAATACGGAACCGCCCTCCGCAGTGGAATTCAAGCTTAATTTTTTATCCACCAATGGTAGTACTTTGATATCGCTATGATAGATTCAACAAGGGTGCTCTTGACACCTGGCAAACCATTGTGCATAGATAGACGATTCCTGTGTTTAATGGCGCTATATTTTATCGCTTCTCCAAGCTAGCAAGCGGTGTTTGAAAAACTTTAAGTGTTTAAAACTGAGTTTGATTTATGCTTTGTTTTTGGTGTTGTAGATTTTCTCTTTTTTTTTTTTGAGGGGGGAAAATCATCCATTGACTTCTCACGCCTTGAGCGAGGCGAGAGGGAGTGTCAGACTCTTACTGACTAAAAACCACCCTGTTCCTACTCCTGTCTGTCGAGCCGGAGCCCCGGTAAACCCGCTAGGTAGTCCGGAAAGCTTTTCTCTCTACGTTATGATTGTCGACAGATAATAATTTCGAATACAAATCACGGGCAGACCCGGAATAAAGTTTTGTAGATCATTCGTGTTGTTGTTACGTGTAGGAATCGAATGCAGTCATTCATTGCAACTGTGCATTCTAATGCGATATGATTCTTTAGTTATGTCTAGGTTGCATCATTGATATATGATGTGAGTAGTTGCATATAGAGGTGCATAAAATATGCAATGTAACACTAATCTTTAACTATTTAGGTAATGGAATATTTTTTATATCCTTATGCAACGTATCGCGGGTTCGATTCCTGCGCCGGCTAAAAAATAATAATGGCATATTCTAAATAAAATGACCATTATTAGCCTGGACTCAGGAATTTCGGCGGTGTCTCATCCCCGTGTCTCGGAAAAGGCAGGTAAAGCCCTGCTCCTGCGCCTGACTTCTCTCCGGGGATGTCGGTCTGCCGTCACATCGGATTCAGTGAGTGAAGGAATAGAGAGCGCACCTGTGTTTACGCACACATTAGTGCTCTATAATATCTCCTGCGTAGTGCTCTAGTCTAGTTAAACAGACAGGAACCATGATCGAAATCAATCGGGATATTCATCCTTTTTCTCAAATTTGTATCCTATGACAAGGATTGGCCGCAAAAAGCTTTAAACAGAGAGGAGTGGAAGGAAGGTAGGGAGGCCTTTGCCCTGCAGTGGGACGATCATGGCTGAAATCTAAATCTAAATCTATTAGAGGTACTTTTGCAATAACATCAAACGTAACTTAAGTCAAAGTTTTCCTCATCCTTAGGCTTAGTAATGTTAGCATTCACTATCTCGTCACAAGTCAATGACTTCGATTCGAACACAATACATACTCATTGATAATGTCGAGTGATGTTATCATGCAGCAGATGGTGACCAATTGTGCTTACCCCACTTGTAGATAGCGAGATAAGCCATGTTACATGTTTACAACATTTTCGAGTGGTCTGATTGGAGATAACTACAGTTCTGCTTGTCACCTTATTTACTTAGGTAAATTGTTAATGTATTGCTATTTAAAAAAGTTGTATATAATTATGTCGTAATGGCCCAGTGGTTTAAGACAAACGCTTTTCATACATGAAGGCGCAGATTCAGTACTAATGTGACTTTTTTCAAGTTATAATAATATGTATGTTGTGTAGAGTAAAAGCTACCAATAGTAATACCAATGTGACATTTTCCAAGTTATAATAATTTATGTACTTTGTAAGATTACTTAGAAATCTTCAGCCACATCTTCGCTTCGCCATCCTGGCAGTAAGCGGGTTGGTGGCCAAACGCAGACTTTACAACGTCAAAAAAAAACACCACTGACAAACGGTGAAGGTAAACATCGTAAGGAAACCTAGTCCTATACCTATGTGAATGTGTAAATGATGGAAATTGAAATTCTCAAAATTTCTTTATGAGAACTAAAGACCGGTAACTTGGTATTCGCATTAAAAGCCTTATACCTTAGGTATAACTAACATCTTCCAATCCAATGATATTTAAAATATATCCTTAAAATATTCAGACGATAAATCAGTTTAAATTCTGAGCCACGCACGTTCGTGTTTCTGCCTACCTCACCTAGATTAGCATATGATCATAGTATATGACTATTTTTAGATACTACGTACATCACCTAGTATATTGTTTTGTTTATTTTATTGTTTTATCTTTTGTGTTGGGGAAGCGAGATGGGATTTTATCTTTCAATTGTTTTATTTTTTTAGACCACACGGGATTTATGGATTTATTTTTGTTTTATCCCTGTTTTTATTGTGTGAGATTAGATTTCTTTTTTTAGTTAGCATCTAGGCAAATAAATACAGTTTGGCAGTATGTGTATTTTTTTTTTTTTAAAAACGTTTACCTCACTCTAGGATTTTCTCCCGTGTCGTAGGTGCGACCCAGACCCGAAACAAAAATTTGTGGATCACACAAAAATTCACTCCGTGCGGGAATCGAACCCGATACACGTGCACGGCAACCTATTGCCTAGCTATCGCGTCAACAGTGCAGTTTAATTGTAGATAGATAGAAGACATAGTTAATTTAGTTAGCTCCAAATGTTTCAAACTATACGAAATTATTGACAGACAGCGATCACCATTTTAAGTTCAGTACTTAATACTGACATTTTTAAAACGCAGTAATTGACTCCGATAGCTTTCTCAAGACAGTCTTAGTCGAGACCATTTCTTGACTTACAAAGAAGAAAATAGTACAACAAGAATATCTAACAAGATAAAGCATGAATAGGGCTATACTTAGGCTTTTTATCCAAAATCCATCCTCACGTTACAAAACCAAGACAATATTAATTTCAATTAACGTTTCATTCACGAAAACTTTAACGTTACCAATATTAAAATAATTTATTCATGGTTGAGGTAACCCTTTGGACTTAATTGATTCTGAGGTGGATTACAAAGAGCCTATCTTTAGTTATTAAATGAAATATTCATCAAAGTTTTTCATAAAATTGTTGAATATCAAAAACAGTGTTTTGCATTTTATGTACCGTAGTAGGTATCTAGTTACCTAAAATCTTGATAGGAATAACTAAAATTATGTACATATTTACATAATACTTAGTTACTTTGTATATTTTTTTGTTGGTACAGTAAAAAGCATATTTAAATAGGTAACTCTACTTTTTACAGACATAAAACATTACATCACACTAATATTATAAATGTGAAAGTTTGTTTTTTCGTCAATCACGCTGAAACTACTGAACGGATTTCGATGAAATTTGGTATATAGACAGGGTATGAGCTGACTTGGGTTATAGGATACGTTTTATGCCACGAGAACGCGGGCGAAGCCGCTGGAAAAAGCTAGTTAGTAGCACAATACGTTAAATCATGTTCGAGCGGTTGTAATTCGACTTGCATGGTGCAAGGTGTGTCAGATTTGATTCTCGGATCAGACAAAGTATTACTGCATAATTCAGTTTAAAAAAACTAACATGCATACTAAATCAGCTGGTACAATAATACAGGGAATAGATATTATTCGCTTCAAATGCGCAAGCACATCACAGCACACTGCCAAATATTCTACAATGCAAATTTAACCTTACTCTTATGACATACAGTCGAAAATGTAATAAATAATTTAGTATAGCTCCATGTGCTGTTTATACTAGAATCCGGTTGTAATAGAATGCTTAGAAACAGATCTTAAAATCAGATAAAGTTGACCGTTACGTACCTCGGCCGGCGCCGAACCCACGTACTTTATGAAGACGTCATTGCCGTAATTACTACCCTTGGGCAATGACCAGTTTTGTAGATAATTTTATTTATAGAATTTTGTTACTTGATAGTTATGCGAAAATAAACTTTATCATGTTAGGGAAATAGTTGATTATCGATTGACAATTCGATTTGTTATATACGTATATTATATTTTTTTTACTCTTACATAAAATAACTATTAAGTAAATACCTTACTGCATTAACACGACGAATATCCAAAGAAATGAAGCATACCTGTAACAAAAACAAAAGAACATAGATTAATATTTAATCCCAAAGAAATGTATAAATCAGAAACATCCATTATATCCCGGAAAACACAACACTAGCGTCTGAATCCCGGAATTCGATATAAAGTGCAACACTAATGCATGAGAGACACATTCATTATCATTAATCCTTCTAGTGACATCTTTCTTCATGTTTATTTATTTATTGCAGCTGAAGTGCACATATTAAAATATGTAATTCACTTGTTTCGATTTATCTATAAGTTACATGTTATAGAGAGTCTTTGGAGAGAGTTACTCTGAGTCAATAATTAGAATTTCCTAATCTCGATAATCCTCAATTCGGTTATCAAATAAACAACCATGATCCTGGAGCTGCGGACTACCTAGCGGGTTTACCGGGGCTCCGGCTCGAAAAGCAGGAGTAGGAACGGGGTGGTTTTTAGTCAGTAAGATTCTGACACTCCCTCTCCCTTTACCTAAGGCGAAAGAAGTCATTAGATGATTTTCCTTTCCCCTTTAAAAAAGACGATTATGACTAACCAATTAACTATGAAATTCATATTATGAAAACCAGTTTCTTTGACTTAATCAACATCTTAACTTAGTCGCCTGATTACCCAGTAATATCAAACTATCTTCTATAGCAATCCTAACAATTTACCCAACAAAATATCACGCCATTTATAGACTGCATGTTTACAAAAAGACACACAGTGTACCAAAATCGAAACGACTCTGGACAAAATGAAACACAAAACTCCCTTGAGAGCGACGACAGTAAAGTCCATTTTGACATGTATTAATGGTGTCTACAGACGACATGGTGAGATAAATAGCTCTCAGTCATTAATGAGATAAAAAAACCGTGACTAACATTATTTTCCGTTATTCTCTTGGTATTTAGTTCGGGGATAATGAAGCATTTTTCTCTGGTCTCTTTCGTATTGATTGTGTCTTGATTTAGACCACTGTGCGACTGTCGG
The DNA here is from genome assembly GCF_023101765.2 of Spodoptera frugiperda. Lineage (NCBI taxonomy): Eukaryota > Metazoa > Arthropoda > Insecta > Lepidoptera > Noctuidae > Spodoptera > Spodoptera frugiperda. Next base: position 3,819,501 of record NC_064227.1, read on the forward strand.
TGATTGGTTGCTTTTGTGACAGAATAAAAAGTGTTGACTATTTGAAAGTTATGCTAATATTTAAGCTTACTAGTTTTTTGAATACAAAATTGCGAATTAAACTTGCTACTTTAATCCTAATTGTTCATCACGGTCCAATTTCATAAGTAATCAATTGGGGAAGCTATTTAAATACTTGGACTTAAATCAACCAAAACAACAACTGTTCCTTTAATTTTAATTGCAAAACAAATCAATTCACTTCCTCAAAAGTGGAAATCTTAAAAGAAAAACATTCGTTGAAAAGATAAGTTAGGATAAAACGAACACCGTGCAAAAAGTTTCTAATTTTAATTACAAATCCAAATAGCTCCAAGTTCCGAAACAGACACTTAAAACTTGAAAAGGGAAAGTAATCTACTTTAGCTTAAAGATTTTTTTCTCTATGTCACAAGGTCGCGAAAACCCCAATTTTACAGCGGAACAGCAGTCGAGCCGAAATGGAATGAACATCAAATTTTGCCAATAAAAGCGTTAATAAAAAGCATAGTTGGTTTTTGTCCACGACTACAACCGTTTTACCCACTGTGGTTCGGTTTTCGCCCGTTTTTCTTAGCTTTTACGTCATCTGTATCTAATTTCAGTGTTTTTTTGATGGATTGATAGTTTTTACTGTTAGTTAGTTGGTTAAGAAATATAACAGGAGTAGATTTTATTGAAGAATACCTAGCTGATGTCAGAGACGATTTTTAGCGCAACATTAGCTTACGGTCAGTAATTGATTATTTAAAGAATAAAGTGGAATTATTTCCCGAAAAATGGTAGGTAAAAAGTTTAATGATTGTGCAAATATTTTCGGAAACCATATTTGTAAAAATCCTCACCACCAAATTGACCATCATTACGACCGTTTACACGGGCATATGGTCAAAAATGTGACAGCAGAATTAACCTCAAATAACGAAATTGGTGTAAAAAAAAGTCCGTGGCTGTGAAAACACAGTCGTCCGATGTTTGAGTTGCACTTAAAGTCGGCGCAAAAAACCTTTGCATCCGGCGATCCTGCATACTGGCGAAAAAGCGGCGAAAAGACCAAACCGAATTTGGGAGCAAACATGTAAACAAATTGGACCACTGCCCACGTTTTCCCTGTAAAAAACTGCAAACAAGTTATCGGAGGATTACGGTTTTTTTAATAACGCCGCCGCGATGGATAATCTGATTACCACTGATTAGTTACAACACCGTTCGTGGTTATTTTACACGGATTTACCGTAATTTTTACCATCCTGGAGCGAGTAATTACCGTTTCAAATAAGGCATTAACGTCGAATGCAAAGTAAAATAATATTCTAACATTAAAACCTTTGTTTTACAAAAAACAAAAGAGACAGGACTATAATTTTAAAAACAGAATCATGTGACTGGCCGTTAGCACACTCTATGTCCGAACCCGAGTTTTTTTTTTATCTGTTTTCATTGCGACCCAAGCATATAATTTGGTTGTAACAGGTGGCGGCCATTTTTGTTTAAAAACGCCGCGCCATCGTGTTTTTATTGAAATTAAAATGGAATTAGAGAAAATCGTTTGGTTAACCGCAAATGTTATGAAACAGCTCAGTACGATGTTATTAGGCGTATGAATGAAGCAATCATTCTATCCGTTGTTCAGTTTAAAGTGAATTCATTGATACGTTTCATAGTAAAATAGTTTTTGATAGCCAATAAAGCTTCGTATTAGCATTTTGAAAATGATTCTACTGCAGTTACGATAACGAATTTATAGTGTAGCTGGGGTTTATTGAGAGTTTAGAATGAGTTTGGATTAGAAATATGTATGTATATTCAAAGGGTTCGCAGATTAACAGTTGTTATTGCAGTAGTATGGAATAAACAATAAACGATGTAGGTAATCATCACCATCGCCCGTTTCCGACCACTGGTAGACCTATACGCGTCTTCAATAGCACACAACGGAAAGAAACTTTAAAATTTTATTAAAAATCACAACTGATCTTCACAAAGAGAATTTTACAACAAGATGGCGAACTCATTTACTTGGAAAAACTATTCATTAAAAGTTTGGCGCGAACCGCCATTACGGCCACTCATTAAGTCAAGACTTTTGATGCGTTTGTTCATATTCTTGAGGTAAGAAGCCTATAAGTCTGAATTTCAAGTGTCTATTTTCTTTCTGAAGTGGTCTTACCATCTGATTGTGCTTTGAATAAGGTTTTAGCTCTAAAGTGCTAAAGTCTGAGTATACTTTCTTGTACTTATTATGCTGAAGATTTTTAAAGAACGTCTCAATAGTATTGTACTTTCATTATGTTGAGAAAGTCGTTGGGTACTTTAATGTGGGTTTAAATTTAAACAGCTTATAATCTTGTGTAATATCTGTCTTTTATTTTAAATTGACAAGATTTACTTGATGATTAAGAGCGCCATTAGTATAAGTTTGCTTTACGTTGAACGAAAACGAAACTACAGTGCGGATGAACCAACCAATCAAAGCATAGAACGTGCTCTCCTTTCGATCTTGTTAAACGGAAAACAAACTTGTACTAAGCCAACATAACTTAAGATTAGACTATTCCCTCTATGCTAAGAACAGATTTGAAAAATTAGGAATAGGATCACAAAAATCTGACAAACAATCTTCACTATCACTCTTAGATCATTGTGGGAGTTTCAGGGATCAGATAGTAGTTGTTTCATTTAAAATACTGATACTCAGCCAAATCTAGTTAAGACACCGATCTAAAAACTAGTTGGAGAAAATGCCAAGAGAAAGATTACCTTAAGTCTCAGTTATTCATTTGCGTGGGTTGGTCAATAGATTTATTTAGACCATGTTATACACAATTAAGATTGGACCACCCTGGTCACGTGGGCGCGTTACGCAAGTAATCAGATCGAGTTAAGAATATTGATTTATTATAAGATTATTCTAATTAAGATTGGGAGAATTAATGTTGGATTGATTTTAATACGTCTTTGGTTTAGTAAAGTGCTTTATTCGTTTTAATTTCTTAGTAAAAAGTGTTTTAAATACTTAAGTTTGTTCAAACACCGCCGCATGGCAAGAACTACATCTGTGTGGGATGAAGCTCATTGTTAATAGGATTATTAAAAGTGACAAGAAATAGATGTGTGTGAGATGTTTTATGCTATAAAAATATTTCATACCTTTTTTTAAGGAGGGAAAATCATCCAATGACTTCTCCCGCTCTAGGCGAGGTGTTAGACTCTTACTGACTAAAAACCACCCCGTTCCTACTCTTGCTTGTCAAGCCGGATACCCGGTAAACCCGCTAGGTAGTCCATAGCTCCGCATATATTTCATACCTTAAGTTGCATAAAAACAACTTATATTTACAACATAAGACAATAATATCAAAAACATATTAAGAAAGAGCCCTCTATAACCAGGTTACCATATTTCAGGTAAAAACTAGATTACGTTCCTACCTACGTATCAACCTTTACATCTAAAAATAGCTTGGACACAATATCCCTAAAATACCTCCTCATATTCCCATTTAGCATATTTATTATGCAGAAAGGTACAACCCAAAGGAAATGCTTGCCTTAAAGCGGTGTTAAGTTCGAGGGAAATTTTTGCAAGTCGGTTCCGTAGCTCCTAGTCTGTATATGAGCGTAAAAAATGTCTTTCTAGAACTTTATTCTCATCTACCTATAGGTAGGTATTGTAGAAAACAAAAGAATGCAGTGCTTGTTTATTTGTAAACTCCTAAACTCCTAAACTACTGGACTGATTTGTGAATACTTGCAGAGATAAAAAGGATATGAAGACATTTTTAGACTGTTATTAAAACGACCACAATCACGACTTGACTACTATAAACAAATATATTTTTTGACAAAAATACCAATGTTTATCTTCTAATTTTTTACTTTGGAACCATTTTTGACACATAAACCAAAGAAAACATTTGTTTATTTTCCAAAAACGCATGTTTAACAAACCACCAGATGGCGTTTCACTCACACAACTCCGTCAAAAAGAACCTTTTTCTCACACATCCCCATTACCTGAAGGACGGCAAGGTTTAAGTAATTCATCATGGTTTATTAGATGGAGTGATCATGTTAGCTATGAGGGGTCATATTTATGTTTTTTTACGAGTTTTGGCACCTGTCCATGTGTTTCCGACAACTGGGTAGAAATATGCTACCCTTGTTTGTTAAGGTTCGAGATAAAGGGTTTTACGTGTGGAAATTATGTGTAGTAATATTTTTTGAGTGTGCAAATGATAGTAATACTGGCTTAATGAACTAAATACGTCTGAATTGGTAGTAGTAGGTTTTACTGCTTACATAGGTACAATGGTGGTCAAATGCGCCTGACCACTACTAAGTTCATATTTGCTCGCCCCATGACCTTGAATTGACGAAGGAAACGGAGTGGTGGGCGGTACCGCCGCCGGCGCAGATAACAGAACAACATCAAACACACAACTAACAAAGGGATTACACGTGTTACGTCACTAAGCTGCGTTGTTATTGCTTTTCTATGAGATATATTTTGATGAGACATTTATGGAATAATGTTTATGCTAGGTTCAAGCAAAAAATTTTAAAATGACTAGGCGGATCCGTCCTCTACTGTACATCATAAGGGAGATGGCCTATAAGTTTATGATTTAGTTTGAATGCAAAAAATTCTAAGTCACAAAAAGTCTTTTGAAGTTTGTTATTCCGAAATTCACAATATAATATTCTAGAATTGTGGTTCTAGGTAGAATTGTTATAAATAGCTTCGTACAACTCTACACTAATTAACAGATCTAATCTAAACATAACTTTAAATGCTAAAATGTCAATTAAAGATAAACTCGAACACAAAAAAAGAGTATTTAATCATACTTACGAAATGAACAAAAAATATTACGGTTACGTAATGAACGATATCGGTTGACCTCGTAAATTAAACGGGTGACATTATAATCAAAGAATCTTTGTAAAAAATGGCGGTAATTTATGAAAACAGATTAAAAAGACAAGGTTACTGAGGTCATATATCAATAAATCTGTATTGGCATTAAATTTTTTGGGTATTTTTTTGCTTTTGACTTATTTTTCCTTTACTGTGTTGAATTTCGCTTCTCGTTTTTTTTAATATAAGCAGCGGTTGACTTATACCCGACAAAATTGAGATAACTAATCCCAGTTTAATTATAATGTTAACTGTTTGACGAGGAACTCGACTAGTTTCAAGCCTTCCTAGAGGCTCATATTCATGAGCAGCATTCCGCGACACACGACGCGGCGACTGTCGCGCTACTCCAATAACATAATAATTAATTTTCTAACATAATAATTAAATGTCTCACGAAAGTTATAATAAAACTATTAAAGAATTTCAAAACACCAAAAAAACTTAGCTCAATAATATTATACTTTGGAATAGAATCTAACCCCATCAGCTTTTACACATGTCAGTATTTAACAACAAAACTCCTAGAAACTAATGCTTCAATACTTTTTTTTTGTACCTAGACAAACTATAAATAATGTGTTCAGAATCTCCATAAACGATGTTCAATAAAGGCATTTAATTCTGAATGGAACTTGATTTGCATTGAAAGAAACAAATTGACATTAGTACCATACAGATAGTGTATCGTTACAGCGTTTTACCTTATAGGGGGTCAGTAGAGTAGTCTGCAAAACTGATTTTATATAGGGGCTAAAATGGTAATGATTGATGAATTAGTTGTTGAAGAAATGTTTGTTGTTTTATTTTTTAGATGGATTGGGTGTAGATAAATAGATAGTAATAAATAGTGTAGAAAAATAGATTTTTTAAATCAAATACCACTAAACACGAAATTTTAAATCACCCTGACATTTCGCGAATATTTTTTAAAATCAAATGCCACTAAACACGAATTTTTAAATCACCCTGACATTTCGCCCACCTACAATCTCATGAAAGTTGACCAAAAATGTCCAATTAAAATAAAAAGACAAGAACACTTCTACTGCTTCGACGGGAAACAAAAAACAATCAAGCATTCAGAAGATCATTATAAAAATGGAAGCCGAAATTATTTACATTGCGAACTCACTCGCAAAATTACTAGGAAATAATTAAATTACGACACTTGAAATGCTGAAGAACTTGGAGTCTACTTCAGAATGTTCAACCCCCATATTAAGAGTCAAGGTTTTTGTAGATGGGAGGCTATCCACGGGGTACCAAATTTTTTATTAATCGCTGAAATAGATCCCTTTTAAATAGTCGATAAAGGTCTATGACAAAAAAACCATCGGCTTTTGGTTTTTTTAATGAGGGAAATCATCCGATGACTTCTCTTGTTTTGGGTGAAGAGGGAATGTTAGACTCATACTGTCTAAAAACCACCCTGTTCCTATTCCTGCTTTTCGAACTGGAGGAGGTCTGGCGACCGGCTAGGCAGTCCGCAGCTCTGGGTCATTCCCATCAGCTGAAATACAATCACAGTTGAACAAAGATCTTCTTAGAGGAGCAAAGAAAGTCCAAATAATCGATAGAGAAGATTTGATACAAGCATTTAGTTAGGTAGATGACTTAGAGATCGAGGGTATCTTTCTGCTGTACTCAGAGACATTTAATGATTACTTAAATACATTTAACAAGATTACCAAGAAAAAAGTAATGACTGTAAAGCCACAGATTAAAATAATAGAAACAAACCGCACTTCATTAATAAAATTAATACTAGGATCTTTCATCCGCCATTTTTTCCAATCCAATCCAATTTATATATAAACGTAATCTGCAATAATAACAAGTAAATACTCGACTAATACTTTTCAAACAAACACGTCCTGGCTAATCAGCTTAATTTAAATCCTATTACCACACTGTAAGGCTTGGTTTACAACGCGGATTCTCGTAATAAGTATGAATTCTTCAAGCTAGCGTACAATTCCTAGTTGACTAGCTAACTAGTTTATTAGTTATAACAATTTTCTTTTATAAATGTTTTAAAACGGTTGTCTTCCTTTGTATCTAGGAACAGTTTCTTTGTAAATTGCTTTTTATTTATTCTTACTTAATATTTGAATTGAAAGAACTATGCTTACTTTGTTAATTAGTGTTATAAAGGTACTATATTTTTCCTTTTCTGATTAACCATTTAATTCAATCCAAAGACTTCTCCTGCCTTTAGCGGGACAAGAGGAAATGTCAAACTCTTTCTGACTAAAAATCACCCTGTCCTGCTTTTCGAGCCAGGGCCCCAGTAAACCCACTAGGTAGGCCGCAGCTCCGGATTAGGTTGATACCTAATCCCATGATATGACATATGGTAAATGATATGACTCAAATAGGGCATCAGTCCTATTGCAGCACACAAACACATTAAAATAATGCTAAATTTGTGGAATGTGTCAGTTATGTTAATTTAAAGTGCTCTATCAGCCCTTTTGACGAATAACAGACTATACATTTAATTTGTCTTCAAATACAAGCCACCCTATATCCCTATTCGTTTTTCAGAACGAGTTTAGATCTCATAAAAGGTCTAATCTATTCCGCTTGACGACCTCAACTTACTTGTACAACATTAAAGAGTCGTTAAACTCAGTTTAAACATTCGTCCTCTTTTGCTATTTCACCCGAGTCAAACTCGCAAACATTTCGCCTTAAGTTTTTGACTTAATCTTTCGTTTGACGGGAGTTAAACGTTTGTATTGATTGGTAAACTGTTGTTAGTTATGTGCCATCGATCGGTTCTGTTACGTTTGTTTTTTTAGTTATAAGTTTGCAAGTACCTTACTGAATAAATGGCATGGCATTGACAAATGTCTAGCTTCCATGTTACTATTGGACATGTAAAACAGATTTTTTAGACTTCACACAATACGTGATAATTCACAAAAACTCGACAAAATCCTTCATTATCGATTATTGCTAGAAATCTACGAAATCCGTCGTTATCTTTGTAATTTTGACTCTTAGGAATCAAGAAGCTACAAACGAACAAATACCCATCTATCCAATAACATATGCAGTTATAGCTTAACCAAAAACAATTCAACAGTTCCTTAGCAACGAACAACACGACGATTGACAGTATGGAGCCCAATGACGGCCAGATTAGGAAATTGGGACATCCCGTACTTGTGGCTATTAAAGTACAGACTATAAGTGTCAGGAATGGGGTTCCAAATAGACTATAGTAGTCGTAGTAATGTTGCTCCCGATACTATTGTTTGGTGTTGTGACAATATGTACGTATGAAGAGATTGGCTATATATTCTGATAATGGAACCTTTTGCTGTATAGAGTGACTAGTAATTAGGTTCCATGATCAGCTTTAATTCAATCCAAAAACGTTTGCCTTGGGTGGGGCAATGATTTAAGAGTGTTCCTACTCCTGCTTTTCGAGCCGGAGCAGCAAAATTGCCAAAATATCTACCTAGTTATTAGTATTAATAATTATCATCTCGTTGCTTATTTACTGACAGTTAGTAATGAAATTAGATCCTCTTTACAAAAACGTAAAAATCACAATTTTTTATCAACTATAAATCACGGTTTACTAACGTACATTAATGGAGAAAAGCTCAAATAGTTTAGAAACTACTAGTATGTCTCACAATACTTATTATAACAATTTTTATCACATAAATAACACTATTACAAGTACAACCATAACGCACCTAAGTCTATATCTCTAACCACAGATAAAAAAGAAAATTCCGTTGACAGACAATAAACGATTAGCCAAATGTCCGGAAACGGATATGGGGTATAGGCTGAACGTCCATGGGGATTGGTAGCCGTAAAAGTTGGCCAACGATGTTAGCTCGGTCGAATGTATTCTTCAACTGAAGGGCCATGAAATATGCGATATTATTACGAAGAAAGGAAAATTCTTTTTTGTACGTACGTATTCCCAAGAGAGTAATTTAATTTAATGTCTAATTTTCACAAAAGAAATGGAGTTTAAATGAGTTACTTGTGTTGTCTAGTGGTGTTGATTCAGGGGTCGATTTTTGAAATTGGAAATAAGTAGTATCAAGAAAATTGGGTTTGATTTCTGTGTAAACTTTGGTTTCCTAATTTCGAAAATTTTAATAGAATGGATGTGTACTCCTGGTTTCACACACTCTACTCGGCTCCTTTTTATCGTAGCGTGATGTTTTACAACCTATAACCTTCTTCGAAAAGTGCACTATCCAACACAAACATAATTATTCAAATCGTAATAGTAGTTCTGGAGATTAGCGCATACAAACAAACAAACTCTTCAGCTTTATAATATTAGTATAGATTTGTATAAAGATAAACCTTTTACAAATACTAATACAACAAAGTAAAAGTCTATTTATTTAGTTGAAAACGAATTTGAATTCAAAATAGATACGTATTGATACCAAGAAATACTTTGAGCTAGGTACCAATCTAGAATTCCTAGAGATCTAGACTTTGACTCTGATTACTAACAAGCTTTTAGTAAGAATTTCGAATCCCACAACGATATTTTCATAACAATATTTTTTTAAGTAAACTTACGACAACAGAAGACTTCTTGTAATTGAAAATACCCAAACATATAGCCATATAGCCAGATTTATATATGTATAGCCAGTGCCCTAGGTCTTACAAGGTAGGATATAGGTCATACAATGGAAACTAGACTAGCCCGAAACAATATACTAGATCTAGGAAGCATAATAGAGTAATCATCACGCTCGGTTGCCTGTCAATCGGATTGCAGGACACCTATTGCATGTATCTATGTCCTTATGAATATAGAGAAGACTTACTTAGGTATATATGTGAATTTCAACCTTGAGGTGGTATTGTTAATAGACATTTTTGAATGTAACATATTATTATAGTATTGATAGAATTTTGTCTGTAAAATTGTGACGAGAATTTAAAATGGTATTAAGTTTTAACTGAACCTAAAGTTGAAAGCTGAATTTTATATCTAAGTTATAAAAATCTAAAGCAGCAAATTGACTGTAAATTTGGTTCCGTGGCTGGGCAACCAGCTGCCGTGCAACATGTAGCGGGTGCGATTCCCGCACGGAGCAAATATTTGTTCGATCCACAAATTGTTGTTTCGGGTCTAGGTGGGCTGCCGTGCAACGTGTAGCGGGTTCGATTCCCGCACGGAGCAACTCTTGGTGCGATTCACAAATTGTAGTCTCGGGTCTAGGGGCCATGTTTGTAAACGCACCGACGACATAGAAAAAAATCCTAGTAAGGGGCAACGTTTATAAAGAAAAGAATAAATCGCTAAATTTCCCAAGCTATCTTTCCGCTGTTTCCGAAGCCACACATAGCGCCGTCTACTATTATTCGTAACTAAAAAGTTTTCCAATAAACGAGTTTTTTGCGTGGAAAACCAAAATCCTTGGTCCAATGTCTTACTTAGTTGTTCCATCGTGTTTATTCACTAGAGTAAATTTAGTAACTAGTTATGTACCGTACTTGATTTGTTTGTAAAAACGTCATATTTTAGTTATTGTATATGAGAAACAATACTAACAAATCTGTGACTATTTTTAAAGCAATTTCGAGCTATGATATAGCATATAGCTACGATACATTCGAAAACAGATTAATTGCTAATGTCCGTATAAATTAATCACAAAAATCGCAAATGATTTATTAAAAACAGAAAAAAGCAATAACACATAAACAAGATTAAAAAAAAAACAATAAAACAAAATCATTGCAAACAAAAGCAATTATACGTAAATGTACAATCGCTGACAAAATCGTTTACAATAAAATATTTTTCCGGTAATATATTCCATTTATTATAATAACGAATGATTTCCCATGAGGTCGTATCGATATTAAATACCAATTTAATCGATACACGACAAATCCGATTTATAATTCATATTGAATTTGATAAATTAAACTCATAAAAATGTAAATATTATATCGTTTCGGATGTGGACCATTTGGGAGCGATATTTTTTCTGATGACGTAATAATTGTGTGGATGGACCAATCGTTCCGATTTTCTTTTAGATTGTGAGAGTTTTTGTATCGTAATAAATCTGAGTGTTGACAAAATGTGTATTTAAAGTTTCAACCTTTTTTCACGTAACATTGGTTTAAGAATAACTAAACTAGCTTTTACGTGTAACGTTGTTCGAATAGTTCACGGGAAAAAAGCAAAAATCGTACCATAAAATTGTTCTGAAGCGATGTATAATAAAGACAAACAAACACACTTTTGCATTCAACATATTAAATACTAGCGACCCGCCCCAGCTTAGCATGGGTGCAATGGTGATATATTATGCATATATTATACATATAAACCTTCCTCTTGAATCACTCTACCTATTACAAAAAACCGCATCAAAATCTGTTGCGTAGTTTTAAAGATTTAAGCATACAGATAAACAGACAAAAACAGTGACTTTGTATTATACTATGTAGTGATTAAGGAGAGGTATAATTTTAATTGTTGCTGCACTAAACGCTAAACCGAAACCACAGTGGTTTCCAGATAGTCTAGAAGTTACTAAATGGTTTTCGATGAATCGCTGATATTTAGAACATTGGCAGTTTAGCTGGAAACTGTAGCATAACTTGTTATGGATAGTAATAACTTGTAGTTGGTCAATGATCGAGATCTGAACAGATAATCTCATAGAAAGACCTAATACATTTCTCTCTTTGATGGTTCTTAAAGAGAAATGGCTTAATTTTGACCATATCTTTAAATGACCATAGTATTTAGCAGACAATTGCTACTGCTACTACTATGAGCCTCTGAGCATGGTTTGAACTAGTCGAGTTCCTCGTCAAACAGTTATGTGAATAAGCCGATAACATAATAATTAATTTAATACGAAAGTTATAATAAGACATGGTTAATATTATGTCTTCTGGTTTCCTATTCCGTATAAATATAATACCAAACACTTTTCCATTTGTGTTATTTTCCATAAAAACTTTATATATCACATAAGTACCTAGGTAAAGATCTTAAACAGTCTCATAAATATGACTGTTCAATTATTACAATCACGACTATTACAATAGACAGAATAAAACCTAATTCGAATCTAATTCTAGTCGCATAATACACATTATTCCAAGTTAGATAAGTAATTACCTCGGTTTTATGTCCAAAACCCTGATTTAATAATGTAATATAGCCTTATTTACGACGTATTAAAGATTTATTACCCGCAAATGTCATTTCTAGTACATTCATAAACTAGCCGGTTTCATTGTGTGACAAACTTGCAAGGGATTATCAATCATGTGTCGTGTTTAATAATGGTTATAATTGAATGTTTGAAATTAATTCTTGAGTGTCTGTTTATAGTTGTGTGTGACTGATCTTTATAATTTATTATGTACCTCATAAAAAGATGTCCTGATATGTTAGAGGTTCCTGTTCCATGATTAGAAGAGTTTTGTGTAGACAAATTAAAGAATAAGTGATATCTATGTAAGCATGTGTTTATAAGTGATGTTAACCAGTGACCACTTACTATTAGAGGATTCTTCTGATTGCTTTCCATCATTAAAAATATGTACGGTTAAAACAGAATCATAGCCTATTCCTAACCAAATTGGGGTTGTTACTACGTCTTAATCAAAATGGACTGCATTTCTGTATGAATAAATTTAGTTATATTACATGGAGGTTACCGTCGTCTACTTTCCATAACCCACTAAAAATCCATATACTGACCGCTGTCATTGCAACCAAAAATATGATTTTGAAAATGGATATCTTATCTTTCCCTTCCATTTTTTTTACATATAAATAAAGCTGTGCGATTTAATAAAACGCTTATTTAAAACCAGTGGATAAGGTCGTAAATTGAAATTCAATTACCTTAAGGGTCCGAAATGACCTTAATATCAATTCTTATGGACTACTAAGTTTACGAGGATTTTTATGTACAGATTTTATAGTGTGGGACCGCTTAATAGCGATGAGCGGGCTATACGTTTTAATATATCAATTATATATTGGGCATAAAGTTTTTGTGCGTGACTGTACTTTCTTTTGATTACTTTTCACACCCGATTTTTGTGTAGGAGACACGTGTTTGTGTTACTTAGGTAAGGTATTAGTTTTATATCAAAATTCAGTTGGTATAGTTACCATTCTGATGTAGAAGCCTCTTTAATCTTTGAGGGAATAAAGAGAGGTCTTCAGTTGCCTTTCTCTTTAAAAAACCTTTACCCTACACTAGATTTCTGTACTGTAGCGTGGGTGCAGTTGCAAATTCACATACAAACCCAAAAGTAGAGGGTGATCAATAGATACAAATGGAGTTAGATTTTAAAGAGCTATGTGCACCTTTGATTAAACTTTAGTCGAATAAAATGGCTTCGCATCAACCGGTACAATTCTCTGCATTACCCAATGGTTGACTGTCAGAGAATACCTCAACACATTAAACGCCATGGTGGGCAAAACTGACCGGCGCTAACGGAGGATTTGCCATCAACAGAATTTTTGTTGCCAGTCAATGCCGTAATTAAGTCCGCCATTCACCGTTACTTCTATGAAGAAGATTAAATAAATAAATAAAACCCATTTTTCCTCTCTTTTACCATTTTAGAACTAATGTAACTCCCTAAAAACTTTAGTATTTTGTTTACAACTATTCACTACACGTAAAACGGGAAAGATTTTTAAGTGTGAACCAGTAACTGGTAGCTTGTAAGTGGTGCTATAAATTGTGGAAGTAGTAAGAAAACATGGCTGCCGGCCTGCTAACTACAGTTGTGTGCTGGGATTAATTTTACTTCTTTCGCCTAGTAGTTTTGGCTGTTGGTCTAAGAGCTAAGTATTTATATTTTTTTGTGTTAAGTTTGTAAGTAGATATATATGATGTAATGTTTATGCTTTTAATTGTTTAAAGGAGTGGAATGTTTTAAGAGTTGGAGTGCCATGCTTTTAACATGGTCCGACCGGAGTGATACCACGACCTCACAGAATACCGACGTGAAACAACGTTTGCGACCAATGAGGCCTGCGGGCTGCCTAGCGGGTTGCCGGTGTTCCTGCTCGTAAAGCAAGAGTAGAAACGGGTTGGTTTCTATTCAGTAAGAGTTAGAGAGAGAGAGACACTCACTCTCGCCTCGCTCAACTGTAAAAAAGTAATTCGATGATTCTCCCGCCTCAAAAAAAGAGACAATAGGTAGACAGCTTACCTATACAATGTGATAGGTGTGGGACTTCTAACCTGTTGAGGCTGAGTACTACATCTAATTTTATCGACAAAAAAAATAATATGGGGGGTTGAACCCCTAATTGAAAATATTGAAAATAGTGATTTTTTCGGTAAAAATAATTCACAAATGATTTTTTTTTCTCACCAAAATATTATCAAATCTATGAAAAAAGTAATGAATTAGTTAGCCAAGGTTATTAGCTACCGTTTGTCGTTTTTTTTTGTTTCTACGACGCATACAACCTTTGATATCAAAAAAGTAAAAAAAATTTAAAATAGCCATAACTTTTAGGGGAGGGGTTCGACCCCTTCGACCCCCGACTTTTGTCGATAAAATTAGATGTAGAACTCAGCCTTAACGGGTTAGAAGTTTCACCCCTATCACATTGTATAGTGTCGTATTTTTATCTGTCTCTGCCTGAGAGAGACACATATACATATCGAGACGCACATATATTTTTTTACAATCACGAATTTAATCAACATACATTATAGAATTAGGTATAATATATCAACGTTGGCCTTATCAGGCACTTAACACACATTGTTGCAAAACTACTCTGAACCCGAACAAAAGCATTATTATACAACAAATTGCTACTTTGTATAATTTGATCGAATCAAAACTGGTTTAATGAAATGATAAGGAAAGGAATATTAATAAAATGTGCCTACAATTTACAATCATTGACAATTTTGTTGTAAAATCTTGATTGCTTTTATTACTTTGTTCCATCAAAGACCCATTTACTTCTATATTTGGTTATTATTAAGAATGTTTATTTCTTTAGATATAGAAGAGACCTGATTTATAAGCACACCCACTTGTCTCCCGTCTTTTACTGCCAAAGACACTATTCAACCCAGAGCTGCGGACAACGTAAAAGGTTACCGGGGCTCCGGCTCAAAGCAGGAGAAGGAACGGGGTGGTTTTTAGTCAGTAAGTCTCACACTCCCTCTCGCCTCACCCAAGGCCGAGAAGTCATTGGATTATTTTCCCACTCAAAAATATAATACTATTCAAAGATTAATTCCCGTGTCAGTCCAAAGCTGGACTATGGACCTAAACTATTAAGAGAGGTGCCCCATTATCTTCGCGCTTGGTAGGTGAATTGAATGGAATTCAAGGTCAAGATTGCTACCATACCATTCTGTCAGCCACATAATCGAAAGCAAGACTATATGCTTCATATTCAATCAAAGAAGCATCAAAATAAACAATAATTTTCTATCTAAAAAGTTCATTAACATACGGTTCAAATTGCACTTACCTCGCCAATTCAGTTCAAGCAATAATCGCCCTTATATGTCCAAATATATAGGTATATGCTAATGTGTCCACGCATTAAGTGCCCTGCTTATTTATTATGTTAATATATAAGATAAAGTCATATAAATTATTGCTTCGCATAATGGATTTCATTCCGTTGGTTTACGATAAGATTGTGCCAAAATTTAAGACATATTTCTTATAAATGTAGGTATTTTGGTTGGTTAAGTAAATGTATGTCTCGAAAGCAAATTTGGTCATTGGTTGTATCGTAAAGTATAGTAGGTTCAAATCCCCGTACTAAACTAATTAGCGTAAGGTTTTGTAAACTTCAGAGCTGCGGACTACCTAGCGGGTTTACCGAGGCTCCTCCGGCTCGAAAAGCAGGAGTAGGAACGTAGTGGTTTTTGGTCAGTAAGAGTCTGACACTCCCTCTCGCTTTACCCAAGGCGGGAGTAGTCATTGGATGACTTCCTCCTTTATAAGAAAAGCTATAAAATCAATACCTTAAACACTAAAGAAAACCCAAAACACAGTTTGTTCGAACCCCGTTGCTCTGAATAACTTTCTCACGACTATTTCACTAACGAGCCAATCTATAAGAGAAAAGATCTTTAAAAGAACAAAAAAAGAAGAATCTCAAAAATGCGTAACAATACATCGTATCTAAAATCACAATTTAAGCTTGCAAAGTAAGACGTTACTGAAATATACGAGAGAGAGAACGCGCTCAGAATTAGTTCCTTGATATTTAGCATAAAAAAACGTTTTATAGGCCGACTTGTTGTCTTATTTATAGTCAAAAGGAAATCACATCAATGGCTAGGAATAAAGAACGAGAAAAATATGTTAATACTACAGTTTCTGTCCATATAATTTGTGTATAAATGTTTTAGATATGTTTTTGTAACGTTTACATTCGTTTATGCACTTAAAATGTTGTATTTTGGAGTTGTAAAGTGGTGGTGTAATGATTTAAGTGATCGTGATTAGATTGGTATTATAGTTAGTGTTTGTTTTATCGTTTTGTATAAACAAGACTTTTTAATAAGATCATGACAGTAGTTATTAACGAGATAAATCCAAGCTTACTCGAAGGTCAACTGTTTAACGAGGAATTTCGGACTAATTTCAAGCGCATGTTCCAGATGTTCATGCCTTCATGCATGCAGGCTCTTGATCCAACCGTCGAACGTTAGCTAACTCAGGTGTTGGTCGAAGCTTTTGGCTACGAGGCCATTGGCATGACTTACTTATTATGTTATCGGCTTACTCACGTAACTGTTTCTTAAGGAACTCGACTAATATCATGCCATGCTAGAAGTTCATATTCATGTGCAGCATTACTCAATACTCATTCCGCGACACACGAACTAAAATAGTCGAGTTCCTCGTCAAATACATAGTTACGTGAGTAAGCTCCTAGCGTTTAAACTTGCAATAAAACAAAACCAAACAATATCAAGAAAGAGTTCAAAGACTGTTATCCCATCTCTTTCTACCCCTCCCTATTAGTAAAGGACAGCGGTATACCAGAGAGAAATGTCTTAAACATTACAAAATCATTAATTCATTATATCAAAGGATCGAAGGCGATCGATCAAACCATATTTTTTTGTAAGCGATACCAAAATGGAAGCTAATGAATTTCAAATCAGAACTAAATAAATATTCCCGGCAAAATACGAGCACGCGCTGAGAATATTGTGAATCTGTGGACGTTGAGGAGCGGTCTTCTTTCTTGGAGAAGAAGAAAAGAAGAACCATAATTGAAATGGATAAGATTCTGTGTCTGAGTAACTTAAAGCTTACTCAAGTGCTACGCGGAATTCGATTAGTTTCAAGCCACAACAGGGACTCGTAATCATGATGCGCAGGAAAACCAATGTAAAACAACGCTAGCGTTGTGTTTCGTGAGTGTGACTGTGGTTATCTGAGGCCCACTTACCCCCATCCCCATCCCCAATTTCTAACAACCCTATTCCCCAAAAGGCCGGTAACTTGTAACGCCTCTGGCGTTTTGAGTGTTCATGGGCGGCGGTGATTGACAGGTGATCCGTTTACTCGTTTACCGGCTTCTACCATAAAAATAACTTCAAACACTTTACAGACACTAGATAATTCAGTCAACCACCGACCCAGTTGGTTACAAGCCAGGCACAAGATTTATTTATTGTCTATTATAACTTGTAACATATTCAAGTCGCGCGTCAGTTTCTATGTACTAGTGGACACTAAATCTAAAGCTGCGTTCACACAAGCCACAACCTATGGGAGCGTGTAACATAAACTAGAAAATAATGATCGGTATAACTCGGCAGAATTTAGAAGACACCGGCGACAATACAAAGTAAGGGTTGTAAATAGGTCGTATAAATTCATCTGGTTACTCTGATCTTGGTTTGTTTGGCGGTCGTTTTTGTTAGGACTATGCAAAGTGCTTATGCTGAAGAATGTGTTGTTAGTATAGACACAGGTATAAAAGTATTTGCCAGGTATAACTTCAAAGTCGGTGTATGCTTAAGTATTGCACAAATCTTTTTTAATATGATTAGATGTAATTATAATACGAAGATTCGTGAGTGCTTCCGATACTGTTTTGCTTAAACTTGACATAAGACATTGTAAATTTTTTTGTGCAAATATTTCATACGTATTCTTTGAAGAATGTTCTAATATATTATTATGCTTTAGTAACATAGTCACGTATGTGTTTAAGACATAATTCAACAAGTCACATCGGTAATGTAAATCTGACGCAATTTACGACTATTAATTACTATTTTTCTCACGATTTTCTTAAAAGGATCTAAACAACACGGAGCAGACCACACGTTAGAATCTATACAAGGTTACCATTGAAATTATATTTAGATTTAAAGAAGAGACACTAAATTCTGTGATGAGGCTAAAAGTATTGTGTTACCACAATTTAAATAAAATCTACCTTAGTACATTTCGTGTGGGAGGATATTTTTTATTAATATACGAAATCTAGCGTTTTTATCCCAATCATCTCTAATTGGACAAAGCCAATGTTTTTAATGTTAAATAATTAAAATAAAAACGCAATAAAATGATATTTGATACACAAGGAGTAGATTTATTTGTGAAGTTAATAAAAATATTTATATTTTAATACAATAACTGATAACTGGTTTTCCATGTTAAAACAGAGATGCAAGTTATCTACATCTGCCCATGAATCAAATTCGTGATTGTCATCTTTTTATTTGCTTGTAAGTATACAAAAATAGAACAATTTCCAAACAATAATTTTTGCATGTATTTATTTCATACGGATCACTAAATTCAGTTCACCGAATACAGAATGCAGCCCAGGTCAACGACCTACGAATAAAAAAAAAACACGTGAAATTTTCTAATAAATCTGGACAAGTTTTATTTAAAAACTTTTCTACTATATTCGTGAAAAAATCGGCTTTTATAAACTTGAGCTGTGAGGCCCTTTTTTATACGAAACTCAATTAAATGAATGTAGTTTTGACTTTTGAAAACTATATGGGTCGAGTCGGATCTCAATCCGGAATTAATTGCCCCATATACACTGCTACACACTAAAAATAAATTTAAAACAATAATAAATTAAAATCACTTATGACATTTCAAATGACATCTGTCACGTGACTGTCATGGATGACATAGAACGATGCTGATTGGTCGTTAGGTTGACAGCTCGTTTGTGTGTTGCCAGCGATACGTTTTAGTAATTTGTTATTTTGCTTTTGTTGTTTTATTTTAATTAAATACATATTTTTATGTGAAGTAGAATAATATATTGGTTTGGATACAAATATTGTCTACCCCGTAACTTATTCAGTCGTACTTAGTGTAAGTACGATATTGCTTTACGTTAAAAGTAATCGAAACGTTCTTCGCTGTGATTGGTTGGTTTATTCGCACCGGCCAATCAAAGCGCCGAACGCGGTTTCCTTTCGAGTCAACCTCTTACTAAGGGAAGTATTCAGAAAATAAGTATTTAAATAAGATCAGGAGTATTACTAACACGTTCAAAACTAACAAACTCATTCAATTGAAAATTAATTACAATAAAAAACTGTTGAGATGCAGACTTTAAAAAGCGTAAGCCTTTTCTACTTCGCTAAAAAACTAACTAGAGGGAGCTTCAACAAACAAACTCAGCTCTAGACGCCAACGTCCCATCAAACTTGTTGTGCTAAATCCTAATATTTGTCGTTGAATTTTTCACCAAGTTTCAACAACAGTTTACATGGGATTACTTGTGTCAAAATGGGAGATCGATGGTGAATATTTTAGTTTTGGTCAGATTAAGATTTAATCTTTTAATCCTGGGCTAACAGGGATTTGAGAAGACATGGTTTTTCGGATTACATGGTTTGAGGAATCTGATTAAGCTACTGATTCTTTTTGACTTAATTAGGGTTTAACTTTATAAATTATCACACTAGTTTTGTATTGAAATGGATTTTTCACATTATGAATGTCATAAATCGATTAAATGAAAGCGTAAGAATCCCACTAAGTTATACTCAAAGAGTGACGATTCTGAAATATTTCACGGTTTTATTTTAACAAAAAGACACAACTGTATAGAAATCACATTTCTCTGCTACTCGCTAAATATGAATGTGAGTAAAAAGCTACTCTACTATAGTACTTGTTTCGTATATTGATTTCAGATTGATTCTTAGATATTTAGACAAATGGAAATAACCATTCGTCAGTTAGAGTAATGAAAAAAAATATCAGAAATAATGAAACAGGCCTTTAATATCACACATTTAAGTCTAATTTCCAATGAAACTTCGTTCTAACTTAATAGTTAAAATTAACGCTCAAAGTAACACGTCTACCAAGAACCATCTACATAGTTAACTGATCACATATCATTGAAGAGCCCCTTTTTTACCCACGTCCCTTTTACTTATAAAATTATAAATTCGTTACGTGTATCAGAATATTAAGTACTTACTTAAACTTGTACTTAACTGCTTACAAGGCAAGATAATAAATCATAAGTTATTTTCGTTATAATGTGGAGCCAATTGTAAAACTGTTTGTCAGAATGGAGAATTGTGAGATGATACGGAGTGATAAACGATGTTAAAAGTGGGCTTTTATTTAGGTTTTTGGTGGTTAAGTGTATTGGGTTTGTTAAAACATTTGAATTTGTTAGAAATAGAAATAGAAATAGAAATATATTTATTTGCTTCAAAACATGGTATATAAAGGTCTTACAATTAAAATGGGATTCACATGTTTTGCTTAAATTATAAGCATGCAAATATTTCAAATTATCACAGAAATGTGAGTTTGTTGTGTTTATTGTAATGAGAAGACCATTCAAGTATGCAAGTATTTACCTTTACAAGAGCATAACATTCTTATGGTAGTACTTTTGACGTAAACTACATAAAGGAATGATGTTATGACAATCAAAATGTTGTACTTGATATAATTAGCTTTCCAATAAAGGTAAGCGGCCACATGCCTGCATCGTACGCAACGCATTTTAGTTTGTCTAGTATAGAAACTCATACAACTGCGTCTACTGATCCGCATCATCGGCAATGCCTACATGCGATGCGTACTGATGACATCATATGGAATGCGTACAATTCGGGCCTGTGGACGCTTCCTTAATATTATGATGTGACTAAACAACAAAGATTTTAACATGACTAAAAAACGATCGACATTTGTTCCAAAAGCACGCAACTGAATTTACAACAAATACCAAATCAATAGTCACAAAGCTTAAAAAAGATTATCGATATTTCCAATCAGTAACACTCGCCCATCACTATTCCGATACCTATCTTCACAAGCTAATGCAGATTGCTTGAATCACTTGTCACTTCTACGTAGCACGGTTAGTTGATACGTCAAGTAGTGACCACGTGAGCATCACTTACCAAATGCACTTGATTATCTGTGACTGGGAATGGAGATCGATGACAGTTGATGACCGAGATTAGTGATGGGGTGTAACGGTATCGATTGTGCAAGTTTTGGACGGGTTTTGAGTGGAGAAATGATGTGGGTGTTTGGTGATGTGGATGAGAGGGGGTGGGGCTATGATGATGTGGATGATAAAAGAAGAGGTGTAGTAAGTAGAAAATTCAGACGTTGAGGCTGTTCATGTAAATTGAACCATAAACATAATGAAATTATTGAAAAAACAAAAAAACTCATCCGCATCAATGTCACTGGAGAACGTTCCGAAAAGACTGGCCGCATAGCCACGTTGAATGGCAATGCTTATCTTCTGACCGAAGAAACAACCAGCCAGAATGATCCATAAACTAAGTTTAGTAATATTTTAGAGTTAATATAATTAGATACCTACTGCTTGGCAACAAAAAGTTTAACTCATAGTTTCATCGTATTGATTTGTGTCAGTCAAAACAAAAAGCCACAACAATCAGTCTCATTACATGCAAAACATGCACCTTTAAAAACTAAATGCATCCAAATTATTAAAATAACCGTACACATTACGAATGCAACCACAAAATAAAACCTTAACTTATACCGATCGCGCCGACTATCCGAAACCTTCTCGGAATCGGTTCGTCGTTCACTTTACAACCTTAATCCCACTTTCAAACTCTTAAGAAAAAAAAACTAAAGATCAGAACAGGTTTTCCATGCCTGCCCATCCCTATATTTCCGGGAACATAACTGCTATTCGAATTTGACCTTTATCTTAAAGACGTTAGAGTTCAAATTTAACTGTATTAGCATTTGTTCCAGGGTTTTCGTTGGTGTTTATTATTATGGTGTTAAGGTTGAATATCGCATAGCTTAAAAGCACAAAGGCTTACCGCGCGGGTGGTAAACTTAGTGTAATACGTTTCTGATGTGTTTTTAATTCGGTCGTCGTGTGAACTCCTGCGCAATAGACACATTATAGTGATTGTTCGTTGAATAGATCGTTTTTGGTTGTTGTCACCTGTTAATTGTCTTTTTTTGTTATGTTTAATTATTGTTTGTTAAATGGGTCATTGAACTCTGAGATAAAAATGTGCCTCCTGGTCATATGTATCTACAGAATAATGCTTAGTATTATATCCTTGCGAGATTGAAATAAAAACGTAGTATCTATAATTTTATTAAGTTCTTGGCGAAGACTTTTCCAAATCGAATAGATAAAATGCTGGGAATTCAAAACGTCACGCCTTTTTATCCACGAAGGGGTAGACAGAGGTACACATTACGACACGTAATGCCACTATACAATGTACACCTACTTTTCACCATTTGTGTTATAAGTCCCATGTAATAG
Source organism: Spodoptera frugiperda (assembly GCF_023101765.2). Taxonomy (NCBI): domain Eukaryota; kingdom Metazoa; phylum Arthropoda; class Insecta; order Lepidoptera; family Noctuidae; genus Spodoptera; species Spodoptera frugiperda. Next base: position 3,842,237 of record NC_064227.1, read on the forward strand.
GGAGTGAGCCTATTGCCATATACTGGGCACAATTTCAGACTCCATGCTACTACTGAGAAATTTTCGATAAGCCGAAAAAATCCAGTAATACTTTTGCCTCACCCGGGAATTGAACCCGAGACCTTTTGACTGGCAGTCGCACTTGCGACCACTTGACCAACGAGGCAGGCAAAGTTATTGCTGGGAATTTTGTTTATTTACCTCTTTAAATACTGTTCAACTAAAGTTACCTTAAATCCCCGACTTCGCACTTCGAAAATAACCAGCAAAATTACCTGTAAAACAAGAAAGAAAAACAAATTAATAAACTTGTACATTTTAAAACAAAAAAAAACATCTTACAATCGACTTAACCGAAACTTCGCTAAAAATAAAAACACTTAAAAAAAAACAAATGAACTTGTTATCTTCATAAATAACTGAATAAAAAGGTTGGGTGGACCTCTTTAGAGGGCCTTTAACTGGCAAGTTCCGGAGGCCGGACATAGGAACGTCTAAAATCAAGGATAATTCCTTCAAAGTGTCCCTAAACGTCGCTACACTTATGATACATACAGCCAAATAAATATATGAACAGTGTAAAAAAAGAATTAAGACAGATCTTTTTAAACATTGCCCCCACACTAGGATTTTCTCCTGTGTCGTGGGTGCGTTTACAAACATATAAGTTCACATACACGTGACACTCAGACCTGAAACAACAATTTGTAGATTACACAAAGAGTTTTTTTGTGCGGGGATCGAACCGCTACCTATACGTTGCATGGCAGTCGGTTGCCAAGCCATTGCACCAACCGTGCAGTCAAAGTCAAAGTTAAAGTATTTATTTCAATTAATCCTAAATTAGGCACTTTTGAAACGTCAAATTGAATTGTCCGTCAGTCTGTCTATCAGTATCAGTCAAAGAACAGTCAATGAATAATAATGTATTTTTGACTATGCACATAAACCACACACAGGCTATACAGAGCAACATGCAACGATTATAAAATTAAAAATTAAAAAAGATTACAAAATTATTCATCCAAGTATACGAAACAAATCAACATAAAAAGTATTATTTGAAACCACAACAGAAAGATATCTACCTAATCACTTAATCCAACAAAGCGACATAAACAAACAAACTAATACTAATACATTAACAAACCATACATATATACATGCTTCGCAAAATAAAAAATAAAATGCACAATAAATAAATTAAAACCGCAGCTAAAACGACCACTCCTCGCGAGATCACTTCAATAACTGACTTAACAAAGCAAACATTTTCTAAGCGGTTGATTAATAAAAATCTCTAACTACCCTCCATATCTTTCGCTTCAGTAGCTCATCCCACACAAATCCTTTTCCCCAGAGAATTAAATATTCTACCAGCATTCACCAAACACTATGATTACCAACTGACCTAATTTTTTAAAATATAAAAACATTTTCTCTTTTTTTTTAATTTAAAAAAGGGGTTTCTCAAAGTGGATTAATCAATCTGTGATTGGAGATTGCCGGAGTATATTGATAGAAGATCTTGTTATCTTGTAATTAGGGTTCTTTTTTAATTACATTTTTAACGCTTAGTGGTTTTAGTGGGTGTTTGGAAAACTACCTGGTACAAATAAAGGTTTAATTTTTATGCGAAAATCTTCAGAAATTGAAATATGGAGAATCAAATAGTGTTTATTATCGTGTGCTCAGAATGTGACAATTTTTAGTGGTTAAAATTAGAGGCAACTACATGACTAAGGACGTATTTCTTTCAGCAAAATGGGGTAAGCAGAGTGATCATAATTTTAGTTACTGATTTCAATATTGAGTTTTAACCCTTTGACCGCCACGTCAATAAAGAAACAAATGTTCCCTTTGCCACGCTACAAATTCTAGCTTTAATACAATCAACTACAAATCTGTATTTTTTTTCTTGTTACGTATTGTAAAATAGTTATATCTTTGTCGACGACTCGAGCCGACCGTTGCGTTCAAAGGGTTAAAACTCCAATCACTTACACATCTTCTGACGAACCAATGATTGTGTCTAACACATGACTTAAAAATACATTGTTTCTACATAAAATCAATCCTAAAACTTCAAAATCGTCAGCCAAAGGACGATGATTCCCACATTTCAACTCTGTATGTCAGATATCACACGTCTCAATCCAACCAATCAGTTGACAGTGGACTCAAAGTGACAATGCCCTGACAATCAGCTGAGTGGACCTGGCTAAACGGGTTAGTTGAACTCGATGTTAAATCGATACTCGATGGTACATCGAGTAAGCAAATTTTAGGTATCGATAGTTGAATTTCATTGATATGATATATTGACTATAGGACAAGTATTGAAAGCAATGATGAAGAAAATAGGGATATGGCTGTGTAGTAGTGACGTTCTCAAATGCTGTGTTCCTCAAAATCGTAGATGATGTTGCATATATGAATTGTAACAGCCACTTCACCAGTTATGCTATGAATCGCATACGGGAATCAGCGATTTGTATCTTTATCAGTGCACAATATAAAACCTTTAAATTCAAAATTCAGCTATCGTATTCTGAACATCTCAGTGTCCAGAAGTGCTCATCAGTTAGAGCAAGTTTTACACTCTTTTATTCTAATTAGTCTTTTGGGAAACTTGACAAAAACTCATAAACAACATCATCTTACATGAAACAAAATCTAAACCAGAAAACCCAACAAAATTACTCAAAACAAAACCAATTCAAAATAATTCCAATATAAATAAAATTCTGACAAATACCACAACTTAACAACACCACAGCCACAGTACATTGAACCACATCAAAAGAAATCCATAATTCAAGTGAAAAAACACACAATCTTGCTACTTAACGCGTTAAAACATTTGACCACACTCAAATCTCAGGAAGTTCACGAGAGTGTAGATAAGAGATGTCAAAGTGTTGAGATTAACCGTGGCCCACACACGGTGCATATCAAAATGGTTTATAGATTCCACGACCCCCACTGACAGGGCTTTCTATGTTGATTTATTGACCCCAGTTGTTTATGGGGTCTGTTTGAATTTTAGGGTTTTTGGTAAATTAAACGTATTTTGTATTTGGCTAATGATAACGCGTGAGGAGTAATTTAGCTTAAGTGTCTTACGATACAAGGATACGGTGTTTTCATGGTTATATCTACTTGGATCCTGGCTTACAGGTATTGTAACGGTATGGTGGTTGTGGCGTCTTGTCCGATGAAAGAAAAAATGTCTTACGATACATAATAAATATTCCTTGCTAATGAACATATTTAAAAAAAGCAGTATATTATTTCTATTAACACTTACAACTAAATAGCTACAAACATGCTACCTACTACAGATACAAATAACGTTAACACAGTGAGACCAAAAACTAACACAGGAGGAATTTTGTCCCAAAAATTCAATAAAAAAGAAAGTATAACATTAGACAAAGATGCCTTTTGACACACACTTAACTAATAATGGTGGAAAGGTGGGCGGAAAGCGTTTACCTGACCCTTTTAAGGGATCATTAGACCTTTTGATAACCGACTATTGGCCTACAACTCTGTACAAGCATAAGAATCCATTTTCTTCCTTATTCTATCTCTCTCTCTTTCTTTCACTCGAATCAGTCCCTCTTGTCCGAGGGTCATGATCAGAGTCAGATCTGCTTGCATCAACCTTTTCCTGTCTGTATTTTGGAAATTCTTTTAAGTTTAGCTTCCCTAACTTCCTAAGTAAAATAGAGCGTATCTTATTTTTCTAGTAGCTTTACAAAATAATACACTATGATTTTATTCTAGCTATCATGGACCAGACCACCACTAATGGGCTGATGTCTGATCCAGAGCACAGCTCTACCTAGCGGGATTACCGGGGCTCCGGCTCGAAAAGCATGAGGAGGAACGGGGTGATTTTTAGTTAGTAAGAGTGTGACACTCCCTCTCGCCTCGTCCAAGTTGGAAGAATACATTGGATGATTTTGCCCCCTTAAAAGAGGTATATCTTGAATGGATGCGTTTATAAACATCACAATTTGTAAATAAACCTTTTGTCGGTTAGCACTTTTTTTTGTAATAACGGAACATTTTTATATAACTATATTGGTTAATTTTATCACTGCATTCGATTCGGGAGTAAACACCTTTATCAGAATCTGCAAATAGCCACTGCGTTATGTTATCAATATTGCATATCGGAGAAATGATGAATTATGATAACATGTAGACTAACAAACTAAAATCAATGATGGTTTATTTTGGACTGTAGTTGAACGTGCTAATGCAGTCTAAAACTTTTGAATTTTGAGTCCAATTTAAGTTTTTAAACTGACATGGTCACTAACACTATCATTAGAACTTAAGACGGGATATGTACCATGTTTATTTATGTCTATGAGTTTCCAGTAGCAGTTTGTCATCATCCGTGATCATGGCGCTTGCAACAGTGCCGAATTATCGTAAACTTATAGACATCAATAAATAAGGTAAATATCCCGTCTCAAATTTTGATTCCATTTTTTTTTATTCTTAGAATTTTAATTTAAATGTATTGCACTAATGCCTAAAATAAACGATTTTTAATTTATTTTTAAACTTTTTTTAGGACTAGATTCTTCCTTCTTGCATCTTAGAGTTCTTTTAGCTTTGCATTCCCAGATGAGCACTCGAGTGAAATCATAGGAAGAGCTAGTTGACATAATATGGAAAGACAGATGTATATATATGCAATGCAGTCTACAATGTCTCACTGTCTGTCTGTCTATCTGTGAGTCATTCCAGCCACTTATCCAATTTGGTTGTTTATTTTTTATTCTGCTGGTTAAACTGGGAATGTTCTGAAGACATTTGTATGAGTCTGACCTCTACTTCTTAACCTAGGAAGTAGACTAAATAACTGTTAATCGAAAAATTTATAATTTCCAAGAAATCTAAAATATTCAAGTTTTTATGGAATAGGAGGCAAACGAGTAGACAAATCACCTGATGGTAAACGTCCGTAGACACCCGCAACATCAGCCAAGACACAGATCAGTTGCCGGCCTTTTAAAAAGGAATACGCTCTTTTTCTTAAAGGTTTGAATGTCGCATCGGTTCGGAAATACCGCCGACGACAGCTCATTCCACAGATTTTCATCTTAGATTACTAAATAAGGTAAAATAAAATCAACACATTGTAATAACACAGTCATACTTAAAAATCTAGTACTACAAGTCGATCTTTTTTATTTAAAACATAAAATTAATGTGATACATATAACAATTTGCAAAATAACTTAAGACAGAAGGTTCCTTAAGTAGGGAATAAATAAAAAAACCGACTTAGTATTACATGGATCTCACAACTTTTTTCAGTAGAAAAACTGATGAGGTGCGAGACTTGGATTTTTTATAGAATGTTTTTAATAGTATAAAACTGACGCAACATAATATAGGTACTTAAGTACTAAGAACTGAATAAAATGGCGGACATATAATATTTCCGCAAAACGATTCTATAATCGAGTCTCGTATTGTATTACAGAATATAAAATGTATCCTCAAGTGGTGTCGTAACTCGAATACTGGACATTACATTCCGTAGATCGATTTACTATTTCTCGGTAAAGGTGAACTGTTAGAAGTAACTGTCGAGGTATCGGTTGAAATAATAGGGGTGATGAAAATTAAAATTCTATTTGGTCCCGTCAGTTAGGTAATGAAAAAATATTAGATATGTATTTTTTATTTTGTCATATAAGATAATAGTAGTTAGATAAAACGAATCAAAGACGTAATTTCTACGTATAAAATGTACCTAGAAGCGACGTTACGTAAAATTTCAAAATCGATATATCTTCGAAAGTATTTTTGTTTCCGTAAGAAAATAAAAAAAACGTGTCTACCATTTAAAAATAATCTACTAGACGGGCATTAAAAAAAAAATCATCTACCCTAATACATAAATTATTTGTTTCATATTTATTTAATACTTAATACAATCATTAAAATAAAAATTAGTCATCTACTCTATTATACAAATGATTATTTCTTTTTTATTAATTTTACTTAACATACAATTTTTTCTCATCAGAAAACCCGGAAAATACAATCTATTTATAAACCGAAAAATGTAAAACGGTCTGCCTACGCCAGAGTTCACGGGAACGCCACTTTCCCCCACGTGGTAGCCCCATAATCCCCCAATCGGGAAAGTAAACAGACTTGTTTACCCACCACTCAGCGCTTACCTGCCCCGATCTCACGTAAACCCACCTTTATTTTTTTTAACGATAACTTCATAAAACACAAAGTAACCCACTTTGAGTTCATATTTACTTATTGTTGATTGGTTTTTGTGTCGAACGTCTAATATCCGGGATCAGATACTCGTGTTTAGGGTATTGAAACCTGGACTTGAAAGGTTTAAATATTTTCATTTTAAGTTTCGTGAGACATACTAAATTAATTATTGTTTTTTGGCTTACTCACGAAGTTACTTGACGAGGAACTCGACTAGTTTCAAGCCATTCCAGAGGCTCATATTCATGAGCATTCCGCGACACAAGACGCGGCGTCTGTCGTGAATGCAGTGCGTTGTTCAAATAATTACGTGAGTAAACCAAAAAACTTAATAATTGGTAAGATGTAAACATTGATGCCATTATATGAGACACAATAGAAAACACATGATGTCTTGCGTAGATCTGCGTTACCGGCATACCACGGTTAATACATAAACATATACCGTTAATCTGGTCGCTATATGTCCGTCTAGGGTATCTCAAACCAATATCCATACAACATCTCTAATGAAAATTAAAATATCTTTAAACTTCATTCAGATCAAAAGCACTCACAAAATTCAGTATCGATAGGGCAACGTTTTAAACGTAATTATGATGGTATTATGAAATTTTCATAATTATTCACCATTCCGTCATCTACCGAAGCACTCAAATGAAGAATTCGTTCCGGAATTTCGGAAGGCCTTAACCTAATTTCGGCAGGCTTCTCGCTAATGGAGGCTCTGTTGTAACCTGTGCGTAATTATAAGTATAAGAAAGTCTAAAGAATATACTAAATAATGTACTAAAGTAAATTGTTCTATAGACATGAGTATATCATTCCCTCACGTCTGACATTCTCCAAACAAATTTGCACCCTATATACATTATTTTAATGTTTATATTCTATTTTAATACAAGGTTTGTTTGACTAATCAACTCAAAACATGTTTTAAATATAGTTATACTGTTAACATACACAACACATTATCTTTCAGTGCCCTTAGTCTGATTTTCTACCAAAGATGTGAAAGATGTGAGCGATGTATCGATGGTATCCTACCATCGATACATTGCATACTCGAATTTTCCTAGCAGCATCTTATCTCGCACAGCATAACTACATAGCTACATAGCTTTGTATCAGTGGAAACAGTCATTATAGTTTCACAGCTTGACTATTACATCTTCACAGCATAGCTACATAGCACATTTCTGGTGGAAAAGCACCAAACTTGTAAATTAAAAGTAATTAGTTTACATCAACCGTATTTTATTCCACAATGCTTATATACAGTACAATCTGTATAAGACGTCATTAATCATCTATTAAATAAATGTAGGTAATAAGCATTATTTCTCCTGTCGTCTCCATCGACCACTAATTATAAGTAATTGCTAGAAAACAAACATTGTGATAAATGACATTACTTTCAGGCGCGAGCAGAAAAAGAGGCGTTACTGAGAAATCTATGAGAACCAGACACAAAAACTTTGGACCCCTTTTTTTATTAAAATACGCAAGGGGTGGAAAATTAAGCGTATTTTAAGAATGTTCAGAGAAAAATTAATTAAATATTACATTTATAAAATAGATGCTAGCTTTGGCCGGAGGCTTGGCCTGCGTTCCCGTGGGATAAGAAGAAATACCAAACTTATAATCTATCCCAATTCCAAATATCATCCCTATCGCTTCAGCCATTTTGACGTGATTGAGATTACTCAATATCCTGACTGATTTATCGATACACTGACAAGCTTTCGCTTTATAATAGTAGAATCAGTAAAGTAAACTTAGCACACACAATCATGGCTATCATGCCAGGCATAAGACAAAACATAGTTAGGTACTTCTATAACCGTCAAATATCAGGTTAACACAAAAAGGTACATTAAACTTTTCTCATAGGAGTTTATATGAATAATGCGGTCAAATCTCACCTCTTCCAACTCTATTATAGGAAAAAACGTGTCATGGCCAATACGAAAATGCACGAAGTTTGTTTTTTACGATTCCTAAAAAAAAATATTACGAACAACTTTGTTTATTTATACTGATGCAGGTGCTGAAACTCTGTTCCAATGGATTTCTCGAAACCTTGAAAGTTAATGTAATGCCGTAAAATTGTTAGTAGTTTTTGGTTGAATGTAAACAGTTATTATTGTGCTGCTGAAGAAACAATTTGGTTGGCTTAAGGTAGTTTATAAAATTGTTTAAAATGGCAGCGAAACGGAGATCTTGGCAAGGTATAAGGTGTTTTTCTCCATAGTATTTCGTATGGGGACTTGTAAGACACGTGGCGTCTAACTGGATAATATAAACATCAAACCACTTCACATTCAAGTCATATGTCACTGTGATATAAATAACAAATCGTATAAAAAATAATCAGGTCATTGTCCACTACTAAAAAAGCCTAGCCACGCAAAAACCAATTTTGTAAATAGGCCACAAGTTTACTTATCGAATAAACGCTTACAACACCTGCCAAGATCGTTGAGTGACTCTTTACTATCCTATAATGTCCAATAACGAACCGTAGTTTACAAGAATAAACACGTAAACAAACTGACAAGCTATATAAAACAACCTTTATATCAACAGGAGCTTATTTCCGAACGCTACTGTCACTACTAAAAGCCAAGAGATGAATTACGACGCTTTCTGACATTATGTGATAGAATTTTAAAGGAATTTCCACGTGAGACGTCTCACCACGCGCCTGTCAAAGATATTTTTCGAAATACCCAATTTCTGAGCTATTTTCTTGCCTTGTGTACGAAGCAAGATTAAAAAATGCCAATAATCCGATTAATTTCTTACATGCAAGATGAAAACCCACCACAATATATCTGAGAACTAGATGAAAAGATAAAAAGAACACCACTAAGTATTAATCCTTAGCAGATAGACAACATACTCCTATCGGGGGGGTGGGGGTGGTGAGGGGGCGGCATTACCACTTTAGCAAATTACTTTGTCCCTACAGAATACCCAGCTTTGTCGTGGGTACGATTTTATCAAACAATAACGTCACCTATAGAAAAATACATCTTTGTCTGAAAAAAATTGCAAATGGAATAAACATTTTACCTTTTTATGTGGAAAAAGGGAATAAAACAAGCAATTCTCAAGCGTTAAAAACACCGTTCGAAAATTCAAAAAATTACAATAAACATTCCACAAAAGGGTTGGTGAATGTTGCCAGTGAATTGAGCAATCCAAATGTCTTTGCGCCGCCAAAAACGTTGCACACAGGATGCCAAATAAAAAGCGTCAGGCGACAGTACACCCATAATTTTTGCTTTAAAACAAGGGCCCTGGCAGGAGTTCTCAACGTTCGAACGAGGGGCGAGGAACGTAAGCGATTTGTAAGAACCGATGAAAGCTCTTCAGATATAGGAGCACAGGGTTGTCAACGCGCCTAATGGATACAACGCCATTTTATTTTTAGTTTCAATATGAACGTAATTAAAGAGAACGTTTCCTCTCCGGACGGAGTTATGAGGTTCTTAAAAAGCAATACAAAAAGCGAAGAGACGATAGTCTATTAAAGAGTTTTTAGCTATTAGGAGATAGTTAAGAACAGACGGCTATAGATGCGCAGAAAACAATAACGGTATAGAGATTCTGATCAATAACCTTTTCTATTAGATACGGTACCTACAAAATAATTGAGTACTGAGAGCGAGGTAAACAAGTTTTTAATCCATGAAGAATTTAGACACCAATTGCTGGTAGCTTAGTTCCTAAGTGAGTGGGATTAGAAATACTTTTTTCGCATCTACAGTGCGTGTGCGCGTCAGTTTGTTTAGGATCAAACGGATGATTGAATCTATCTGTTTTGATTGACACTTGATCCGGTTTGATGGGCTGATGGTTTTGTTTGATATCTAAACACGGGATTATTTTAGAAAATTGCAAGATGTGGCTGTGGGTTGGGAAATTGTGTTTCGGTTTAGCCATTTTTATTTAGGTAGGGAAATCGGTGTTAAAGTTTTTTGGTTGATTGGTTTAATATTAAGAATTGGGACAGGTGAAAAAAAAAATGTAAAAGCAAAAAAATAAATCTAAAACTGTATAAGTGATGATATAAAAATTCTGAACGAGTAATAATTCTGAGCGTCCCCTGAATGCAATAGACAAAATTAAAAAGGTTTTCAGCAAATCCATTTATTGGAAACAAAGTAAAGTGTAAGGTAACAGTCATGTCAGCGATCTCCGAAGGGTGTGCAGAGGTGTATGACCCCCTAAATTCTCTGAGAGCTATTGGGTCCCATGTGGTAGGTCCCACGGGTAAACCATGTAATAGGGGACGAGACACAAAGACAATGGTATAAAGATTATTAGATTTGTGTACACTTGTTTGGGATCCAACCGAATTTCGTGGAGCAGACATTTTACCGATTCTTTCCCGATTCCGATTGCGAGTAGAATCGATATATCGTTTGGTGAGCGGAATCAATTAAACTACACGTGTACGCTGTACGCCATATTTCAATGCAATCGGATTCCGTGGCACAAAATCGATTAATGGATTCTACTGTCAGTTGGTACGGGTGTGAAGAATCAAATGTACCATTATCAAAGTCATCAATGCATGTTCTTTGTGTGTAAGAGTATTTATATTATGTAGTACACAATAACCGTATAACGATTACTTGGATATAGCCCATCATGGTATAAAAAAGGAAATCTCCATTGCGAAACTATAAAAGAACTTTCAAGTGTAGGAGAGCCATGCTTCGGTACAAATAGGTCGGTTCGACCGAAGTTATACCACGGCCCTATAGAAAACCGACGTGAAACAACGCTTGCGTTGTGTTTCATTGTATGAATGAGGCTACCGGAGGCCCAATTACCCCCTTCCTAATCCCCGATTCCCCAACAATCCTTAAATTCCTAACCCTCATAAGGCTGGCAACGCACTTGTAACGCCTCTGGTGTTTCGGGTGTCCATAGGCGGCGGCAATTGCCTACCATCGGGTAATTTGTCAGCTCATTAACCAGCTTATACTAAAAAAACTGTAATTATATGTACTTAGTGATTAGCCTACATATCATGATGAATCCTATGAGTACCTAGCTAACTTAAACTATAACGTTGGATGGACAAAAAGAGTTAACTATTTCTCAATGTTTGGCCCCAATAACGTTATCATCAAATACATTTACACTGTAATACCTAAAGATCAATGCAATGAGTCTTAAATAAGAATAAACATTGTACAGTGGGGTCGCTCGAATTAGGTCAAGGCTGCCCACTAATCAATCCCTGCTACTGATGTCCGTTTCAGATGGTACGACGTTTTGGACAGACGAATAATTCAAATAATACATTTTATGAGAAATGGATTTGAAACCTTGGTTTAAGGGTTTAGATACTATTTTTGATTAACTTAAGTGTGCAATTAGGTTGGTTTTTCGTTGATTTGAATGTTTTTGTGTGTAATTAAGATTGGTGTGTTGAAATGAAAATGTGCTTTAGAAATATTGTTTTAAGAGTCAAATTTAGATAATTGATTAGGCTTATGCTTCTGTAGAATCTTTAGTCATATTACAATTGAAAATAAACTTCTCTGATAGCTTTTCCATTGCCTTTTATCTATCAAATCAACAAAAAGATAAAAAATCCATCTATCAACAAAATTTCCATCTATATGCACTCGTGATGAAAAAAATAACAATATTTTTCTATATAGGGTTGCCACCGCAGAAAATCCGCTTAGCAAAAAAGGTTGGCAGCCCTCAATACAAGAGGACTTGGAACTCGCTGTGGTTGCAAAATTCCCGCTTCAAAGGTCGTTCACCCCACTCATTAGGCGTTAGCTGTGACGTCATAGATGTCACGTATTTTTCTAGTAATATTGTAAGGTAAGTGTACATGTAAAGGTTTGAGGTCGTTCTGTTTAGTTTAGCAGCAACGTCACGCCTTTATCGCCGAAGGGGTAGGCAGAGGTGCTCATTACGACACGTAATGCCGCTATACAATGTACACCCATATTTCAAAATTTGTGTAAGTCCCATGTATATTGGGTGAGCCTATTGCCATATCCTGGACTCAATTCCAGACTCCGTGCTGCTATCGAGAAATTTTCGAAAAACTGAAAAAAGACCAATAATACTTTGCCAGACCCGGGAATGGAACCCGAGACCCCTTGTTCGGCAGTCGCACTTGCGACCACTCAACCAACGAGGCAGTCTGTTTAGTTTACGGTTACTTTAATATGTATTGTAAGTGGCTAATTATGTTCAGCCACGCATGATGGGTTATGTGGCGTGGAAAGGTCTTCAGACACTTTAGGGTTATACCTTATTAGTTACTTGATAGTATTCAGAGTTGAATTATAGAAATGACATTAACTCTAGGGTTGACGCTTGATATGACCACCACAGATGGGATCCAGTAGGGCTGATACCTGATCCGGAGCTGCGGACTACCTAGCAGGTTCACCGGGGTTCCGGCTCGAAAAGCAGGAGTAGAAACGGGGTGGTTTTTAGTCAGTAAGAGTATGACACTCCACCTCTCGCCTCGCCCAAGGCAAGAAAAGACATTGGATGATCCTCCCCCCTTAAAAAAATGGCTTAAGGAAAAATGTCACTTGCCATTAATAGTAACCTAAAAAGCAATAATCTTAATTTCCAATTCACATTTTTGTTTAACTATTAAGGATAATAAAAAATATATTTAAATCTAAAACATAACAAATTTTATCTCTAATTTTATACCAGTCATAATTTTTACTTCACGTTTCGTTTTTTATTACGGCTTCGAATTATAAATTAACCTAACATGTTTAGATGGCACTAAAACATTATAACAGTTTTAAAATCACTAAATCATAAACAACATCACCAGTCAAACGGTTGAAACATGTCATCAATTAAAAAAAGAACGAACCATAAGCTTACGACATTTCCTTTTACAAATTTTGACATAACATACGGGAAAATAAGGAACTACAGTGAAATGTACCAATTTTGACAGGTCGATGACGTTTTGCTTTGACCAGTGGCGCCACTGCGTTCGGTAAAGTTAAAATGGTCGTTCGAAATATAAAAACGTTCAAATGTTTATGTTTATCGTTCTACATACGACGGTTTATTTTCAAATCATATTTTGTTTAGTGTCTTAAGATGTGTATTGACTTTATATCCTTTCTACATGTGCATTTAAAAGAGTGATGGGATACTGCTATTATGATTTACATGAAGTTATTCTGTCTCTGTTTCACTACATCTAAACCATTTCATTCCGAAACGAAGTAGTTTACAATTTCGAGTACGACCAACCATTTTCCAGACCAAAACACACAATAACTTTAGTTCCAAATAATATTTCTCGGACGTCAATTCAACAACTAAATGAACTTCATATCCTAGTCGGGTATTAATTACAAAGCTTAGCGCACACGCGCGGGCCACAACTGTAAAACTATTAACGGGGCTGTCCGAATAGTTGGAAATAGTTTCCTTGGCTTGCCGCCAGGCGCGCTAGTGATAGATCGCGTCGCCTTGCGTTTGACATGTTGTAAACAAAAATAATAAATAAAAAGCGAGCAGTGTACAACATGTTTTGATATATGTATTTCGTTTTGAGGTTATAGCCTGAGTTTTATTGGTTTCACGTAAGATTAGGAATGACGTGACGTTTTTATGGGAACCGCTCGACGTTTATGTTGATTGCCAATTTCTGGCGTGATTTTTTAGGTTATCTCTGGAGATTGACGGCGTAATTATTGTATTAGGGTTACGGGAGACAGTTAAACTCGTTTTTGTGTTGAATGAGTTCAGCAAGCTGAATAATTGCTGACGAAAAAACGCACAAAAAAACTCTGCGAAGATATTTTCCGTTTACACAGAATTTAACACGAAAATTGCTCGCAAAAATAAACTTGGAACGTATAAAATTATAGCTTAACACCTAAAACATCGCTTGAATATTAAAAAACACACGAAGGAATTACTTTTTCAAACGAAACATCGCCATCAAAACATTATGAGCGCGAACTTGACGCGCATCGAGCGTCGCGCCGCGCGCCGCCAAGTTTGCAATTTACAACTTTAGTTCTCTGACAAGTACTTACAAGACTTAATATCTCTCTGCTATGTACTCAGCTTTATTTGGACGAGTATTTAGAAGTATTCCTCGAGGACTCCTCCGTCCCTCTCAGAGTGAAACGCGTTGGCCAAGCGAAAGCGATAACGTTGCGACTGTAGCGAGCATTTCCACTTTTTTTTTTTTTACTTTAGACGCTCTTTTTTTAATCAAATTGTGTCGTTTTTGTCTAGTATTTGTAATGAAATTTTGTTTCTTTTTAAGTGATTTTTAAATTTATATAGAGGGAGAAAACATTTGAATCTCTGATTAAAGTTTGCACGACATTGTATATCGGTATTACAAGTATTTATGCAAACTTATTTTTGATACGTCATCACTTGTACTTACATATTAATAACCCAAACTGTAACCGTACTTACAGCCATTTAATGATTACTTAAACTATTCCTTATTAACTAATTTCTTTCAAAAACAATCGCTAATGACTGGATGAAGTTATCATTCAATGACAGTTAGCCTTTAATAGTACACCAATATTTAGCTTCACACATTTTCACCAATAATAAGACATCACTAAAAAAAAACCAAAGCTATACTGAAGTATAATTGAATGTGTTGATTTCAGACTTTAGTCTAGACCTAAGTTTTTAAACTGACATGGTCACTAACACTATTATTAGAACTCGAAACGGGATATTTACCATGGCGCTTGCAACAGTGTCGAAATATCGGAAACTCATAAAAATGGAAAAACATGGTAAATATCCCGTTTCGAGTTCTAATAATTGTGTTAAGTCTAAACCATCCAGTAGGCTACCTAGCCTCCTGAACTCCTAAACTCTCTGAACTAAAGTGTGCCATATACTCATTGAAGTCCTAAGGGGAAAAAGTTTCGTAATCTAGGGTAGTGCAGTTAGTGGGGTCAGTAGAGAAACTCCAGAGTGGTAATTACATGTAAAGGTCAAAGAAACTGAGAAAGCGTTTAACGTAAATAAGTTTGTCCCGTTTTTGTTCTAGCTTTGAAGACGAGGTTGGTTATAACTGCCGCACTCAGAGACATTAATTAATGATTAAGTACTTAACTACTACTACTAAACTATCCCTTAGTAACGATTTTGTATCGAAAACGATTGCTTAGGACTGGGTTAAGTATCCATTAAATGACTCTGAGTACGGCAGTAAGAGTCATACTGGGTTAAGTGTCTTTGTATTTCATCGTCTGTCAATATTGAACTGTATTGTAAGTGCGTAAGTTTCTATTTTAATGAGCGCTTAACTGCAGCTCATTAAAATGTTAAAGTATGAATTTTCTTGATGTTAATCAACCCGATTAGAGTGATGTTAAATAAGGATATGTTGCTTAGACACCTCTTTCTTTGGCAAACAAACAGATGGGTCACCTGATGGTAAGCGATCAGCACCACTCATGGACACCCGCAACACCAGAGGAGTCACAGGTGCGTTGCCTAATTAATCCATTACTAATTTAACTCATACCGTGATAATGCTAAGTTTTCTAAGCTCTCTAAGTCTTAAAAGAACTCAAAGAACACAAAATGGCCACCCCTTTAAACAAATGAGCAACGAAAAAGACCAGCCAACTTTAAAAGCGGCCCACAAAGGACGGAACATCTAAGTTATTGATGTAGTGTTAAAATTTTCACCAGCATAAAGAGCTTCCTTTTCCGTTTATACCCATTACTGAAAACGGGTCATAAATAAATAAAAAATTAGCCTCACATTTCCACCAGCCCACATTAAGTATCGACCACCTAAATGAAGGGTAGCCCCTTCAATTTTTAATAATTCCATGTCGCTTACTACGTGCCGATTTTCAGGCTGAGGTTGCAGTATACAGTGATTAAATACAATTTGGGCCGCTCCCGAGTGCCCTCTAGCACTTCCGGGAAGCCTAGCGACTTCCGCCGCCCGACTTCCGGTAGGATACCGCGCGTTATTTCGCTTTTTTTTTCAAGTGCCTCTTGTGGTCGAGTGCTTTTTTGTCATGAAATAAAGTTTTTGCCCCGAAAAATGCGAGCGATGTAAAAATGTTCTTACATAATGTATTTTTATGGGGTGTCGTATTTATTAGAGGAATGTTCCTTGGTAAATTATGGGGGGATTTTTAATAACTCATGATCTTTCTCGACGGATTTTCTTGTAGAAGAACAGGGTTCCAAGTTTCCAAGATACCTCAGTATATTCCTCTTTTTTATATCAGCTTCTCATGTTTAATCTCTTCTTCCAAGAAGCCAAGGACATAATTATAAAACGTTCTCCATTAAAAACTGTCATGAACCTTGTTACCAAAAACCACTGACAGATTAACTAACAACTGAAAAATAACACAAACTACCTTATACCCTCAAATATTTCGCCCGGGTGTTCCTTGTCTGTCAGTATCGAAACAACAGACCGATTACAAACTTACAAACACACCTCCAAAAACACCAAACCAAACCCTAAACCAAAGCACTAGAGACCAAATTCAAATGTAACCAAAACACTTCGACAGCAAACCCAAACTTGGCAAACATCACAATTCAATTTGACAAGTAGGAACAAACAATTCTAAACTTTACGCGAACGTTGTAAACGTCAATTTTGATCGTAAATATACAGGATGGCAGCCACATGCTAGTCTAGTTAACAAAATATATGAAGAGGATTGTTTATGGTATATCCTGTTGATGGACATTAAGAGGTTTTGTCTCAAAACGGGATGCACGATATAACAAATCGGGGACGAAAGGCCATGCCACCATGCGACAGGATACATTAGAAATACCACTTAAAACATAGTTGTACAAGGTCTATTTTTAGATAAACATCTAAAAGCTTCTAAGGTTCAAATTCCTGTAGAAGTTAGAATTCTTTTTAAACATTTTTGGGATTTGTATTGTAATTTAGATTTATAGGAACGGATCGTTTGTTGCTTAGCGCCTAATATCAGTGTTAGTATTATACGGTAGTACCAAGTGTCACTAGTAAGCAGACATAGGATGGCTTTTCCACAAGAAATGTGCCATGATACGTTGCTGGTGATGCATTTGGCTTCCACTAATCATATATTCATTGGTACACATAGCTTAGCACTAGTAGAAACGGACTCAGCTATGTTTTTTATATGAAGAGATGCGTGCTATGAATTGCTTCCTCACTATCGATACATCGCATAACTACTCGAACTATAATCTTCATATCAGTGTAAACGGTCACATAGTTTCACAGCTTAGCTACTATATCTTCGTAACATAGCTACATAGTAGATATCTGATGAAAAAGCACTCTAAGAATCTTTCTATGTGACCAAAAGAGGTGACATGGTCAAAAAATTCCCTCCCTCCAAACCGTGCTCCAATTTCCTCCAAGTCCTTTGTGCCACAAAACTTGACAGTTATCCCTTTCAACTACTAAACACGATAACAAATCCATTCTTAACATTACCAAACTCAAAGTACCAGGAATACATGTCTTACAGTAGCTACAATACACCTTCAACTAGACTAACCAGAAATCCATTCGCAATAGCACAATTACCAATAAACATCACGATATTTGAATAGTTATTCAAACCATTTAATTGGAATTAGATACAATTGGCTATAGAAATAACACGCTATAATTCACTGAACGTCAGTATTTCGTGACACGCCACTAGATCTGTGGTAATTTTGCATATTGGCCGTTTAGAGAATTAATGGGACGTATAGCGCTTGGATTGTGCAAGAAAAATTAAAAGTTTGATGTCAATGATATAGGAATTGAAGAAATTATGTTTAAAATTCTTACAGATAATAGGTAAATACAGAAGAAACAAATACAACCAATCATTTAGGTAAATCAATTGAATGCTAAAGTTACATCTGTGTTTATGTTAAATCCGAGTTAACTCAAAGGAAGTAGATTAGAGCTAATCAATGTATATATGTTCGTTTGTGTGGAATTCACTGATTAAATTGTATTTTGAACTAAAAGCTGAAATATTATTATTACACATCACAATGAACAAGCATTTGTCATTCACTAACATTCCTCGGCACAAAGCTATGTGTGCGAAACACGATTAACATCTTTCCGAAAAACTTGGAATTCTTGATGAGCAATAAAAAGACAGAAAAGATATGCGAAGATATCTCCAAAGAATCTTGGCATACATTTTATTTAACACTGTTAAAATTCACTGACAAATTACACCAAACACTTTAAGGCTTGTCTTATTCATACTCAAGGGAAAACACGACCAATCTGCTAAAATCAAGATAGGAGCCAATCAATAAATTCACTGTTTTAGTCGCCATTTCCTAAGTCCCTAATTAGAATTGGACTTAAGAAATTGTTTTTCTTTACCCACAGAAAAATAAGTTAAAAAACAAACATTCTTAATTAGGACTGACGCGAGAGAATTCAGCGATAAAGATTTCAAGAAGAAACAGTAGGTATGCCTTATAAATGATTTTGGTTAAAAAGTTTTAAGGCGACGTTGTAATTAAGAGTTAATTAATCGTGAAACAGGTAGCGCGGAAAAAAGTTTTGGTACTTAAAATGACTTTTTTTTCGGTACTTCTTTCCGATCGTGTTGAAAGAAGACTAATTCTGTTTTGTTAACGGTTTGTGGAAGTTGGGTAATTCTGCTAAATAACACCTTAATGAGAATGATAATTAAGAAACGTAATTGCTAATCATGGTCCATGATACTTCCGAGATTGGCTAACTATTGAATCAACGACAACTGTGAAAGTTTGTATGTTTGTTTGTTCATGCATGCTTCATGCTTCGGCGCGAATGGGCGGGTTCGACCGCAGTGATAACAGAAAATCCCCGATTCCCCACAACCGTTAAATTCCTAATTCTTATTCCTGCTTTTGGTGTTTCGGGTGTCCATGGGCGACGGCGATTGTTTAGTATCAGGCGATAGGTCTGCTTGTTTACCGGATTATACCATAAAAAGAAAATCATTGTTGTGTTAGAACAAAAACTGTCATCGCTCATCTGTTTACATGCAACTAACACAGTCATGCTAACAATTTTCAAAAAGAAAAAGTTTACATTGTTCTTTCTTTTATTAAAATTTCGTAGTAGTACATACATACATAGAAACATACCTACGTATTGGTCCGTGTATTACATTGGCTCTACAAGACAAAGTTTCAAGACTAGACTCCTGAAACAGAAACCCTAAACTGGAACACCTGAAAAGCAATTTCAAGTAGCTTCCAGCTGATTTTACGAAATGTGTTTTGTTACAATAAAAATACTGAAATAATCCGAGTTGGGACGGGAAGAATTTAATACCTACTGTGTTATAATAAAACTGCAAAATAAAAAAGTAAGTATGTGTGTTTCAGAACACGTTTCGAATTGTGCTAAGCGTTTTAGTTGAGGTATATGTTGTCAGATGTTTTCTAAATGTCTGCTAAGAGAGTCTTTTTAGTAATTTTGTGCTGAATGAAACATTTATTTTTTTGGTGCGGTGCAATGTTCTCCAAAATGGAGATTTCAGTTTAAACAGTATCAATAAATTGATAGTAAAATGCAACATACATTTACATCTATGCCAAATTATGCCAAATTATGTGTATGTGTAATAAAAGTGAATTGTCATAACATAATCAAATTGGCATAACCCAGGTCAATCTTCTACTAAATCATTAATAAAACAGCCTGTATCTTCGTCACTAATTACCGAGAAATCCGAATTCTAATTACCTCAATCTCAGTTCTCGGAATAGTCGACAAAGCTCAAAACTCCGAGAAAACTGTATTTGAATGTCAAATAAACATCATTTGAACACAATAGTCAAAACTAGAGAACTAAACAGTACTATGAACTTGCTTTTAGTTTCAAAACACAATACTTATGTTAATTAAGACGTCGGTTAAATTCTTGAGAAGCTTTTACACTCGAGGTTTTAGTCGTAGAAGAGTTTTTCGTGAGAATTGTAGTGTTTAAAGTATCAAGATTTTTGTGTGTAGTGTATTTGGTACAATAAATGATAATAATAAGTAATCTAGTTGTAATCGGGATAACACAACGTATTCTTAGTGTAGAAAGATGTGTACATAGAAAATGTAAAAGCCACCTTTCGCTACCCAATTCCTTCCCAATCTTACCAATTCCCGATTCCCCAACAACCCTTAAATTCCTAACCCACAAAAGGCCGGCAACGCACTTGTAACACCTCTAGAATTTCAGGTGTCTTTGGGTGGATTATAACCATAAAAACCATACTCAGGTGTAATTTTAAGACACAATGTAGTTGCTAAAACTTAAAATAATGACTTAAAGAACAGACACAGCAATCAAACACAAGATCTCCTGAGATGAAACGGCCATTTTAAAATAGGAACCAAGTTATCAGTTATAAATTGCACTTCAGATCACAATCAGGGTCTTAAGCGTAATTCTGGAGACTTGGAGTGCAATTTAGGATCAAACTTGGTGCATTAAACATGGTTTAATGTATGCGTTCCCTTAGTCTCGTCTCGTACCGTCGACGTGAAAGATTAGGGCTGCACCTCAAGGATTTAACTTCTAAGATGAGGTGTATTAAGTTGACAGGGTTGTCGACATACTATTGTTTATTCCTACGATTATAGTTTTAAGTTTTGCTTAGCTCGGTTGCTGGGGATTTAAAGTTTTGATGCTTGCATTTCGTTTATAAGACGTGAATGTTTTGCGTAGAAAATTCTATTGAATATTAATAGAGTAGATGACTAATTTTTATTTTAATGCCCGTCTTGTACTTTGGTATAAAATAATAATATAGAAATGACAAACCTATTGAATACTAATAACTAGAGTAGATGACTAATTTTTATTTTAATGCCCTTAATGTAGATTATTTTAAAATATTAGACAGGTGTTTTCTTTTTATTTTCTTACGGAAACAAATAGTTTTGAAGATATGTTGATTAGATATATCACATGACGTCATTTCTAGGTGCATTTTATTCGTTGAAATGACGTATTTATCTATGACGAAATAAAAAAATACGTGTCTAATATTTTTCATTACCTAACTGACGGACTAAATAGATTTTTAATTTTCATACCCCGTTGTCATCCTTATTACATAGTAAAAACGTAGAGAGGCAGTTTCAATATATAAAAAAATACATTCAAAAATAACCTTTTCCGTAGTTATAACGGAATAAAGATAGGCTAAAATGTACAGTATGATAATATGAATGAGACCTTTCAAAGTACTTTTATTACAGTAACCGAAAAACAAGAATTGTTTCCACGTGTTCCCCTAATCCCTAGGTAAACAGCGTAGAATATATTTAATGAATCCCCTCCACAATGCCCAATTCAACCCTTCAAATCTCACCTGACAATCTGAATAAACAAAAACAAAATTTCAATTTGTGAACCAACCCTCCAACGTTCAGAGTTGTGCACGGATCTCAACGCAAATCCCACTTTGATCGACTTCCTAAGTCCTCGGAACGATTCCCTTAGTTTTGTAGGGTTAGATTGAGGTCCCTTCGACCATGGATTCATTATGGAATAAGTTATGGTGGACGTTGAAAGGGAAATCTGATTGGCTTTCATTTTGCGGCCAGTTATGGCGTCGTGTTCTAAATTTAAAAAAGGATGTGACATTCGGGTTTTGGTCTGCAAAGAGGTTATGGTATGGTGTGACCTTTTCTCTTTCTATTTTTATTGATACTAGCTTTCCGCCCGGGCTACGCTTCGGAAATTTTGTCAAAAAAACATACCGGCGGAATAAAGAGTCTCCTCCTTTTTGGAAATTTGTTTAAAGATGTTTCATGTTATAAAGATTTTGAGGGGGTATGAAAATTAAAAGTCTTTTTAGTCCGTCAATTAGGTGACGATAAAATATTAGACACGACATAACAAAATTTTTACATTCGTTTTACAAATCAATCTTTAGAAGAGGGAGTAATATGTATGTCATTTCTACGTATAGTATGTACCTAGAAGTGACGTCACCACTAAGACGCTCTCAAATGTAGATATGTCACTATCAGTTCTTTATAAAATGACAGAGATAGCACGATATTTAAGTTCAACTTAAAATTGAGTATCGTTTGAATATTCGGGCGTTAGTCAGTTAAGCATTAGTTTAGTCATCTAAAGAGGTACAATAAGAAATTACAAACAACCTTTTATACTTACTAAGACGTTCTTATAAGTAACAATTAATTAATCAATCTGATTCAGAACATAGTCATTACCACGTATTGTTCACCACTACATAAACTAAAGTTACTCATGTATAAAAAACCGCGTTTTTCTATACAATAATGTCGGTATGTGACTAATCGCGGGTTATTCCCGTTTATAACAATTAAATAGGTACTTAGATATTTTTTTATAACTAAATACTTAACATAATTATCGGCTCGTCTTTAAATCTTAAAGGCGTAAGCAGATGCGCATATAATATTTTACTTAGGTAGGTAATGTAACATTAAGTTTTCACCAGTTATGTTATATTAGGAGTTCTGTATCATCACGCCTTTTATCCACGAAGTGGTAGGCAGAGGTGCACATTACGGCACGTAATGCCACTATATAATGTACACCCACTTTTCACCATTTGTGTTATAAGTCTTAGGGTAAGCCTATTGCCATATACTGGGCACAATTCCTGACTTCGTACTACTACTGAGAAATTTTCAAAAATCCGAAAAATAAGTCATAAACTTTGCCCAACCCGGGAATCGAATACAAGACAGTCTCTTCACCCACCATTCGCACTTGCAATCAACGGTAATCATAAGCAAACCAAGTGAAACCGAGCGAACCCGCGGTCCAAAGCTACTAAAAACATAACTCGAAGTTAAAGAGAAAAATATTATTACAACGCGATATATGATCCTTGATCCTCTGATAACTAGACGATATAAGACCTTACGACCCATAAAATACGACATGATTCACATAAACCCATGTATTCGGTGTCAGTGTAAAGTAATATCGTTATTTATAACTTGTAAATAGAGTTTATTATCGCTTGTTATCGAGTTTCTTGATTGGTTCCGAAACTAAGCCGATTTGATATTCGTTTACGTCAATCGCCAAGTACGTATGGATAGGTAATTCTAATTTTAAATATGTACTTAGGTTAAGTTACGAAGAAAAAGTTGTTTTAATTTGTAAGTAATTAGGTCTATTTTTAGATAACATTGTTTGATTATAGGTTATTAAAATAATTAGAGATGAGTTTTCTATTTTCTCATTTTGTATGTTGTGTGTATGTTTGTGCGCAATTATCTCGCGTTTGACTAAACCGATTTTGATGTGGTTTTCAGCATAGTTTTTTTCAGACTTAGGAGAAGTTTTGGGTATATTACTCGATTTAATAAAATGTAAATTCGCACTTAATTCATGTTTCAACACGCGTGTTGTCGTTTTTTTAAACATAGTTTTATCTAAGATTATTATTTAACCGAATAAATAAATCTATCAAACTCCATTGAACCTAGTCAGTAAAGAGCCAGGATAATTCAAGGAACAATATTATTGACTTATAACAAAGAACATAACAACATTGAGAATTGAATTATAATGCATTTATTATGCACATGTTTACGCAATACTGTCACAGAGAAAGCTTTTAATCAAAAGGAACAAAGACTTACATTCTTTTGTAGTATTTATAAATGGATGACCAAAGCGATCTTAGTATTTTATAGTTATAATAATTCTCTCTTATGTTTTAAATAAAATTTTAGCACGCAATGCCGTTATCTGTCTCGTTGGTCGAGTGGTCGCAAGTGCGACTGCCGAACAAGGGGTCTCGGGTTCGATTCCCGGGTCAGACAAAGTATTACTGGGCTTTTTCACGTAGCACGGGGTCTGGTATTGTGCCCAGAATATGGCAATAGGCTCACCCCCTATTACATGGGACTTATAACACGAATGGTGAAAAATGGGTGTAGAAAACTTTAGCACCATTTTGTTTTAAAAATGGATGTGACATTACATAATACCTCCTTGGTACTCGTATCCATGACAAACGGTTTACGTATTTCAAAATTCGTTCTAGAATCTAGAATAGACAACTAATAATCCCATTGGGACCACTATCCCGTTCTATTTTTAAATCACCTCTCGTAAATCTAACGTTTTATCTCGACGTTCCATTTTTCTCAGTTCGAATTTTAAATTTTCTAACCCGGAACCGCGCGGCGTGATCCAACACACCAATTATCGTTGCCGGGGCCCATTCGACCAGCCTTCACTCTTACTCATTACATTTCCATTAACAAAAGCAGGGTTGCCCAACCATTCCGAGCCACATTTAAAAAGATCGCCAACCTTTAACCCGTAAACGTTTTGTGGGCGGGTCTGTACTGCCATTGTAACACTTCTGAGCTATTTCAAGTGTCAAATTAATGATTCGAAACAGTGAGGCGCTAGAGACCGGGCTGTGTGCCCGCTCAAAAGTTTTTTTGTTTGGTGCAAGCTATGAGTGGTATGTTAAGATTAATTTGATTGAGCTTGCTATGCGCGTGAGTACGTACAAAACTGATTTACGCACCAAACTTTCACTAAAAGACGTTGGACAAAATTAATCTAGTTAACTTAGCTTCGTTGATTTGATTCGTTAGGTGATTACTCGAGATGTAGTGCATTGAACCGCTCGCAGACCCCGGCGACCTCATAAGGTCATTTCATACTTGTAACTTGCGCCACACCTCACAACAGCCACACACTCGCTATTCACAATTGCGCAACGAACAAATCTTATCGTAACATCTGAACTTTTGCACATCCGATATTACGAGATCTGTACAATGCACATCTTTAGCGTTTCTCTAGCTTTCTATACCCAAATAGTTTCTATACATTTGCATAATTAACTTTGTAGCCATTAATCTATGTCTATGTAGTGGAATTTGTGTGCAATGCAATTTTAAGACGTCAGTCTCCTGATGTTCCGGTTGACCTAGTTTCGAACTAAGCGCCTCGGTACAAGGATTTTGGATGGGCCATTCGACGGCGAAATAGAAGCCTAAGTAAACCGTAACTGCCGTGTATAGTTTACATTAAATGGGAGGCTTTTCAACGGGCTTAACTGTCCTAAAAACTTTAATTAAATAATTAAACGGAGTAGAGTAACCATTGTTATTAAACGCGTTGACTAACACAGCTTAATGGGTTGGTGTTACGACGGAATGTGACCATATAAAAAGCACACTTAAATTAGAATTAATACGTACAAAAAGGTCATTGGTCACTTTTGTACACAGCAAGGCGTTAAAAGGGTTAGTTTATTTAGCCTAACAAAATACCACATCAAAAAACAATAAATCAATAAAATTATTCATACAGAATGCAAATACGTTGTTGAGAAATCTATTCTAAATAACGTTCCAATAACTTGTTTCGAGTTTCTCAGTAAAATAGTTAGTACAAGTTATTGTTATCAGATTTATTCGCGTATTTGGCAGATCCGTGGAGTCGCGATAGGCTGAACGAAATAGCACGCTCGACCCAAATTCTAAATCTGCCAGCACAACAGTTAGATTGCGACACCTTTCAATTTTGATACGCATTGTAATAGCATGGCTCCCAGAAAAATGGTTCCCGTACATTTTTGGGGCAATGGGGGGTCTATTAAAGGATTTTAGAGGATGGGATCGGGTGGGAATGTCCAGTTTGGTTAATATGTGTACACCAAAATCAGGTGTGCGGTTGCAAAATCTGGCTAATTGGAAATGTGTTGTTGTTTTAAGTCGGAATTAACAAGTTTGGATAATAATAATTTTATACTAACTAGCGTAGCTTTGAAATTGTTTTTGTGATTGAAAAAGTATCTTTTACAGTATGATTCACTAAAGTCTCAAGTTGTATATCAACAACTTTGTGTAATCTTATCTTAGGGACACCGGCGTATCTTTTTGCGTCGGCGCAAACGATCAATGCGAATCGACTACAAAGATTTACGACTTCTCCACTAAAAGCCGCGTGAATTATGCCCATACACCCGTCTCGTTCCCCCATAATGTCTAACTAAAGAGTAAAAGGGAGAGAGGATATTTAGTAGTACTTCGATTTAAACTTTGTGAAAGTTCCCGGTATTTCACGGGGTGTGGAATGGAATCTTCGTTCGAGCACAAGTACCTAACTAGCTGGTGTCGTTTATAATTGTTGTAGTCTATTTGATAACGAACTTTCGGTATTTCGGTATGTATGTAAATCCGAATTTATGCGTGTTAGTAAACTTCAACGAGTTTAGAATACACCCTCTTTTATGCAACAAACTTTTTTAATCCTGGCCGCAAATGACCACCTTTTTCTTTTTAAAGATTCGATTCTATCGTTCCAATTTCAAATTGAATTCTGTTTACATTTACAAGATGGCCGCTAGGATTTTTATCTCAATGTTTAACCTTATTAAAATCTTGCATTAACCCACATTTTGAACATCACATCTGAATCCGTACGAGATTTTATTTCAATCTAAATTCATCCGCTTAGATTGAGTAAGATCTTACAGTATTAAAAATTTAATGGATATGTCTGACTGTAAAATTATTTAAACTGTCGTTATTTTTGCAATAACTGTTTCTTGTAATAAAATAAGAACATCTGCTCGTGTGAGTTTTATTTTTGTTTAATCCTAGGATAGTTGTTAGTATTATTTATTTAACCTATACTTTTAATAACTTGGTTTATTTACTGGCACATGTGCTACCATAGCTCTGTTTAACGGGGGAAAATCATCCAAAGACTTCTCCCGCCTTGGGCGAGACAAGAGGGAGTATCAGACTCTTACTGACTAAAAACCACTTCATTCCTACTCCTGCTTTTCGAGCCGGAGCCCCGGTAAACCTGCTAGGTAGTCCGCACCTCG
This sequence comes from Spodoptera frugiperda, assembly GCF_023101765.2. Taxonomy (NCBI): domain Eukaryota; kingdom Metazoa; phylum Arthropoda; class Insecta; order Lepidoptera; family Noctuidae; genus Spodoptera; species Spodoptera frugiperda. Next base: position 3,869,390 of record NC_064227.1, read on the forward strand.
GGAGTGCTTTGTCTACTAGTAAAAATTATTATAATTTTCGACACCGAAATCGACAACATTAAATTGTTTAGTCCCTAATTTCTTTTAATACCTAAAAACCTACTGTAGACATACCTCTACCTACTCTTTAGTAACTAATAATAAATCGTATAATTACATTGTCCTCAATATAATAAATCACAAAAACTTGACATTTTCCTTCACTACAAGGAAAGTAGAAATTAAAAAGATGATCTCATACACCATTTGCCTGTAGTTATGACTCATCTCTGGTATACAAACTCTTTATATAAGCATCTATACACATATGTTTAGACGTCATACGATTAACTGTCGTAAATTCATGAGTAACTCAAAATAACATAAAAACATCACATCTTTTAATCGTTTTGAGGAAAAGCAGATGTTGAAGTGACTATGATTACTTATAATCTACTCTGGTCTACTCTGTCTAAACTACGATCCTGGCTTACAGGAGTTGCAGCGGTTTGGTAGGTTATGGCAGGCTTGTACCATTAAAAAAAAACTTAGTAGAGTTATTTAATAATGTTTAAGTACTTAACCCAGTCCTTACCAATTATTATTGTTTTCAGGACAAAATTGTTATTAAGGAGTAGTTTAAGTAATCAATAAATGTCTCTGAGTATGGCAGAAAACATATTATTTTAACTACCTAATACTTAATTACTAACTTTGATTTTGATTTAGCAAGTTCTATGATAAACCTGTTGCCATCGAAAGAATTTTAGAAATCGGATTACCTTTTCCAGTAAATCTTTTACCAATAATAAATCATAGCAAAATACCTACTGGTTATTAATATTTTGGTTCGAATTCTCAGTAACAACACGAAATTTAAAAATTAATACATACTACATACATTAAAAGGCGAATTACTAAAGAAATACTCGCAAGAAGGTTCGTTCACCTCTGTCGAAAGCTAGACTATTGTTTAGTTATTTTTGAACTATTCAAAGCGTTATTTTTAGCTATTTGCCTACGCATTACTATAATCATATTACGGCATGACGTCTGAAAACTACAAAAAAAAACCGTACTGAATGACTAATGAGTGTTTTATCGGTTTACATTTTTTTTACAGTGGCCACTGCTGAGTAAAGGCCTCTTCTCGCACGGAGAAGGTTTGAAGCATTAATCACCACGCTTGCTGAATACGGGTTGGCGATTTCAAACTTATAGTTAATTAGAAATTATAAGCCCAGGTTTCCTCACGATGTTTTCCTTAACCGTTTGTCAGTGGTGTCTAAATAATCAAAGTCAAAGTCAAGGCATTTATTTCAATTAATCCTAAATTAGGCACTTTTGAAACGTCAAATTGAATTGAATTGAAGCTAGGTGCTCGTCCAAATTCGGAAAGAGTCAAATTCTTACTTGCCGTTGGTAGGTTTCGAGCCCGTCTTAAACCTCCAGGCCTCCATAGTATCTCTGCTTACATATAGCGAATAACCGGCGTGATAATATATTTAAATGCATTTACTGCACTTAGGTATTGTTAACACAATGCTTCATTGATAACATACAATGCTTGAGTCATTGAAGTTGACACTTAGATATGCATATGCACATATCTATTGTATTTTATGTATGTATGTTTGTCCTCTATTCGAGACTTCTTTGTTATATGTATGAAGCTTATCAGTTATATGTCATCTTCAAGAAATACTAGAATACGAAAGTTTTAAGATATTTGTTAGACTATAACTCTAGAATCACTTAACAGAATTAGATGCGATGGGACTTAGAATGTAGTAAAACTGACGATAGTAGCAAAGTGGGTGGTAGTTGTTGGATACTGGAGAAGAGCTGAAGATCGAGGTCAGTAGTGGTTTTAGGAACAAAATCGTTACTAAGGAATAGTTTGAGTAATCATTAAATGTCTCTAAGTACGACAGTATAATATAATTTAAATAAAAATATACACAATAACGTTGAGCTAATTTTAAATACACAATTGTAATTCCCTCATAATTAAAAATAACTATCACGAAATTATATACCTGGAAAAATCAAATATTATTTCACGCATATAGGTACCTATGTAATACATAAATAAACATTACATAGTGCATAACCATCCTCACTATTTACCTCTATGTATAAGGAAACACTGTAAATTTACAATTGTGTTTCACATAGTATATACCTAGGTAAGATAATACCTATTGGATAAATTAAATATATCTTCTCGGTACTTGAAATAATTATACTGCTACCAAGGTCGCATGTAACGTCATTTCGATACTTTATTTAGTATATAATTATATACTGTTTTTGTTACACTGATGAGTAAATTGTTTCAATTCAATGTTAGTTATTAGATGTATTAATAACTAGGAATATTGTTTTTTTTTAAATGCCATTGCATGATGTGCCTGTTAGAATGCTTTGTAAACGAACACATTAAAAACATTTATGTGGAAGCGTTCTTTTATTATTATTTTTTGTTTGACATTATTATACAGCTCTCCCTCTCTCTCTCGTTCTCTTTTTCTTTCTGTCTCTTCATGTAAACAAATACCAAAGATAAGTTCTCTATTTAAAAAAGTAACTTGTTATTAAACTTAAATCTCTCAATTCTTGTTATTACTATTCCAATCGTATTTCAAACTATTGATCTAAGTTAACAGCATACTTAGCATAACTTTGAAAGTCAAACATTAAGATCCTAGCAACTTAACTGATGTCAAATATCAATGTCAAAAGTTCAACGTAATCAAGAATAGTTATAGTGATCAGTTTATGAGAAAACTGACACGGTGTGATATGAATGTGATTTTAAATTAATTTGTTCATTAGCCAAATGAGAGCCTATTGCTAGTTATCGAGTTAGCGATTAATATTATCGAGAGATTTCGTTTTTATCTAAATTATAAGTTTTGGACGTGTTAGCTTATTTGTTTTGGTTAAATTGTTGAATAGACACTCGTGATCAAATCTCATTTTCAGATTTAACTTGATCTCATATTAGTTATGTATGTTATTCTCTGATAACGTATACAATGATAACTTCGATTAAGCATATCTTAATGTCCCATCAAATTATGGCTTATTAGGTATGCTATGTATACCAACAACTTAACTATAGCGAAATGAAAGCACGCAAAGACGTAACTACCTAGTTCCAAATACAAACAACTACAGAGGATTTCGAAATGACCCATTTACCACCACCAACTTTGTTTTAAATAACTAATTAAAAAAGAAATCAACACAATCCCATACACTTACATTTACGTAACTTTTAAAATATTTGCACCGCCATACAGACCCATCAACAGATGTACAAATTATTTTCAATGCACATCTTACTCAACGCTAAACGTCAGTTACGAAACTGTATAATAGAACAGAAAATGTCTTATCTAAGCATCGAACCCGAGCCTTTGTGTGGACAGAAGAATAGGACGGAACTTTTTGGTTATGCAATTGTTCAAGAGTGCATGGAGAACGAAAAATCGAAACTAATTGTCTATGGTAGCAGCTTGGCCTTGTGGAGTTCCGTTCGAATATTTTGACACATTATAATATTTTCCTTGAGAAGAGTGTTTAGTTTCTTTCTGTGTTGTCTCTGTTTCAACCTTAGTATTGTATCGTATCGTTGCGTTACGCCGTAACTATTCCCGAAGTGGTAGGCAGACTTGCACATTACAGCACATAATGCTACTGTACAATGTACACCCAGTTTTCACCATGTCTTAAAAGTTCTATGTAAGTAGGGGGTGAGCCTATTGCCATATACTGGGCACAATTCCAGGCTCCGTGCTACTATTTTCGAGAAATTCGCCCAGCAATACTTCGAACTACGGGAATCGAACCCGAGACCTTGCCCGGCAGTCGCACTTGCGACCAGTCAACCAACGAGGCAGTCGACGTTCGAGTTCAACCTTAGTTTGTATAGAATTTTATACATTTCATTGTACTGATGTAATACGTCTGAAAATGTCAGATACACTCAACATAATAAATAATTATTTAGGTTGAAATACACGGTAAATATAATCATATTATTATCTTTAAACGTAGGTAATAAACCAAGATACTAAGAATTCGGTTAAAAATAGACGCCTATTTCTGGACCTTATTAAATATTAAGAGACGTAACAAGTTGCCGAGCGCTGACCTTTGAGCCGTGGGACCTTTTAATCTAAAACCCTATCAGACACATCTTCACACAACTAAGTACCTTTTAACACAAGTTTTTATCACAAACGCTGATGATGCAACTTCAAATCAAAAGCGAAGCAGAACGAATCACGAAAAGACGTATTAGCTTTCATTCGACACAAGGATTTTTTTTATTTCAAATACCAATACCTCGTCGCCACTCGGCGCCAATGCTTCCGAAAAGATAAAATGGCAGTAACAAACGTAACGCTTAGCAAAAGGCATCGGGACAAAGCGTCGTCGGACGCCATCGTAAGGTGCGCTGAGTCAGCTGTGAGTGCTAGCACCCGCCATATTGGATTTTTATTTTTTAAAACTGCGAGCATAGACAAACGATTCGAATGAGTTCGGATACAATTTGTTTTTATTGCATTAGCTACTGGGATATTTGGGAGTTGTTTGGAAATTTTCTTCGGGTTAATGGCTTGTTTGTTGTTGCTTATTTAGATTTGTTTAACGTTTTTTAGTACTTGTGTACATTTTGTACCAATTACTGATGATAACGAGGTGTTTTATGATAATATTATGATTCTAACTCAATGAATTAAGCTTGTATTTGTTTTTACAACTGCTTTTAGAGTACATTTCGTTTATAAATGATTGCTATAGTAAACGATACATTAATTTCACTGGAAATAACAAAAACTCATTATACGAACGAACGAAACAGGATTCCCTAACTAATTATTGAAACAAAGCTTCAAAACACTAATGTGGAATTGAATACAGGTACTAATGAAATTAAATACTCAGGTTTCAGTACCTACGTCAAAATGTCTAAATAGCGAAGCCATTCGTATGGTCTAGCTCAGTTCGACTAACAAACACAGCATAAATATTAATTAGGATATTCATAACATTATGAATACAAGTTATGGGTAGAATACAATGAGCGCGGGGACCCTTAGCTTTCATAAAAGTAATTTGTATTTAATTAAAATACTAATCACATTTGAAATACAGAGCGGTGTACAAAACATGGTCAGGCCATAAATCAACGTCACACCCTGTTCTCGATAAGCTTTAAAAACAAAATGAAAATTCGCTAAAAATCCGCGGCGCAGAGTAAAAATCACCGCGAGAATTACACCACGAACTTTTTTAATAACGCTCCGGATTCAATCTCAATCGAAAAATACGTAACAAAAAAATCCTCTACACAACAGTAAGAAAAATGTATAAACATGTCAGGGGACCGGTTCAGGTACGCCATTTTTTATTGAATTGAACACCTATGCCCGAAAGGGACGCTCGTTTCCCTACCTTTTCATGCGCAGCAAAAACCACAAGACGAAAGCGGGACACACGCATAGCGCCGTCTCTGTCCCGCGGCCGCTGCATTCATGAGGACAAAGAATAAGTAGTAATAAAGACGTGACATTCGTGCAGATGGTTGATAAAACTTAATACTTGGCAGTTTGTTCGTTCTTGGGCTATTAAAAGGCAACGAACAGATACGTTGTTACACGCTCTTTAGTTCCCGAGACTCATGAAAACATTAAAGGAAATGGTTCTCTCCGGCGAGCTCGTATATATCGTTTCCATGTTGGTGGTATCGGCGAGCCTTTTTACTTTTGCTATTGGCGCGAAATTGGAGGGAAAGAAAACGGCAAACATTCAATGTCTCAATTTAACTCCCACGCGGTGGAAGCAGACTTGATTGCGTTCAAAGTATCTCAAACGTTCCGAGTTACGATCCAAATAAAAGAGTTCAATTATTTTAGGCTCGCCTAATTTTTATCGTTCGGCCGAACGTTTGGATTCCAGGCGAACGTTTTTAAATGACAAATGCCTCGTGATCCATCTGTTTCGGCTTTCTCGGGCTCGAGTTATTCTGTCTTCTCGAACCAATTAATAAAAGAGAGAACCGATATCCCCTTTCCGATCCGAAGGGACAAGTTCGGCCTCCAATTTTTACCTGTCGTTATTACTAGCGTTGACAGTGGTATTACAAGGGTCGCAAATGTGTGCGACACTTTTGAAATATCCTTAATGTTATTATGCTCTGATGACGCTTTATAGGATTTATGAATGGCGTCCACACTCGAAATGTTTTCTCACGTTAACATGATGGCGTTAATTGTATCAAAATAAAAGGTTACGTCAATGTTTTGACTTTATGTGTGATCGAATTACATATCAAAAGCATATAAGTCAGATTTGATGTATAATATGAATTGAATCGTTGTTACTTGAGTTTTTATAGGTCTGATGCGATGAAGCTGTGGAATAAGTCTTATGACGCACGGATTTCTACTTTTGATGACGGCAAACTTCTCAAATGAGTTCTGGAAAACTGCCTCGCTGCCGATCCGGGAGTCATACGAAACTCGTAAAACCCAAGCAAGTCTTGACTCACCACCATTCTGTAATCTAACATAAATGAACGATCCTGTCGCTGTTATCGTTACATTTCTCCTTTTACACGCAAATCCCGCCGAATTTATATAGAGAAAACTCAGTACGTTGCAGGTTTCTGGGCGTGCAAAATCGACGGCTTGTTACTACGGAATGTTGGTGGGGAGGACTCGTAACGCGGCGTAACATAAATCGATCGTTTGTTCAGCTGATTGCTAGATTGAAAACCTCACTTTTTGCACTGTAATCTCATCAGCTTACAGCCTACACAATCGAATTCTGGCAATTTCCGCAAACTTTACGGCTTCATGCAATCCAGTGTTAGGTGATTTGATTGACAAGAGATTCGAACAAGCGTAAGTCTATAATTCTGAAACAATTCCGGTCCACAATAAACTTTCAACTTGAGATCCTAACGGGAACCGAAATTATTTCCGAGGCGAGCCTTCGAGACAATAAAATAGCTTTCTTATAACCATTTTGCCTTGGGGCTATCCCGTAATGTGCGTAACTTCCTTACGCACTCCGACAGAACCAGAGTGTAATAAAACAATAAAATGTTGCAAAACTCCTTGGATTGCTGTTGTTAACATCTCAAGGTGAAAAAATAAACATCTGCTCGGGCTAGGTACTATAAGTTTAGCCCAAGTCTAGGTATCGCAGCTAAGTATAGTTGAGGGACTTGGAGCAAGTTTGCGTGTCGCTCCAGGGGACACCGAAGTGATTTAATGAGTCTGTTATTATAATATTGATTGTTACAGTAATCAAGGGTAATATCCGAAGCGATTTACTAAAGCCAGCTAGACTAGTAAACGTTGCAAATGAGCTACAGAATATCCGATATTAGAATATTATTTTCTATCTGCATCCCGCGGCCATTTTGACATTTTCTGTGTCGCTTCAGATCGTCATTAGTGTTCTAATATTATTACTAAACGTTTATAAAGAGGACACTTTAACAGCTTAGTTAAAATAAAAGACTCTTTAATTACTTTAAACCACATGAAAAGAGAATTTATTCACAAATTAAAGTTTAATGTAGCGGTTTTAAAAGACACTTCTGAAGACGTTTTTAAAAAATGTTTGAAATAAAACTGAAGGTGGAAAGAGGAACATCAAAAAGTAGTGGATTGTAGTTTAAAAAGGGAACTAAAAGTAAGTTAACTTCAGGCTACTTTATGAGTATTAAAAGAACATTCGGTTGGTCACAGACTAACAAATTAACTAATAAAAGATGTGTCACTACTTTGAGGACCGACCCGACCGACCGAATCGAACCTGTGTCGATTTTTTTATATACATATAGTTACTTAATATGATGGCGTTTGGCCACCATTTAAACATTATACATGACATTAAATTATATAATGCTTAATCAATTATGCATGTATTAGATTAATCTTGAATAACTCGAAAGATAATCAGATATAAAACACGATATTTCGATGGAGGAAAGTTTATGTTTTTTTAAGATTTCGCTTGACATTATGGTCTGTATTTATTTGTATGTAATTGTTGTTTAAACTCAAAAATACCATACTGAACATAGAACTATATAAGTTCAACAAGAATTGTTATTAACTAATTTGAAAAGTTAAGTATTTTTTCACAAAAGATATCTCTAAAACCAACCAATACTACCTATAATAGACATTCTTGAGAGTCCATCACATCAAAATTCTATGTAAAATGAATACCACTTGAATATAACAACAACTAACCTAACTATTCGAAAATAATACATAAAATTTGGCACATAAAGTTTAAAATCCTTTAAACAAATTCATCACTAGAACTTCAATGCCTCGTTTTAACTACAAACAAAACAGATACCAACTAAATACTTTTACCATATTGTACTTTACAAAGTAACTATTGAGAAAAAAAAATAGGTTTTAACACAGACCATTAACGAAGTCGATTAGTAGAACTATTCTACTCTTAACGACAATTCTGACCTCACAGTTATGACCGTTCCAACTCTCCTTTTACATTTAGTTTTTAAAAAGCTTTCTGATATTTTAAAACATATACATTTGATGCAACTGGTAAGCAGAGGTGCACATTACGGCACGTAATGACGCTATACAATGTATACCCACTTTCCACCATTGGTGTTATAAGTCCCATGTAATAGGGGGTGAGCCTATTGCCATATACTGGACACAATTCCAGACTCTGTGCTACTACTGAGATTTTTTCAGAAAAGCCGAAAAATCCCAGCATATACTTTGCCCGACCCGGGAATCGAACATAAGACCCCTTTCAGATCCGGCAGTCACATTTGAAACAGGATAAAAATATTCACAGGAAACTCAGAGCGGACTTCACTAAATAGGCAATTAAGTAATAAAATCATTGACAGATGTGTCATAGCTATGTCATATCTGACGTGACACGTTAATCTGAATTACTTAATCTACATCAATCAACACGGTGGATGCAATCATCTAATTTCACGTTTCAATATTAACTGAATAATAGGGCATAATGCTGCATTGAATTTGTATCATCATTAGAATAGATTGGTCTAATCAAAAACAATTTATTTTACCGGAGATTTTATACGATAATGATAATGTATCTGTGCACAATTCAAAATTCGAACGTAACGTCAAAACCATAAACAATGTACTCTAGAAACTATCAATCCGTTTTATCATAGACAATTGACAGTCGACTTGACTCCATACACGTCTGATTGATCTACGCTCATAAAACACTGGGTACGCGCTAAACGACATGAAATTACGACTCATTGGCCACGCATGGCCGGCCTAACAGTGATTTTCATCACGATGCCATGTCACAATGGCCTGTCAAATTTAATTAATCCGCTAAAATCAAACATGGCGACTTATGTCTTATTATCTGTGGTCGTACTTCACTGACCGCTCGAATAACGGTAACCGGTGGTCCAGAATTTTTTTACTGTTAAATGTCGAAGATAAGTTGATGGTTTATTTAGATTTAGAATTGTAAGCCCACGCGCTTTCTGATTGGTTATTTTTGTTACGATTGATGTTTATTGGACGGCAGTAGCTCGGAGCGATTATGGATGTTTTATGTTACATGTTTTTATGCTACCTATTGGATTGTATAATAGTAGAATTACATTGGAGTAGAGTTATCAACTTTATGTCTTAAGGATAACAGTCTTTAATCCTTTACCAGCAAAATCGCAAAGCAAAAAATTAAGAACAAGTATTAGTTACTGGCCTTTTTCGGTTTTTCGAAACTTTCTCAGTAACTAATAGCACGGAGTTTGGAATTGTGTCCAGTATATGGCAATAGGCTCAGGACTTATAACACATAACACTAACGGTGAAAAGACACAAAAAATAATAATAAAACGGAACACATTGTACAGTGGCATAACGTGCCATAATGTGCACCTCTGCCTACCCCTTCAGGGATAAAAGGCGTGACGATACGACGACAACGAAAGTTAAGAAAATTCTCTACTTAGTTACTGTTTCACCTAACAAATAAATAATAAAACACATATGTACTAGTAACAAAACCACTTCATTGCTTATTCAATCAACCCTGAACTTCAGTAGTGTTATCATTAAGGTTATATACGATAAAAATTCGTGTGTTTGTGTGTGTTTTTGACAGCTAATAATTACGAAACTGATGTAGGCTGGTTCGTCACATTTAGCTAGCTATAGAACAATGACTGATATAATTCATTGATGATATTTTATACGGGTCTAAAAATATTATTTTGTTACCTGTTCTGTCTTTGGCTTTTTGAGTGGGCTTACAAAACATGATATATTAGGTAACTGGTGAAAAGTGGGTGTTTAGTACATTGATCTCTCTATTTATCGAGAATAATAATTCCAGGATATTTTCTGTCCCTAGGTCCCTTTGTATGCTTAAACCGTTAAAACTACGCAACGGATTTTGACGCGGTTTCTTTTAATAGATAGACTGATTGAAGAGGAAGGTTTATATGTATAATACAAGCATAATATGTCACCATTGTACCCATGCGAAGCTGGGGCGGGTCGCTAGTAAATAAATAAACTTGTAAATATGTGGGTACTTTAATAGATAATGGGTATTGATTTGCATTATTAACGTTCAAATACTCAAACGACACTTAATTTTAAGACGCTCTCAAGAATAGTTCTGTCACTACAAACTCTTTATAAAATACAGAGATAGCACGATATTTAAGTACAACTTAAAATTGAGTAGCGTTTCAGTATTCGCATAAACATATTAATTTTAACAGACACCCGCCTGTTTAAGTAAAACGTAAGTACCTAAATAGATCTCAACTAATAATAAAAAAACTAGGTAATAGTTAACTGTTTACATTTCTATTGTAAACTAGGTTATGTGTCGTCATTGCGTCATCGAAATAATCACGGCAACAATGCCACCGTGCAAATAGTTACCGGTCAAACGTGTCAACTTGCAAAATGATTCACTTCAAAATAAAAACAAACAAATGCCTACCTAGTGTTACCGAAGTAGTAAATTGTAATAAAACATTGTTTTAAGAAAATGTAAACAGTGAAAAATAGAACCTCCTCCTTTTTTTGAAGTCGGTTAAAAAACGGAGCCTCGTTCAAATGTTAAAGTACGATCTTCCATTTTTTTAAGTCATATCATATAATTAGTTATCTAAAACCATCTCTTAAGTCTGTAAAATACTATGTTTAAAACCATAACAAAATAGTTTCAGTCAAACACGAAATAATTGTGCTCAGACATACTGATCAAACTGAGAACCTTTTTGGAGTCGGTTAAAAATGCAAAAAATCCTAAGTCTGTCTATACAATAATCTGCGAATTTTACAACTGGTTATACCTAATAAATCACGACTGCTATATCGTATAAGTCTACTCAGATACATATATTTCCAGTACCTATTTACAATTTGTTAAACTTTAGGACTCAGAAAGAGCAAACTTGAACCAAAATAAAATAAAAAAACAATCGAACGCATTTCGATTGAAACCTAACTATTTTTCTTTTACATGCTGGCACTATTTCAAAACGGGCTAAACCATTTATGTAGACAAATAATACCTATGTACCTACTTATGTACATACTTTATTTAAACACACACAATAGACACGTTTGCTTGTAAGGACTAAAATGAGTCAGTAAACATACAAAGTCTAATTTTTTCGTCCTCCGTCGACCGCTAGACGGCAAAGTAATTTACATTCAGCCTCATTCAGCCAAGTTTAGAAAAGAAAATTCTTATAAATCAAAAAAAGCGCACCCCTATTGAACAGCCGTAAATTTTGACACCATCGTGTTATTAGATTAAAAAGTAAAAGATTTACCTAGTTCGTTCGGAATTACAGTGAAATTATGTGTTTTTTTTTTCTGAGAACTTTTCGTCCAAACATCGAGTTTTTTTGAGGTAAACAAATTGGCGTTTTCAAATAAAGTGGAGGAAAATTTGTATTAAAAAGGGGAAAGGTTAACTTTAAATTATGTACTAAAGTGTATAGTTAAATTAATTTGATTTGTATTACCTTTCTTCTTAATAGGTTTCAATTGTATCGCTTAAGGTAAACAATTGAAACAAAAAATATAAAGACAGATTAGTTAAGCAAAATTTCATTTTTAGCGACCTAAACCTAAATATTTGCAAGCAAACAAAACAAAATTGCAAAATAAACAAATATAACCAAATATAGAAACATTTCACTACGATTTACAACCAAAAATAAAAGCCAATAAATCAAATGGGACACGAAAAAAAATGTCAACTCCCATAACGCATCAATCCTACGTTTCCCGCGCAAACGTAGGATGGAGCACAGACTATAGAACGCAGCTCACGTTTTTTCCCTAGTCAATTAGCTCACGGCAGCGCACCATACAGCCAAGCGACACATGTCAACATCTGTTCTACAACTACCGATGTGACACGCACGTTTCCGGACTTAGATTTTTTATGTGGTAAATTAACGCTCCAAGGCATAATACTCGAAAAAACCACGACACGTGCGTTCTAGCCCCTAAATGAACAGTAATTTTATATGCATTGTGTTCTTTATTAAGAGTGCATTGTGTGAGTAGAAACAATGTCGAATTGGTTTTCGTCAATGAGAATAGAAACATAACTAAGTGGGTATGAGAAAGTACTTGTTTACAGACGTTACGTTACTTTCTTTTTGATTGTTAAGCTGTTCTACGATTTTTATATTCGTAAGTAAATTTTTCATAAAATATGTTGTTGAATTCGCAATAAAATTTTATTTCATCGTCCTTTACAATCTTGCAATGACATTTCTCACATACGAATTTTCATACTTTTATTGTTTACCAGATCAATATTTATGGTTATTCAAAATCTACAACTTTATCTTACACACGACCGCCATCAATACTGCCTTTACGACTTGTTTTACGACTAAATCAACGGTTTCATCTTGTAAATTGTAACCCTTAAATTGTCTATAAAATTATGTTATCCGATGTGAGTATTCAAATTTTGATAATAAAACTGAATCTGAAACCACTGTTTCTTGTAATAACAATTCTATGGAGTTCTAAACAATCTCTATATAGATGCAATCTAAATCGAACTATCTAACTTTATGGTTCACAAAACTTTTACCCACGTCTCTATTAAAAAAAAAGTGAAATGTCACAGAACATCAAGAATTCGCGCCCATTAACCTGTCAAAAATCACTTTGTCATTCAATCTTGTGTGTGGGACAGATTAAAATATTCGCATTTAAATTAAAATCGGTACTTAATCAATACATATTTTTGCATAATTTGTTTTAAACAATTATTTATTGTTCACGGAAAGTTAAATGGGTTGTTTGTGATGTAAATTACGTGGCGTTTTAATGTCGAAACGTAAAATTAGTGTTCAAACTGTTTGTGATTGCTGTTTCAGTAAAATCGGGTTAACAAAGCTATCTATTGTGTTGTTTCGTATAATTAACTGCGAAGATTCGTACGTTAATGTAACGTTGCGTTCTCAATTTTGGTAAAAGCTTGTTGTCTCACGAGTGACGCCATCTCTCGGGCGGATGAATTGAAACTATGTTGTATCATAAAAAATCTGCGAATGTGAAGACGGGTTTTATTGTTGTTTTTGCGATTCGCCGTTTCGTAGAAATGTTTCTTTTAAGACGAACTTGCTTGTGGCTATTATAGCAAGATAGACAGGTAACTACACACTTCAATTTATCTAATAAGTATCATATGACAGACCTATTTCGTTTTACCTTAACTTGGTCACATAAAATATGTAAATCAAGAAACTTTCAATACTATTAATGTAATCGTTTCGACATTACTAGCTTATTCCTTCGAGTAAAAAGCTCGGTCACCGTAGCTAATCTTATCAATCGTAATCTTTCGGTGTAACTATTCATAATGTTCCTTCGACCATAAAAAAATGTTATTAACACAATTATAATCGAATCGACGAAAATCCAACAACAAAAGTTATCAAATGATCGTTAAGTGGAGCCGGGTGGCGGGCACCATCAAGTTGTACCGTTACACCAACTCGCCTAATTAATACTCGCCCACTCGAGCCTCGGCCGGACTCGAACCCGTTCGCAGGGCCGCAATGTTTACCGCACATTGCACGCCGCGCGCATCTACAATGCAAATCCACAAACACCATCCACGATCTGCGATTCAATATCGACGCATTACAAGCCCTGAGCTTCCTCACTCGCATACGAAACCGAATCAAGACTATCGATTTAACTCTACACGAGGGTCGTAGAAAGAATTCCTTACAACAATGAGCCGGTGTAACAATAAATACCTTAATGATATCCCGAGATCGGAGAGAAAAGGCGTCCGGCGGCGGCAGGCGGAACCCGTTCCACAGTTTTCAAGAGAAATCCTCCACTGTAACACCTCGAACAGACAACATCACAATATGAAATGGCACAATCTCACACGAGCACTATAATAATAGGAATCCACAGCACTGGTTTGGTTTTGGTACAAAAGATGTTTTTTCGTAACACAGCGCGGCGAATACACTCTCTCCGCGAGACAACCGACGCGCACGGCAGCCGGGCACGAACTGAACTGGTTTTGCTGGGGGTGCGGGGTCGCGGGGAGGGGTGGACGGGTGCGTTTGGTTCGGTTTTATGAAAATATTTCGTGAGTAATGCACGTGTTATGTCGGCGAGTGCGTCGGCCTAGAGCGGCCTCGGATCTTTGATTGAAGTGCACTGTGCGCTGCGATAGATAAAGATAGTAAAAATCCCGACGTGTCGTAGTGGACACGCTTCCCGGCGACACAAGCTGTGAGGTCTTTGTCTCTTCCTACGCTTTCCATTCGATAAAGGCTGAACTTACCCGGGCTTAGTGCACGTTGCATTTCTATCTACAATCAAATTTACAACGGATTGCTACTCGTTCGATATTACGTTTCGTATCGTACCTTCATTATTGTATCTTTCAAAGCATATTGCATCTATAATTCAGTTGATCAGAGCATTGCCCTAGCTAGCCAGGTCGCGGGTAGGTTTTGTTTGTAGCGAGTACTATTTACAATTCTGTTTTATTGGTATAACGTCGACAGCCTTTCGGAATTGTCTATTTGTCTTCGTAATTATTCTATAATAGGCATTTGGTTCTGTCGGACCTATGAATAAATTTTTGTTTGCTTTCTGTAAACGATTTATAATGTGAAGCGTCGTGGGTCGGTATTTACCTACATTACTACTGCCTACTGCTGTTTCTTGTTAGTTTCAATAAACGTTCCTTGGAATACAAGAGCAAGGGGATACCATTCAAACAACTAGTTTGCAAAGTGCAGTATAGTTCTCCTGTTTCATCAGTTGATTCGTTCGTAGTGCAATCTAGTTGGATTACAATCTCTAATCAAGATCCACTAGCCTTATTCATGGAAGATTTTTGCTGACGCCGCATGCAAGCTGGGATTAAACTCTGTACATACTGAACTTTAATTTTAAAGCTAGATGTACACTTAAGACGAGCTAGAAGTTTTACGATATTAATAAACTCCTATTAACAGACAAAATGGCGCTTGGCGGTAATTCTGAATTATGGGTTTACTCGACATTTTAAATTGCTACCAATAGGTCAGTGTTTTAAAAGGAAAAAAAATAGGGCCCATCGACCATATCAAATCCTACAAATGAATGCATAAAAGCAGATCTGTTAACATACAATAACTACATAAGTCTATGCATGTCCAAGTCTAATGGAATTGGAAATAAAGCTGCCTTTATTGACACTGGTGAAAAATACGTAATTTATGGATAAAATATTAACAATAGCACAGCGTTGGAGCATGATTGAAACGTGAATCGTTTACCGACGTTATATTCGATGTATTCAGGATATAAACCTTATTTCATGTTCCACCTTTGTAGTGTTCGTTGTATCGACGTAAAGTATTTAAATAATGCACATGTACGCTATTTATTACAAGCCGCATCGACAGGTGCACTGTGCACGTTAAATTAAAGTATTGGTTTTGAATTCTGATTACTGCCATCGCTTTTTGTTTCGACGTTTTTGCGTATCACTGTATCTTTGTTCATGAGTTATTTATTGCAAATTGTAGTTTCATTTATCTTCAAAGGATCCTCTTACTCACGACGCGATTTACACTTCAAATTGTCTCTTTGATCGAGTTATCCGCTTCAAGTCTGTCGCCAATCTGCAAACGAAAGAATTCTTCAACAATAAAATGATTGGAGACACACACACCTGCTTACAAAATCTTTTAAAGCGCTTTACGATAATGACTTTCTTTCAACCGTCTTTACGACATTTATCCTATGAATTTCTCGAAATGACCTACCTCCTGAAACAAGATCGGCTGATCCGTTGAAATTCAGCTATCCACAATCCGCTGACAAAATCTTTGTAGTCAAAGACGGTATTTCTATAAAAAACGCATTTTCAGAATCGCCGTGTGGCCCTTTGAAGTTAATCCCTGGATTTGGGTTCACCGTTACAGGAGATACCTCCTCGCGTTCACTGAGTGTGTTTGTATGTAAATGTTTACTGTGAACAATTTGAGCGTACTTTCTCGGCTGGATTACTTTGAGCTCCGTGCGTCGGGCGCGCTGCGAGTGTGTGAGTAAGGGTCGGAGGGGTCAGGTAGCGTTGGCTGCGTGATGGTGTTGCTGTGTTGTCGCGCAGCTAGCGCCGCCTCTCGGACTGGCGTGTAATTACAACTGGCGTGGTGAAGTGACGTCGGCGCGTCGAGACGATGTCGAGTGGGTCGTCAAAAACTCGAAAATCGAATTGGTTCGTTAGTTATTAGTTTTGTTCGTTATTGCACATGCAGAGTCTACGGTTCATGTTTTTGTATTTCATTAACTTAGACTGTAACAATGTACTATTAATTTGTTTGAAAGATACTACGGTGTTGGAACTAGTTTTAGAGATAGAAAATTACCTACTTAGCATTTAAGTTGATTAAATCCACGATTGAATATTCTCATTACAGCGCTGCAATTTATGTTTTTGCTTGAACATAAATTCTGTCTTCAACAGCAGCTAGTAAAGTAACACTGAACCGCATTAAGAATTTTACTTTATTAACGTTTTCATAATAGCGAAGTTAGCTTTGAGTTTAAATGAACCCTAATGCCCGATTATATCCAGTTCACTTCAACTTTTTTTTATTAAATCGTTACTTAAGTTTCATTCTTAGTATTCATCCAGAAATTAGGGACACGAACAAAGCTCATCCAGTGATCATAAAATAGGGTCTTAATATAATTTCACTTGCCAAAGTCAATTTCATTTTAGTGTTCCAAGTCTTTATTCAGAATTAAAACTTCGGGCGTTTGCTTTGTCGTAAAGTTTCTGTGTGGACCGAAAAATGTCGTAAAAAATACCATACAATGCTCTGCAACAACAGAGGGTGCGTTGTCGATATTCGGCATACTTTTCCGGATAAAAAGGATGAACGGGTTCGTAGAGGATGTAAATATTATCTTGATACATTTTATGTCTCAGGAATGCTATCGTTTGATGGCTCCTGTAAAGAATGGTGGCCACACTCCTACGAGCAACGAGTACTTGCTTAAATTTACATTTATTTTATCTTTTATTTATTTTCTAAGTTGCTCGTAAATTCTTTGGATTTACACGGTTGTTGCTTTGGGATTGGAATAGAAGTGATGGGATTTTGCAGACTTTGTCTTTAATGGTATGAATTTTATCACTTCTATAGACTATTTTAAACTTAACGAAAGGTTTTCTTCGTGTCTAAAATTATTTGGTAAATAGACCATACGTATCTTTGGGCATCTTTTCGTTACCAATAACACTTAAACCAATCAAAACAGAATGTACTCTAAGAAATGAAAACACAGCAAGGTCAAGGAAATTTGCTACCAAAAAAATGTTTTTCCGGACCGCCAAAATGAAATTCAATATCATCCAATAGGAGTAAATCGTAAAACGGTCTACAGATATTACTTTAATGCCGTGATTTTGAACCTAGACCCGTTGACACGGAAAACCGATAACCTTCTAAGCTATGAGTTATATCTACTTCATTTCTATACCTTTCTTCCTGCTTTGGGTGTGGGTAAACATTTATTTTTCCTTCCAAGGAAGGAAAGGTTTCGGAGTTACAATTATGTGATCTGAAATGGTTCTTTATTTTTTTTTACCTTGTATATTTTTGCACACTTAAGATTAAACCTACACTTTTATAAAGGTCCATCTTGTAGATTATTTTAAAATATTTGACAGGTATTTTTTATTTTCTTATGGAGACAAATACTTTCGAAGATACACTTTTAGGTACGTTTTATACGTAAATATCGCGTGATGACACTTCTAAACTTTGATTCGTTCTATCTATACTTACCTTATATGACAAAAATAATAATGTCTAACGTTTTATCTTTACCTATGACAGACTAAATCGATTTTTATTATCCCTATTCATAATTCCTTCTTGTAAATATTAAAATGTTCAAGTTTCATCTGATCACATTTCTATATCGCTATTCACAACTTGGATGATCTTTTACAATTACTTCTCTTCCTGGCCTTTCCCCAACTAGTTTTTAGCTCATATTTGGCTGAGCGTCAGCATTTTCCATGAAGCAACTGTCACCCCCTTTCCATCTCAATTTGCAGCAAAAATACATGACCAGCTTTAAAAATATCAGCATCAACATATTAAATCGAATATGCTTTATGAATCCTGGCGTTTCATTCCAGGAAATTATTAATGTTTAAACGTATATCGATGGTAATATCAAGTTTTCAATCAGATTTTAGCACAAAATACTAGTGAACTGACCATGCCTCGTGTAGTGAATATATATGTTGATATTATTATATGTTTATATTCATTTGTATTGATAAAATGGATCGTTTGTGAACACGTGCTCGTATTTGCGTAGTTAACTATTGATTTAGTTATGTATGTGATGATGATATTGATATGCTTAACGTGAATGTATACTGCTGTATATTATGTTGTATTTTTATACTTATTTGGGTGCTTTTACACCAGTGGTGTGCTGTGGATGCGTTTGGCTTCTACCATTTATATTCATTGGTACACATAGCTTAACACTGGAAAAGTTAAGCTATATTTTTATATGGAAAAATGCGTGCTGTTGATGTGTAGGCTGTGGATGCGTGCTATAGATGGCTTCCCTACTATCGATACATCGCGTACTCGAGCTGTGCATCTTCCTAGCACAGCTACATAGCTGCGTTGCCGGTCTTTTGGGGGTTAGGAATTTAAGGGTTGTTCGGGAATCGGAGAATCGAGTCAATCTTTCTTTGGGGGTTACTTAAAGTTTGGTGTAAACGGGCATTAGTTTAAGTACACTTAAAAATACATAAGTAAAAGAAACTACTTTACATCTGCAAAATAAACTAAATGTGTTCACAATGAAACATTTTTACTGTCAAAACAAATTCAATTTAAATGAAATAAAATAAGAGAAACAGTCGCATAATAAACAAGTTGTAATTCAAAAACTTTTCAAGTTAGTGTCGATTTAAATATAGATAAATGTCTTTACGATTCTAATCCTAATAAAATATTATTCAAGTTACAAAACCCAAGCAAAATTTTAAGAGATTTTAAGCAAAAATCTTAACAAAAGGTCCCTTACTACGTTTGTGATCAAATAAAATTATATCGTCATAGTCATTTCGGTTTTATTACATTTTAATTTAACGGCTCACCAGGCGACCGTTCCATACGAAATTAAAATAGAAAATACGAATTTTCGGCGATGACGAAATTAAGTCTAGTTTCGTAAATAAGTTACCTTTTCTATCAAAAAGACATTTTATTAAATATATTTTCGTTTAAACCTTATTTTAATGACGGTAGGGTCCCTAATTAATTATACGAAACATCGGGACACGTGTCACGTTATTGTTATTGTAAATTCAACCGAATGATGTTTATAATAAACATTATTTTATATTGTAAATATTTCTTGATATTCTATACATTTTCCTTTGAAGGGCTGGGGCATAGATTGTTTCTGTTTTATTGTAATTTTAATCTTAATTTTTAGGCAATATTGAACTACCCATAAAAGTTCTGTTTACCTGTCTCATTGAGATGGTTGGCAATATTGAAACCGCAACGGGTTTACCGGGTTTACCGGGGCTCCGGTTCGAAAAGCAGGAGTAGGAACGGGGAGTACTTCAGTACTTCCCCGGTACCTCTTTAGGTATGATGGTTTTAGTGAGGTCCAAATTCCACACTCCCTAGGTTTGCCCCAAAAAGCTAGGCATCTTTTGAACGTCCTCTGTCAAAAAAAAAAAAAGATTAGAAAGGGGTAGTTTTTGTCAGTAAGAGTCTGACACTCCCTCTCGCCTCGTCCAAGAGTAAATAAGTCATTGGATGATATGTCCGCCTCAAAAAAAAGTAATTCAGCTTCGACTCAGTACACTGATACCATTAAACAAACAGACAAGGCAATAATACTACCAAGTTTGTATTGCGCCATATTGGCCTCATATTGAGACAGTAATTAGTTTATTATTAATTATCGTCACACTGAATCTGATTAATATATCAGCATTCATACTCGATCTGTTAACCTTGACAATTACTATGGAATACCACTGTTAAGTATTTATTACTAGTTTACTGCCCGCGGCTTAGTTCATGTGGAATTTTGAAGACTTCTTTTCGACTAGATTCGGTTTCATAATGTTACATTTAATAAAAATTAATGACTGTTCGTTAGTCTGGCTAAAACTAGAAAACGGCTGGACCGATTTGGCTAATCTTGGTCTTGAATTATTTGCGAAAGTCCAGGGAGGATAAAGGTGACAAAAAATGCAGTTTGGTGAGTTAGCTAGTATTGTTATAAGAATTTATTATATGTAGTTCTTTAAAAAGTAATCGGTTCTTTAGTTTCTGAGTTTATTTAATGCAAACAAAAAAAAAAAACAACATCGTATTTTTAATAAAGGTACTAGTGCTGACTGTATCCAAAGCTGCGGAATACCTAGCTAGTTACCAGGGTATATAGTCAGTAAGAGTCTGCCTCTTGCCTCGCCCAAGGCGGGAGAAGACATTGGATGATGTTCCTCGCTCAAAAATAGTTCTGGACGGTACGCTCAGCACAGTAGCTGTGTAGCCAGTTACTATTACTCTCTATTAATGTCTAAACCAACCAAACTTAATATCAAAACCAATTAAAGATAAACAATGCCCTAATTTGTTAGAAGAAGAAATTACTCTGTATGCAGTACACCGACTTTTCTACCACAAAACATCAACACAAAATATCAAATTAATTGAAACCTTAAAACAGTTCCGATAAATCTCCTTTTCAATAAACCTCATTATACAATGATCTAACTAGATCTAAAGTGTCCTTTAGACAACCTTAGGACATTAATTTATGTAACCACAACGACAATGCCGTTGGAGTTTATCGGTAGCATATTATAGGTGACCTAGGTCGTCTAAGTAATTTTAGTACCTAGACTCTTGTTTAAAGTAAAGGTACAGCTTCTGTCGGCGGTTTTGTTACTAAATGTCGTAATCTGGTTTTGTATTAGCTCATGGTTTTAAGTCTAGAATCTAGTCTATCTAGTCTAGAGTTAGGTTGTAGAAGAGATGATTGTACAAAAAGTGTTTGATTTAAATACTCTAATCTTAGGCAACAGTTGAATTTAAATCCTTGTTGTAGATGTAAAATCTACCACTTCTGGATATTTTTTGTAGGTATACATTTAGAATGAGGTACGAAAATTTTTTTATGACTACGTGAGTGCTCTAGGCGAGGCGAGAGGGAGTGTCAGACTATTACTGACTAAAAACCACTCCGTTCCTACTCCTACTCTTTGAGCCGGAGCCCCGGTAAACCAGCTAGGTAGTCAACAGCTCCGGGTGAAGCATCAACCCTACTGGTCCCCCCACCTGTGGTGGTCTGATAGCTTTGTCGATGTCTCATGGGGTACGCATCTGCCATATTGAAAATAAGACTTATTCGTCAACTCGGCCGCAATAAACTCGACCGCGCGGTCGAGTTGGGAAGATTTAAATCTACCTATTATTTCATTGTGCATCTCGACCGTAGGAACATTCACTATGCGGTCGAGTCGACCCGGTTAATTTTTGTGATTTTTTTTTATTCGTCATCTCGACCGAGTACAAAATGTACATAGGAGTAGAAAATGTTTAAAGCATATCATGGAAAGATTTATTTAGTTAGGCCGATTAAAATGCGTGCTGTGCTAACACAAACATCGTAGATGTTTCATTAGAATCACCCTTTAGTTTTGTAAAATGTAGCATTTTAATCATGACCTTACATATATCCTGATTAGTTAAAATAGTTTTGTCTCTCTCTCGCAACTTGGATTTTTTATCGGTGGAAAGAAATGAACCTAATACTCAACTGAGCAATGCCTGATTAAAAAACATCTTTTTATCTGTCCTTAATTCTAATTTTAAGTTATTTTATATTATATAATATACCCAAAAGAACAAAAATTTAATTAGAAACGAAACACTTTTGTATATCACTGTACAATAATGCCTCATATTTTCAATGTCGGTCGAGTTGACGAATAAAAGATACGAATAAATAGCTTCATCAACTCGACCACGTGAATCGGCCGAGATGCATAATAAAAAAATAATTAATATTTGAATTTCCCGACTCGACCGCGCGGTCGAGTTTATTGCGGCCGAGTTGACGAATAAGTCGAAAATAATCTGTAAAAAAGGAACACAGTAAAACTTCTATCTTCAAAAGTTTGGCAAATTAAAGTGCAGTAAAAATAATTAAAACAGAAATATTAGCAAATTCAAGTACACAATTAAATAGACACCTTTCACAATACAGATTCATTTGTGATATACAAGACTATCGTCTCCATAGGATTTGGCAGCAAACACCGTATTTTTGTCATTTAACCGACCTTGAATTCACAACCAACATAACTTGGCATACGGAAGAACAAGGAACTAGACAAATGTTCCAAATTGATTCTCCCATTTTGACAGTTGTCTTAGAAAGTGCTGCCACTGTGAAGTGTCAGATTAGACTGGTGGTATTTGCAAGCCGTATTATTTTTCTGAAGAACAGTTGTGACATGGTTTTGGCACGTTTTGGCGTTATAAATATGGATTAATCACGCACTTTAGTGCTTGGTGTTGTTAAGTAGTTGGTTGGTATAAATCATTTTATTACTGGCAGTAATTTTGGTGATTAGGCTGAAGTAAGTTTGTGAGGAGACTTTAGTTCTAAGACGTAAACAGTCTGTTGGCGAAATGGTGTAATATATTATATCAATTCGCAAGGACACTAGCAAAAGACACTACTTAAATCTAGACAACATTTAGGGTACAAAATTTTGTCCAAGACTGAAAATCTACCACATTATCTTTAGGACTTGTTTCACAATGTCTGGATAGCCACTATGTATCAGATAACTTTCAATTAAGAACGTAATTTGTATGCACTATTTATCTATCACATAATTATGTTTATCGGGCAATTATATGAAGGTGGTGAAACAAGCGCATAATCTAGTTATATCACGAGTGTTATGTTTTAGAGGGTAATAAAACAAAAACTCAAACAAACTATTACTCGACAAAACTTTCCTCTAAAAATCATGAGCTAAAATTAGATATCCAAAATAATCGTACTTGAATGAAGTTGCAAGCAAAAAAAGTCCAAAATTAAAAAAAACTCACAACATTGTTCTTGAATCATACTCAAATCCCTTAACTTTTATTAGACAAAAAATGTTATAGCGATTCTCAACAAAATGTAGAAAAACTATCAACAAAATGTGGGCACAGTTCGCAAATAGGCAGTTGCTAGCTTTCGGATAGTCTTGCTAAACGGACTAAGGAGGTCTTAATATCAGCTGTCTTTGCTAATCCTGTTAAAGGTTTTAGACAAGCCACCCTCCTTTAGACGATACTATGAAGAGAAGACAGAAGGCTGATTCATTAGTTTTTTTTTTTGTAGGTTAGGAGGCAAACGAACAGACGGATCACCTGATGGTAAGCGATCAGCACCGCTCATGATCACCAGAGAAGTGACAGGTGTGTTGCCGGTCCTGATAAAATGAAGACGCTTTTTTCCTGAAGGTTTCCTTGGTATGCTTCTATTTTAAAGTAAATTTTTGGGACACTTTAAAGTGTTATAGTTGAGTCTATGAGTATGAGTAGGTAGTTGAGTCTATGAGTTTATTGTTTTATGTCTCTTATTCATCAATTTTGTTCAAATGTAGGATTTATGATTCTTCTTCTCCATTCTCTTGCTTTATATGTCCATTTTTATTAGATAGGTAATTTAATTTTTATTTCAATGTGCAATACTAATCGATCTGACCATTGCTTTAAAGCCGTAAAAGCCATATATGTATTCTTAAAAACGCCCTTTTCGAATCGAACTGGATTTAAAATACAACGTAAACAAATACCGAAACTCAAATAACTTTTTTGAATGCACTTTTCGTGGTTTTTTCGGGAAAAATGGTAGCCAAGTGAAATGGCTAACCACAACAAAGAGGCCAGTCGTGTACTGTCCCAATCGTGTAGTTTTAATTAATTATATTTATCGGCCATTGACCTCTGTAATTTTGTAAGAGTAATAAGTATAAATATTTCGATCTTTTGGGATTTATTAAATTTAATTTGTTCTGTGTGCAGTACTGCACTCTGTTTTTCTGATCGGAGTTACTCGTAATACTATTTTAAAATTTTCTGCTGTTGACTGGCTGTGAAGAGCAATTCAGTTATTTTTTTCTTATAGTTTCTTTAACATTAAAGGTAGCTTATTTGGATTTAATTCTCAAGCTTACACTGTAGAAGATTTGCACAAATGAAAATTAATCAAATAGTTATAATTAAAACGACTATGCAGTTTACATTGGGCGGCTGTGAGTACCTATTACAACGTTTTATTTTACGGAAAAAGAATACTCGTAAAACTCAGTGTTATCGATGAATGTGAATGTGAAGTTTTTACTTCCACAAGCATTATTATTTTATTTATTTATTACTACAAAATACAACTATCATAACAGGAACCTCTAATGCAATAGTAATAAAACATTTTTGTAACCGAATAAAATGGGTAGCTTCCATATTAATTCCTAATAGATGACACTTTTTATTTCTTTTGTTACTACCTCCGTGAAACAAAGCTTTGAATACGGTAGTGTCCTACTAGTCAAATTAACAATACTTTTATTGAAATATCAAAAACGTTACTCCTCTATGAATTTTGTAGGAGATCGCAACTTACGACGTCATAATTTTTTTTGCGTCAAATAGCATACTAACTTCTCTAAAATTTGCTAGAAAAATTAAATAAATAAGTATGTCGTCAAAATAATGAATGAAAGTACGATTATTTTGGGATATTTTATTGTATTGACATTTCAGTCAAAATAATTTATTTTTGACCTAGGAAACTAACTAATTATTAATCTGTGTACCTATAGTAAAACTTCTGACCGTTTGCCTGTTGTCTGTCCCCGTTGTCTAGACAAACAGCCGCCTATATTTATTCATTTTAATGTATCACGTTCCCCTAATGATGTTTGCCTGTACCTATGATAGAAATTACATTTTTATTTATGCTTTCTTTCACAAGAATTGACTTGAATTGTAGTTCATTTTGTTAGTATTACTTCTATTGTTTTTTTTTCTAGGTAAACTATTTGATTTTATTTCTTTTTTTATGTATTTGACTTAGATTAATTGTTTGAAGAGTTTATTTAAACTTTATTTCGATAATAAAGTTCCCTACATCATGGCCATATCCATTATTTGGAAAGTAAATCCTCAATTACCTATAAAATCACGGTTTACTAAAATTTTATTACGTATATTAATGGAGAAAAATCGAAAATCGAGTTAATTTAGTATGTGTCACGAGAGTTATTATTAAAATGTAGTAAATTTTCGCTTCCATTAAAATTAACCTAAGAACTCTAGTAAACTAATATGAATGCTGTTCACTTTATTTTTCTTTTTTTATGAGGCGCGAAAATCATCCAATGTCTTCTCCCACCTTGGGTAAGAAAGCTAGTCACTTAAAGTGATGTTCAAAGATTACCATTAGGTAACACTACGTTACATTAGTAACGCAGTCATGCAGTCCCAGATCTCCTCTATACTCATTCAATTGAATTCCCAAATTGCATCTATCACCATGCTAGAAGCGGCGTCGAACCCATATTGGCTTACAGTCCCCTTTACCTATGGTATTTCGGCCACCATAGTAACAATAATTGAATTAATTGTCCCAATTAATGCAATAACTCCACATCCGATTCCGTAACAGCCAATCCGACTTATGTCGATACGCTTTAAGCTTCTCTGATTGGTTAAATCCATTTGTCGTCGCTCCCTGATTGGTCGTTACAGATGAGTGCATAGTCTCCGTTCATTTGTTTTAACCTGTGATGCATTGATCTTTGTGATGCGACTGGTATGTTGAAAGGGAGCTGTTGTCTATACGTAGGTGTTTAATTTATGGTTCAATTTTATTTTGTAATTTTATTGTTCCTGTTATTAGTGATTACGATCGAACATCTTTGTCATACATACTATATACACTTATGTGATGATTCGTATTCCATGAAAGGGAATTATAATTATGCGTTTTATAATTACTGCACGGTTGGTACGTAGGCTGGGCAACCGTCTATCGTGCAAGGTGTAGCGGGTTCGATTCCCGCACGGAACAACTTTTCTTGTGATCCACAAATTGTTGTTCCGTGTCTGGGTGTCATGTGTATGTGACACAGGAGAAAATACAAGTAGGTGTGGGGACAACACGGGAAAAAAAAATGGCACTGTTTGCCAGAGAATATAATTACGAATAAAAAAAAACAACGAAAAACCTAATACATTTTTTCCTAAATCGGTTCCTATAACTCGACGATAACTCTTTAACACTCCACGATACGAACACCAAGCAAAACCTCATTTATCACACTCACTTACAACTACTAAATAACCAGAAAACGTATATTTATAATCCAACCATTACAAGGAAAACAAAGAACAATACAATTCTCAATAGACACACATACAGCTGAGAATAATTTATCAACTCCTTGACTCATCTTAAGTGGAAACTTACTATTTCGTATAGTCCATCTATTGACTGGCGACAAACGATCTGTTATCACGAAATATGGAGCACGGAGATAGGTTAGGTTAGGTATTCATTAGGAGTGAAGACATATTTGTGTTATATGGGGCTGTGCGGATCAGCTACGGTTAAATTGCATGTAGGTTTTATTTTGATGAAAGGGATAGATAAAGGTTTGGGGTGGTTATAAGATTTTTGACGAAGAACATTACTGAGTATTTTTTGAGTAATTAGGACTAACAATTCGATCGGAAAGGTTAGTCGTCTTTAGGTAAGAATGAATTACCTTTTCAAAATCCTCTATTATAAGATTAATGATTTTTATCCGCAGATTAATAAACATAGGTTAGTCTCATTGTTTCATTGAATTAATTTTGGGCATTATAAACCAATTTCTATCTCTGTAAAAAAAACAGTATACATGGAACTACTAGCTTCTGCCAGTAGCTTTGCCTGCGTTCTCGTGGGAATAAAAGTATCCTAACACTCAAATCAGTTCATACTCCGTCTGTATACCAAATTTCATCAAAATCCGTTCAGTAGTTTCAGCGTGATTGACGAATAAATATCCAAACAAACTATCTTTCAAAGATATTAGTGTAATGTTACAGACGATCAAACAGCACCACTATCAGACACAAAGATATTTATTCACGGGTACCCTATACCCTATACGTACAATATCAAAGTAAACCATGCAACTACAGTTGCACCAGAGTTTCACATACGAAATTCCATGGCGTTACCGATCCGGGAACGAACCGTTGTGTTTCCGCTCCATGCCTGCATGGCCTTAGACATCTGGAAAGCATCCAGAAAGCTCATTCAGTTAGTTGCACTTGGATTAATCAATTGTTTTAAACCAGCCGCTAAGCCAGCTGTTGACCGCTCGCTTGCTTGTGAGGTGTGGGCTCGGTGGTGAGCGGTGCGAATCTTGATAGCAGTTAGTAACTTAGTAAAAGATAAATAGGGATTTATCTTTTAATTGTGATTTTCTTAGCTTACCTTAAGCTTCGGAATTTTACTTAGATCGTAAGAAACTATTTTATTGTGAGTGAAGTTACCGATAACAACCCTTAAATTCCTAACCACCAAAAGGCCGGCAACGCACTTGTAACGCATCTGGTGTTTCGGGTGTCCATTGGCGGCGGCGATTGCTTACCATCAGGTGATGCGTCTGCTTGTTTACCAGCTTATACCATAAAAAAGTCAATGATCACTCCATAGGATATACATTTTAATTTCGGCTAGAGACATTGGAAGATTGCATTAAAGATAAAATTTCTTTAAGAGTGCAACACAGGCACCAGAACAGTAAGCTCCAAAAAAAATAGTTCATACACCATTCTCACTATCAAAAACCATCTTCACATTTCAACATGGAACCTCTTTAGGCCCTAAGGAAAAAGGGCTGACGTGTAACGTAGACATTAGGCATAAACATGTTATTTTGTCTATCCTTGTCATGATAACACACCCAGCTAGGAACATCTCAAGGCCTCACAGCCTCCAGCCTCGTCTAGACATGTAAAGATTATGTTTCACTAAACAAATTCGCCCTTAGTCCTGATTCTTTTGTCAAAAGGTTATTATTGTCAATTACATAAAGTATCTTTATATTGAGTTATATTATTATGTTTGTTTTGCTTTGTACCTTTATTTTATTGGTCTGAAATTATATTGGATTAGCTTCTGCTAGTGGGTTCGCCCTAGTTTCCCGGATAAAAATATCCTATCACCCAAGTCAGTTTATACGCTATCTGTACCTATACCAAATTTGAAACAGCGTGATTGACGGACAAACATCCAAACAAACTTTTACATTTATAATATTAGTGTGATATGAGGAATAAATATTACTGTCCGCGACGTGTCATTTCACAAATGCATGCTTTCGCCCATCATGCATCTTAGTTTTAAATGCAGGACATTGTGTTCAAACAATCGCACTGGTCTAGCTTATGATCCAAAATCACATTGGTAGAAAATACTACGAGTATTTACTTTCCGACCAGGTACTTAATATATTTTATGTTGTTAAAATACGACCCTTGCCAAATAAACTATTTTACCAAAAGTCTTATCATTTTCAATTATTCATTAAGAAGAATAATTCTAATAATAAGATAGTTATTTGTGTTACTGATGTTTGTTGATGAAGCGAAAGAGGTATGTAAGATTCGTAGCAATTGGCGGTCCAATGTCTCTGCCTACCCCCATGGGAGACAAACGTGAAGTTATATATGTATGTATGTTATCTATGTTACAAGTAACCGTATCACACAGTAACCTAGAAGTCAGCTCATGTATAAATTAACATTCAGTACTTATAATTATCGACTAATTAACTCCTGTCCTCGAATTTCTTCACTTAAAATAAATTTTCATTTGACCTTGAAAATTTAAACTACTTTTCAAACTTCGTTTTATGTAAGTATGTGTATTTAAAATTACCTATACCTATTATTATAACTTTATCTTTATACATAGTTAAAAAGTACCACCAAAATAGTTATACATATTTTTTAATCAAGTAATTTATTTCTTTATTCATTTCGGGTAAGATTTGTTCAAAATAGAATTTATCAAATTGACTAACTCAGTAGTTTACAAGGACAGACGACCAGCTAAAATTAAGAAAAACATAAATATATAATAATTTTTTTTTTTATTTTATGACAGACCTACTATGGTAGTGAAATCCTGCTCCGTGTCCAAAAATGCCTTTGGAAAGCAGTAACACTCCGCAGGCTGAAGATAATTCAAATGAAATATCAAGAATGAGAAAGACTGCACGGTTGGCGCGGTGGCTGTTCAACTGGCTGTCGTTCAATATGTAGCGGGTTCGATTCAGACACGAAGCAACTCTTTGTGTTATCCACAATTTGTTGCATGTGCATATAAAATTGTGTGTTTGTAAACGCACCTACGACACATGAGAAAATCCTAATGTGGGGCAAAGTTTAAAAACACATATACCTAAAATACATTACAATAATCGCTCCCGCTCCTCTCACCACCCAAACCCCACCCAAACCACCGACAAAGATCTATTTATTGTCCCACAACGTGTTAGTTTATTTGACATAAATTGCATTCTAAGTGCCTCGTTAGCTGGTCTCGAAGTTACAACATTTTATTTAACTACGCTTTGATGCTGAACATACCGCAGACAACGGTGGGGACATTGTTTCCAATCTAAAGTCTAAATGTTACTTGGATAAACCACTTTTAAGTAAGGTCGATTGGTGTTCATAAGGTGTGTGGTATGTTGGATGGTGATTAGTTCATTTTGGTGTTTGTGTTGGGTTTTCATTACACTATATTATAAGTTTTTAAACTGGCATGATCACTAACACTAACATGAGATCTTTGTAACAGTGCCGAAATATCGGAAACTCATAGACATAAATAAACATGGTAACTATCCCGTCTTAAGTTCTAATGTTAGTTTCATTATACTATTTTTAGCGATAACTTATAAAGAAGTTTAATTCCGTGATCTTAAAAATATTATATGATGGTTTTTTAATGGTATAAGCCGGTAAACGAGCATCATCTGATGGTAAGCAATCGCCGCCGCCGACACTTAAAGCACCAGAGGCGTTACAAGTGCGATGCCAGCCTTTTGCGGGTTAGGAATTTAAGTGTTGTTAGGATTTGGGGTTTAGAAATATTGGGTAACCTCACTCACACAATGAAACACAACGCAAGCGTTCTTTCACGTCGGTTTTCTGTGAGGCCGTGGTATCACTCGGGTCGAGCCGGCCCATTCGTTCTGAAGCATGGCTCTCCTACACTTATATGATTTAGATTTCAGCCATGATCGTCCCACTGCAGGGCAAAGGCCTCCCTACCTTCCTTCCACTCCTCTCTGTTTAAAGCTTTTTTACACTTACATGGCATGGCATTATTCTCATCTATTAATAATTCCAAACATAGCACCTATTAATAACTTAACCACCTCATTACACCATAGACAGACAGTCTAACAAAATAATCTTGATACAAGACACTCCATCCAGGACGCCTCCTGTATCCACCCACACAGTTTAGTTTTGATACTTGGAATAAAACTATCTCAGAGCTTATCTTAAAAGTGACATCATTCGTATCTGTATAAATTCTAATTTTAATTCTGTTTATTTGTATGTGGCAACAGTGTAAAGATTTACTAAAAGGATAGGATTTTTTTTTTGAGGGTGGAAAATCATCCAATGACTTCTCCCGCCTTGGGCAAGGCGAGAGGGAGTGTCAGACTCTTACTGACTAAAAACCACCCCGTTCCTACTCCTTTATGTCGAGCCGGAGCCCCCGTAACCCGCTAGGTAGTCCGCAGCTCCGGAAAAGGATAGGATGGAAAACCGACGTGAAACAACGCTTGTGTTGTGTTTCGTTGTGTGAGTGAGTTTGTTTTTAGTGAAGAGGGTGCAAACGGGCAGACGCGTCACCTGATTGTAAGCAACACCAGAGGAGACACAGGTGCGTTGCCGGCCTTTTAAAAAGGAGTACGCTCTTTTCTTGAAGGTTTGAAGGTATTGACTTTCTATTCGGAAATACCACCGACGACAGCTCATTCTACAGTTCTATTTTATTTAATTTACATTAATTTTGGAACAAGCTCTGTTTTAATATTAGGATTCTTGGGATTCAGTGACAAATAACTAAAGGAAATTTATTAATTATTAATTTTTTAAATTTCAAATGTGAATTAATTGAAACCGACTTTGAGTTAAGCAATCGTTTAACAATGACATATTATTATGTAAGTACTTAACTAGCAAAACATTGGTATGTTTAAACCACCCACATATGTCTTATTCAAATCTTCTAATAGGCACCTATCTAACGATAGATCTCAAAATTTGACTTATACATTTCATAATAACATCTTCTCAATTAGCAGTTTGATAAGCTCTGCCATTTGAGATGTCACATGTACTTGGAATATCAAAGTGAATGCAATTGCGTGGGTGTATGTGGGTAGCGGGCAATTAGTGATAATAAAACGATATTTAATGAGCAATAATAGACTTGCCCTTTAATAGACTTGCCCTCTATATTGTTGGAGTTAATAATTGGTGAGTGTAGGGACGATATGGGTGTGTCAATCAATTTTTTGGTACTAAATTTTAGTAAGTTCTTGTTTTATTTTGATTAAAATCCTTCATATAGAGAAGGTCTCTTATTGAAAACTAACGTGAATCAACACAACACAATATTTCCCTAAATTAGTTAGGATAACAGAGCCCCAACGAGTCAATGTTGTAACTCTTCTATAGTTTTGTGTATGTGTATATGCATGGCGCTGATCACTACCCATTAGGTGACCTGACTATTTAGTTTTCATCTCATAAAGTTTTAAAAGTTAACAAAAAAGATATCTTCTAGCAATCATAATCATTACCTTTTACATTTTGAGAAGATGCCCCTTGTAACAACTTGGCAATGGACTAGTACCTGTTACTTCAAAATAAAGATTTTGCCAATAAAAAAATTAAGTCTCTTATCAATAGCAGAGTCTTTATGAGCAACGGTTTGTTAGCTCAAGTAAGTAGTCTGCTCACCCTCTGTAACGAAGATAGCTAAATGATATAAAAATATAAAAAACAGTTGTTGCTATGGGAATTCAGACACTTAAATCTTCGCGATTCTACTGCGAATCACGAGGTTTAAGGTACAAATGCCTTAATTTTTCAAAAGCATTCTACTTAATAACAAGAGATAATAATGCTCTTCGGTCCTGAGGTGTTTGTTCTCATAAAAATAGTATGTACATATGTACATATGTATATCGTCACTCCTTTAATACCCGAGGAGGTAGGCAGAGGTGCACATCACGACACGTAGAAATAGTGACCTTTTCATTATTGAAATCAGTTGATCCTTTCAGTGGTGACACAAATTTTATTTAAGCTTTAAAAACGTAGTAAGTATTTCTAATAGGTGTTATTTTGTGTATCTTTCTTATTTCGCGGACCATATTTTGCCTTCTGCGGACCACCGGTTGAGAACCACTGTTATACCAAGTTGACTCGTAAATATCGTAATTTTCTCGCCATCCCGGATAGTGTAGTGAACTTTACCACATAAATAAGTCACTCCAGTCGACTGGTTGGAATGAAGCTTGCATTAATTACTTTATAGGCTCAGCACTACTTTAAAATATGTAAATTATTACAAGACATTCCTAATAAACACTTAAGACACATAGATAAATTAAATCCGCACGTTGTAAAATGAGACTTGTTTCTCAGTACTAAGCTACATTTCTGGTTAAATAGTTGCAATTTTTCACATTAAAATTAAACAATAAACGACCTAACAAACGTTGTAAGGTGCAGCTGAATGAAGGTCGCTTCCACCAAACAATTCTGGAGATCATTAAACTGACCTTTAAATCCTTGAGACCCCTTACACGATAGATAGTCCCATACTATTAGTATTTTTTGAGCGGAAATATCATCAAATGACTTGTCCCGCCTTGGGCGACGCGTGAGGGAGTGTCAGACTCTTACTGACTGAAAACCACCCCGTTCCTACTCCTGCTTTTCGAGCCGGAGCCTCGGTAATCCGCTAGGTAGCCCTACTGGGCCCCGTCTGTGTTGGTCTGATGCGCGTAAAATGAGACGCGCTGTACGCACGGGTTCCATACTATTAGTTATCATCATATCAGCCACTAGACATCCACTGCCAATCGTAGGGCTTGACTCCCAAATCGATCAGTTTAAAGCGATATCTGCATCCAGCAACTGCATGCGACATTATCAAGTCCTTGTCGTTTCTTACACAAGAATTTCAAATTCCATGAATTTTCTTATCTAAGTCTTTAATATCAGGGTTCAAATTAAACAATAGTTTAAAGTTTTGATATTTACAATGATTACTATATTTCTGTTTTGTTGATTTCGTTGGTCGTGCGTTTTACTACTCGGTTTTAGTTTCAAATTATAATTTATCTAAGAATTCAGATACATAAATGAATAGTTTAATACTGGATTTTGTAAAGGTAGTCTTGGAAAAATCTAAGTGTTGTTTAATTGGTCACGGTTTGTGAGATCCAATTTCGTAATTTATATTACCTACCTATTCTCCAGTTGCAGGTTGCTTCCAACCGGCCTATCTGGAAGTCATTGGGGAGGCCATTGTCAGCAGTGGACGACTCATGACTGATATGATTAGGATGATGATTCTCCAATTTCTTAACAATATCCAGATGCCAAGCTTTTTTAGTATGAAAGAAAGACATACAATTATTATATATACTTGATTGTTTGTTTGAACGCGCTAATCCCCGGAACTACTGGTTCGATTTAAATAATTCTTTATGTGTTGGATAGTACTGTGACCAATAGGAGCCAAGAGCGGGTGAAACCGCGCGGAAGTAGCCAGTTTTTCATATATGAGGACTAAGGGGGAGGCCTTTGTTCAGCAGTGGACGTCTCTCGGCTGATGGTGATGTATAATATTAAAAGTAACGATTTGCATGAAATAAAGTGTGCTAATTACTCAGCTGCTTAAGTCTTCAAACCTAAATAACTAGACACATTTTGACAAAACTTTCATGACCAAAATAAATCTAGATTTAAGTGTTGAATTTATTATTCTAATTTCTAAAACATACTGACACGTGTGCAGCTCTGAATAAATACTGTGTAGTGACTCAGGATCTCTATTTAGGTATTAAAATTAAGCACTAAAAGCTACAAACTTCCTCAATTCTGAACTAGAACACGTGTGACACGTGTATAGCATACATATATAAAGTCATATAGACTGCAAGCTAAAGCTAAAGAGTTTAATTGTTCGTTTGTTGTTTGTTACCGCCGTACGCAGTCATTTAATGATTACTTAAACTATTCCTTAGTAAAGATTTTCTATCGGAAACAATTGCTAAGGACTGGGTTAAGTAACCATTAAGTGACTCTGAGTATGGGAGTTAATGTCTATACATATGTCGCAAGTGCAAATGCTAGCCAAGGGGACACAGGTTCGATTCCCAGATCGGAGAGTCTTACTCGGCTTTTTTTTTTAGAAGCACGGAGTTTTTACTAGAATTTCTCAGAAGCTTCGTACTCTGGAATTAATGCTATATGGCACCCCTGTTACATGGGACTTATTCCACAAATGGTGAAAAGTGGGTCTACTTAAACAGTAGAAAATACAACTAGTACATTAAGAGCCATAATGTAATTTGCAGGTGCATCTACCATACTTTAAAAAAGGCCACACAAGGAAAGTATCAGTCCATCTGATAAAATTAGTATCAATCATCGTGGAACTCTTCCGTCATCAGTATTTAGGGTCCAATTGAAAGATAAACATTAACATTTGAAGCTACAAACGCGACCCAATTCTTATCGTTTGTTGACATTCACATTTTGTTTGGACATGTCCGTGGGAACATTTGATTAAAGTGTGCCACACAGAGATATTACTGGCTAATCAATTGATAAAGGGGTTTGTGATATGTTTTAATTTGTTTAATCACACTTTTCCTGGTATTGAGGGGTTGAGTGATTGACAGACAGACTGACAATATACAGCGGAGACAATTAAGAAAGGTATGGTGTGTAGTTTCTTTGAGCCGTCCTTTTTTATGGTATAAGTCGGTAAACGAGGTATAAGATGGATTAATCTGATGGTAAGCAATCGCCGCACCACCCATGGACACTCAAAACACCAGAGGCGTTACAAGTGCGTTGCCGGCCTTTTGGGGTTTAGGAATTTAAGGGTTGTTGGGGAATCAGGGAAGGGATGTAATTGGGCCTGTATAGAAACTTAATTATATGAGTTAGCAGGTTAAAGTAATCACATTCCAAGAGATAGTAGTTTAAACTAAGATCAAATGGAATGCTCGAAAATTTAGGGTACAACTTTAAGTGTATTTTATAATTTAAAACCTTGACGTAACCTAATATTAGTATGATGATATGACGTCATAGTTTTAAAACGATTTGAAGTTTGCTAAACATTCAGTACAGAAACATACTTTTTATGCCCCTAGACATTCAGTATTTAGTACTGTAAAAAACCTTTCATAAATCATTGTACATAAAAAATTCAAATCTTTGCAATAATAAATCGATTTCTTCACACCTAACTGTACACCAAACTGACACTAAATTACATTTAAACGACTCATAATGTCAACTGTAAAATTAGTCTAGATTTTTTTTGACTAAATTTATGACTAAATATCTGATTTGTATTGAGTCATAAATTTTATAAAGATGTTTTTAACAATGGCTTATTTTTTGTCATAAATCATTGTATTATAATATAATAGGTAACATAATAATAGAAGTATTTTAAAAACTGATTAGTGTTTTATAGATCCTGTTTGTGATATATTAGGTAGGTGATCTAGGCTTTAGTATTGTAGATATATCTTTTAAGAATTATACATAATCTATAGTCCAAGAGGTCTATATTATGTTAATATTCATTGTGTAAGATTTTCTCAGTACAACAAGTTTAAGTCTGGAAGAGCCATGTTTCGGCACGAATAGGCCAGCTCGACCAGAGTGATACCACGATCGCACAGAAAACCGACGCGAAACAACGCTTGCGTTGTATGAGTGAGATTACCGCAGGTGTAATTACCAATCCCAATCTTTCCAATCCCCGATTCCTCAACATCCCTTAAATTCCTAACCCCCAAAAGGCCGGTAACGCACTTGTAACGCGTCTGGTGTTTCGGGTGTCCATGAGCTGCGGCTGTCCGTCGGTTCGTTTACCGACTTATATTTTAAACAAAGAAGAAATCCGAGCAATATTTAATTGCATATCGGACATCTGACCAACTAACTAATAATAATTATGTATTTCCCTATGTTTCATAGAAATAATCACAAAAATGATTAAAAACGAATAATTGCTAGGTTTTCAGCTAACATTATATCCATAAAACTGAGCAAAAAGTGTTAATAGACACTAATTACAGTCTAAACATACCATTATGAGGTAATACACTAAAAATACATACGGTTACCTGGTCAATTATTTGGTATGAATAGCTCTGCCTGGTCAATCTTTTCATCGGTAAGAAGAACTAAGTATCAATTTTGTACAAGTCATCGCTAGAATACTTATTCCGTTTTTTTTTTATCTCTAAATCTGATCATCTGACATTATAATAATATCTACCTATAGTAAGTTAGTAGAAATGTAACTTGAATACAAATGTATTGATATTTATTTAATGGGAGAAAGTCATCCAAAGTCTTCTCTTGTCTTGGGCGAGGCGAGAGGGAGTGTCAGACTCTTACTGACTAAAAACTACCCCATTCCTACTCCTGCTTTTCGAGCCGGAGCCCGGTAAACCCGCTAGGTAGTCCGCAGCTCTGGAAATGTATAGGTCTGGTCACTGACGTTCTGGTATACCTATACAGTTTCTTTGGTCAAGTTTGATTATAACTTCCAATTTAAAATCTCTCTGATCTACAATATAAAAATCCTTGATACCATTCTCTGAAAGTTTTCTACACACTAAATTCCTTTGCATATAAGGGTAGTCCCCTTTCCTATCTGACAAAACCTCACCCACGGCATTCCATCGCGTGCGACCTCAAGAATCAGAATTCCCAAATCTATTGATCTCGTCTCATTGTACATAAAAGGAAGAAAGGGGTCTCAGTTCATCTCTGCCGTGATTGTATGGTTACCATATCCTACTCCTTTCTTCAGGGTACGTTCTCTGTGGTACCAATTAAAAGCACCCACCCAAAGTGAGATTCCCGGAGGCCCAATTACACCCAATCTTCCCTATCCCTGAGTCTACAACAACTCTTAAATTCCTAACCCCCAAAAGGCCTCTGGTGTTTCGGGAGTCCATGGGCAGCGGCGATTGCTTACCATCAGGTGATGCGTCAGGTGGTTTACCGGATTATAACATGAAAAAACCCTTAATCAACGAATCAGTCAGAATGATGAGTCAGTCATGCCCTTCCCAATCTTCCCAATCACCGATTCCCCAACAACACTTAAATACCTAACGTCCAAAAGGTAACGTAATGTAAACGGTGTTTCAAGTGTCCATGGGCTGCGGCGATTGCTTACCATCAGGTGGTCTGTCAGCTCGCTTACCGGCGTGTACCATAAAAAAATGAAGCGCATTTGGTGTTTCTTTACCTCGAAATACCACAATGTATATGTATGTATTATACCAATGATACCAACAAAGTGCCTCAATTTTGCGAATTAGTCGTCATCTATAAGCATAAACTAAATTTTTTACCACGCCGATGATCATTCAGTATATATACAGTTTTTTACTGACATCATTAGTCATTGTGTACGCCTTAATAATCATGTAGCAATGATTTATACGATTCTAACATCGTTACTTAGTTTCTAAACAGCGTTTTAATTCGAAGACACGATTTCATAATTTTTATTGACTATTTTTTGCTAAGCTTAGGTGTTGGAGTCATTAGATTGTGCTTTGAAGGTCGTTTTACTTGAGTTTTTAAAGTAATTACTTTGAATTTGTTAGTGGAATGTGTTTTGTAATTGTTTTATTTTGTTATGTATGTGTTTGGTATAATTATTATCTTTGTAGGAATGAAGAGTGTTGTTGTTGCGTTCTGAGCGCGATTATCGTGTATGAGGTCAGAGGTCTTGGGTTTAATATCCGAGCGTTGATCGGTATTTTCTAACTATGATGACAATCATCTCTTAGACTTGTTGGTCAACTTAATGTGATGTTCAAGCCACCTCCCAAACATTGGGATTGCGCCTATTACTATGTAGCCCCTAAATGTTTATCTTTTGACTGACAACAATGATAAAACAAAAATACCTGTGCCAAGATACTACGTTACTTGGAATGACTGCACGGTTGACGCAGTGGCTGGGCAACTGGCTGCTCTGTAACGTGTAGCGGGTTCAATTCACGCACAGAGTAACCATTTGTGCGGTAGTTTTGGGTCTGGGTGTCATGTGCATATGAACTTGTAGGTATGTTTGTAAACTCACTCACGACACAAGAGAAAATCCTAGGGGTGGGCAACGTTTGAAAAATAATATTGAAATAATTATATAGTAACCTAACCAAATAAGGCCTATGCCCCAATAAAGCCTATTTTGAAAATTTCCCTCTTCCCGATGTCAAATGGTCGCCAAAGTTTGTAGAAGTGTGCATGCACATTACTTAACTAATTTGAGCACAGCAAGCAACCCGTGCCGCGATTATGTTGGAACCTACAGACGAAAACAATCACGACGTGGAGAGCACTTTAGTTTTTATAAAATTCGAGTAGCGTAAACTGTTAGTATTTTTATATTTATCAGTATACGACGTGCCGTGTTTTGTCTGTATGACAATTATACATTTAGCCATCTCCTCACATTAGTGAAATAGCTATAATATCGGTGTATTTCATATAATCGTTGTTTTGTTTACCTATGTGCCATGCCCTAATAAAGCCTACAAAAAAAAACGTGTAGGCCTTATTACGGCATAGTTGTTTTTCAGTAATTTCATAGAAAACGGATCACCAGCTTCTGTCAAAAAGAAAGCCAATGGATTTTGCAAAATATGGAAAACGCTGTTAAAATGGTAGAAAGGGGTAAACGGGGTGAATAGATACAGAAAAGGGGTGAATGGATATCAGGAAATTCTTCATAGTGTCTATTCACCCTTCGAATTTTATGCACCATGTTTTACCCGGTAGGGTCTGCAGCCAGATATAACTTCCAAAGAAGTACGCATCATCTAAAGAGTGGTTTCCACTACACGAAAGCTAGGTCGGTCGCTAAATTGGCTACAGAACAAGAAATTATTCTCATTCGTTTGACTGATGCTGGGGTACCGATGACTTCAAAGATGTTACTTGGGTATTACATGATGAGAAACTCGTTTAGCCTGATGTATAATGACCAAAATTAATTAATAAGATCTCATTACATTTATTATAAACATTGACAAAGTTTTGTTATACCTAATTAAGAAGTTGAATACTTACTAGTTTTTATTGAGGCCTTATTAAGACATAGGGTTCCCAATAAGGCCAAAGTGACACTTTAGTTATTTGTGTTTACAAAATTGTAATTTTTGTTTCTAAAGCCATTTTGATTCCATTATTACAAAGTTTAATAAATAAATATAAGATTTTGAAATTATCAGCCCATTGTCATTTTAAACCTACGAGCTAGGCGGTAATAAAAATAAGGTAGGCCTTATTTGGTTAGCTTACCTTACATATAAAATAGACACTTACCAAACAAAATAACAAACATCATTATTGTAATAACTACTTACTGCATAATAATATTGAAGATTGGAAAACGACTTTAAAATCACTTTACATTAACCTTCATTTATAAACTCACAATTCTTATTTTCAAGTTTAATATTGTTGACAGCCTTCTCAGACAAAGGTAGCTTGATAATACTCAGATCTAAGTGCGACTGCCGAACAAGGGGTCTCGGGTTCGATTCCCGGGTCGGGCAAAGTATTACTGGGCTTTTTTCGGATTTTCGAAAAATTTCTCAGTGGTAGCACGGAGTCTGGAATTGTGTCCAGGATATGGCAATAGGCTCACCCCCTATTACATGGGACTTTAACACAAAATGGTGAAAAGTGGGTGTACATTGTATAGCGGCATTACGTGCTGTAATGTGCACCTCTGCCTACCCCTTCGGGGATAAAAGGCGTGACGTTGTGTGTGTGTGTGTGTCAGATCTAGGTCTCATTTACATGAGAATAATTTGAGACTAAATTCTGTATCTCACATGTGTATACTGGGTATGGCTTTTGCCTTATTTTATCAGGAATAGGATTTTCATATAACCTCATTTAGTACCTTCTACCAATGTATTGACTGTTTCTATCCATGTTTATTCGCATATAAACATATGTTCGATAGAAAATATATGACGTCATCCGTTGTTTTTTTTTCAATTTGTGCAATATTAAGTAAGTAAAAACTGCTAAAATAGTATTATTAAATTATTACTTTATTAAGGATTAATGCCTTTTTTTGAGGGTGGAAAATTTACCTATAAATGTTATAATTACAATTTTAATAC
The DNA here is from genome assembly GCF_023101765.2 of Spodoptera frugiperda. NCBI lineage: Eukaryota > Metazoa > Arthropoda > Insecta > Lepidoptera > Noctuidae > Spodoptera > Spodoptera frugiperda. The sequence continues at coordinate 3,910,559 of NC_064227.1, forward strand.
TATTTAAACAATGTTACTAATTAATATGTAAGTAGATTAAGTACTTTTGCGGTGCCCAATAGAGCCATAGTTGGAACATATTACTGTAAAACTGTAGACCAAATTGTACACTATGGATGCATTGAAGTGATTTGATTTGATTTATTCTTCGATCGTCTAGATGTGCGACTTCTGTGATCTGTCACTTATCATGTCATGTGGAACTGGTGAAAAATGGCCGTGTCAGTCGACTGCTGGACTGTCTGGTTTCCTCTACATAACAAGATCACGGTATGCCATAATCTTTGTACCTTTATACTATTTCATTTTAAGTGTGGGAGAGCCATGCTTCGGCACGAATGGACCGGCTCGACCGGAGTGATACCACGGCCTCACAGAAAACTGACGTGAAAAAACGCTTATGTTGTGTTTCGTTGTGTGAGTGAGGTTACCGGAGGGCCAATTCCCTCTTCCCAATCTTCCCCATCCCCGATTCCCGAACAACAACCCTTAAATTCCTAACTTCCAAAAAGCCGGCAACGCACTTGTAACGCCTCTGGTGTTTCAAGTGTCCATGGGCGGCGGCGATTGCTTACCATCAGGTAATACGTCTGCTCGATTACCGGCGTGATTCATAAAAAAAATACTGCTTAATCCAGTGGAAGATGAGCCTAAGGTGTTATTGCTTTATTTTTAGATACACTCTAATATTATGGCTCATAAACCAACCAAAAAAGTCCCAAATTCAACAATATTTCAAGTCTACGTTTTTGTTTTAACTTGATGTATTACAATGAAAATCTGCTATAAAAACAAATGCCTCGTTTAACAAGCAAATTGCAGCTCTATCTTCAATGTCACGAAGGCTGTTATCCCTTGTAGTTACTTAACAGTTCTAGACTACATACAAAACTGTCTAGGTTTTCTACGACCTAGATTTCTAGATATAAATGGACCAGTGTTTGTCTTTAGGCTCGCAAGGAATTGAGAAAATGCTTCGCAGTTGAGATATAGAGGGGTTGTCGGAATATTTTGTAGAAAGGGTAGCTAGGTGACGTTTGATTTTATGCGGGTAATTTTAAAAAGTGTACTGTTAATTTCTTTTTAGCTTTATTATAGTTGCTGGATAGTGTTAACAGGACTTCAAGTGGTTATTCAATATCTCAAATATTTGATTTAAAGTAAAAGAAAATATAATATAATATATTTTATTCTTGAAGGATATACATATCTTGAAAAATGTCGTTCATTGAGTGCACAATTATAAGGGCTGACATGTGCTATGCTACGTTGCTGTGTTTGCGTTTGGCAATCATATTCATTGGTACACATAGCTTAACACTGGTGGAAACATACTTGGCTAAACTATGTTTTTGAAAGACACGTGCTATGGATTCGTGCTATAGATGCGTGCTATGAATGTGTGCTATGGATCCCTACTATCTTACTCGCACAGCTACATAGCTTAGTATCAGTGAAAACGGTCACATAGTTTCACAGCTTAGCTATTACATCTTCGTAGCATAGTTACATAGTACATCTCTGGTTTTTTTTTTTTTTAAAAATTGTTTAATATGAAATCATATTCGCCCGCTCTGCTCGGCTCATAGAGTGATGTTTAATAGCCTATAGCCTTCCTCTATAAATGCACTTTCCAACACAAAAAGAATTATACAATTCGGACCAGTAGTTCCGGAGATTACCGCGTTCAAACAAACAAACAAACAAACTATTAGTATAGATTAAATGTACAGTTTCTAAACTAGAATTATGTTAAGCTGATCAATAAATTAATTTGAAGAACAGCTAATTTCTCCAGAACATTTATAATGACCCACCCATAGGACAGAATTGTCATTTTCTTCTTACAATGATAGAAATACTAGATGCGCCAATAGGAACTCTCCATTTTTTACATCAGAGTCCACTTTTTATCAGTTATGTGACTGCCTCGTCGATCGAGTGGTCGCAAGTGCGACAGCCGGACTTGGATTCGTTTCCCGGATCAGGCGAAGTATTTCTGGGTATTTTTTGTTTGTTCAATAATCGCTCAGTAGTAGCACGGAACTTGGAATTGTGCCCAGTATATGGCAATACGCTCAACCCGCTATTACATGGGACTTTTAACACATATGGTGACAAGTACACCACTTAGACAGCGGCAAGTACAACTTGTACATTATGTGCCAGAATGTAATGTATAGGTGCACCTAGCGTATATAGTATAGCGGTATTACCTGCCGCAATGTGCGCCTCTGCCTACCCCTTCAGGGATAAAAAGGCAGCTCGACTCCTGTTGACCAACGACAAACCATCTACTTACAAAATTTTATACAATTCTCCCCAACTTATTTCAATGTTTAATATAACAATTTTCACGTCCAAATGATGTCATGTATCACTAAAATATCACGTAAATACATTCAGTTGAGGAATATTACATAATTTGCTTGTAATTTTGTTATATTTTTGTACATCTGATGTCATTGTTATGCACTGTTGCAGAATTATTATTTTTGAACTTTGAACACATGCGCTGTGTTTATTTTAAAACAGTTTATTTATGTAACATGGGACAATATGGCTATATTTAATAGATAATTAAAGTTCTATTTATATTGCACTATGCCAAAACACTTTTATTATATGTTAAGCGTTAGCCCTACATTTGAAATGTTTCTTTTTAATTTATTTATTTATATTTGATGAGTCGACGTTTGGCTGCTATATCGCCTGATGGTAAGCGATGATGCGGCCTACGATGGAGCACGTCTGTCCATGAGCAACCTTTGCACTCGGGCCTTGAAGACACCCAGGTTATACCCATTAGGAAACACAGAATCCGGCAAAGAATTATACTCCTTAGCAGATCGCACAAGGAAGCTTGAAGCGAAGCGCTTCTATTAAAACCGCACTAAGGGGTAAGCAGAGGTGCACATATTAGATTCATCACCGATGTTTCGATAGATTTTATAAGCCGCATGCCACATCAATTATCGTAATATAACACAAGAAAGATAAAGAAAAATATAGATTTCCTGCTAAAATATAGTACTACTGTAACATATAGTAGATTATCAAAAACCATTTCTTTTACTTTTTGTTTATAGTCCGTTCACATGGTATAATCAATTAAATTAAAAAGAGAATTTTGGAGGAAATTTTGTATGTCACACCGTTGGTTTTCTAAATAAAATAAAAATATGTACTTAGTAATATACCTACTTCACGAATCGACATCGAGACTCCTTGTTTTACACCTCGTTGATAGTCAAAAGCCTTTAAACCACATAAATAAAACAACAAAACAATCTCTTCAATAAATCCAACATCAATGTAACAGTTCCGGTCAGTTTGAAATTCGAACTGCGATGATTTATCGGCGCACGCGACGATCAATACGATAGACCGGTCACGAGCATCGTGGGAGTTCGATTCTCTGACGTTACATTATATTGTGTAGTGTATAGTTGAGCTCCAGATTTTAATTATTTGTTGAATGATCACGAACTTATTGTTGTAAGAAGCCTTGCTTGTAATTGTTTTCAAAATGGCGGACATTTATTTTTGTTTTCAAAGGGATTTGTGGGAATTTGTCTTGTGTTTTATTTTTAAATAGATTATTATAATAGCGGATACCTAGATGTATAACAAGTGCTTAATTTGTTTCATTGCTATGATAAGTGACTGTTTTTTTTTAAACGTTGTCCCACACAGGATTTTTTCCTGGGTCGTGGGTGCAATTACAAATATACAAGTTCACATATAAATGACACCCAGACCCGAAACAACAATTTGTGGATCACACAAAGGAGTCGAACCCACTACACGTTGCACGACAGCCGTCACTAATTGTTAACGGCTCACTGGTCACTAATTGTTAACCAACTTCTCAAAAAGGAGAAGGTTCTCTTGTCTTTAAGCTTTTTTTAAATACTAAAATAGTATAAGTGTATTAAATACTGGCGATAACGCACGTCAAGCTCTTTTCATTAATGATTTTCACCACCCAGGAATTAATCCTGACATGATACCTTTGGCGGTTCTCCGACCACTCAATTAAACAGACAATTATATTATGCACTTCCATTAAAATATATATTCCAAACCATTATCAGTGTTAATTTACTTTCCAAGCTGTTCCTCTTTAACAGATAAATAAAATGAAGTGTCTATCAATATTTGCAGTCGTTAGCGGGTTAGCGTCAAACCCACACAACGCCCACTCGTCTTCGAACAACCTGCGTGGTACCGGGACTTTTAGTACCCGTACTTAAATATAAAGTGCTATCTGTGATACTCGTTACAATAATTAGTTGTAATGCCTTGATATTTATTATTTTGTTGTTAAGTAGGGTTCTTTGGAAAGTTAATCGCCTCTATTGATAGTAGTTAGTGAATAAAACATACATTTATATCGTAATAAGTGTGCTTTTCCACGAAAGATGTGCTATGTAGCTACGAAGATGTAATAGCTAAGCTTGTGAAACTATGTGAACGTTTTCACTTATACTATCTTAGTATTTAGTAGTATTATAAAATAAAAATCACGGTTTACTCACGTAAATTAATAGAGAAAAGCTCTACTAGTTTCGAATCACAGAAGGACTCTTCATCATGAGCAGCATGCGTAGACGCGGCGACGTCGCGCAGCCTACTGATGCTGCACACAGTAAGCTGTATGTCTCACGACAGTTATTATAAAAAGATAGAAACATGTTGTGAAGAGTAGAAGACAGCCAAAGACTAATCCTCTGAGATGACCTCAACTTAGAGTGAGATAAATCCTTTTATCAAAAAGAGGAGTATTGGGATTGATTAAGGAAAGATTAATAATGCCTATGTCTTTTATGGGAATAGAATGAAGCTGGTATATATCACACTATCACACTAATACTATAAATGAGAAATTTTGTTTATTCGGATATTTGTCCGTCAATAACGCTGAAACTACTGAACGGAATTCGATGAAATTTGGTATACAAACAGGGTATGAGTTGACTTAGGTGATAGGTGACTTTTTCCCCCACAGAAACGCGGGCAAAACCGCTGGAAGCTAGTTGTGTTATATAAGTTCTAAGCTGCCTATAATGCTCTGGAGTCTGATAAAATAGCTCTAGAGTGTAGGAGAGCATTAAATTTATGACCCCTAATCAAATTATTTTATTACGATTACATTCAATAAAATAAATGTCAATATCTGAACGTTCGGTTAATTTATTATTTTTATCAATACCATTAAACCGAGCGCTATTCATAGAGAATAATATTGAGTTGGTCATTACTAGGTGGTTAATGTGTTTTTCTTGGGATTCTGGTGTTATAAATGAGAGTGGGTTTACTTTAGTTTGGTGCATTAATAGAGTATTTAGATAAATTTAACATTTTAACATTGTTTTCACAAAACTCTAGGTATTTGATTCAGGCCCTCCAGGACCAGATCCAGAGACCAGGAACCTAGATCCAGAATCTGAACCCATATGATTTGTTTCGATTCCAAAATTCCAGGTGTTTGTCTCATTGCACAGTGAATAGAGTATGAAATCGTTCCCGGCAATAGTTTCGGTCGGAACACTTTTACCGAATACTGCGTTTAAGAGTCAAACAGTGGGCGAGGGCTCTTAAAACAACCATAATTTCATAATAGTAGCGTAATTAGTACCGTACATTTCCAAAACTATCACAGAATACATACGCGAGAAGAATTCGCATTCTTAATTAATATCGAATGGAAAGAAGATGCGAACTTAACGAGTAAAAAATATGAATGTGTTTTCTATGAAAGATGAGTTTCTCTAATCGGATCTTATACTACTGATCTTATATGACTGACATTTCATCGAGTAAAAGGATTTCTTTCTGTAGTTAATTAAAATAATTCTTCTTTTTAAACACAGTTTTCTTCTTAACAGAACCGATCTTTCATTCGTTCTAAACATAATATTACTACCTTCAACACCAACAGCCCTTAACAGGTCCGAGCTGGCCGTCTTATCCAGGAAAATGAGGTGTGTCAAGCGGTCATCGACCTTTGAGTGGTCATTACTGTATTACAAAACGGTGGTGGGCCACTAAACGAGCGGTTAAGGACGAAGGATAATTGTTAGTGCTTAGTTGGTTTTAAGATAAAGATTGTGGCGTTTTTTTGTTTTTGTTATCACTTTATTTTGTTGTTGCCACGTCACACACCTTTTATCCTCGAAGGGGTTAGCCGAGGTGCACATTACGGCACGTAATGCCGCTATACAATGTACACCCACTTTTCACCATTTGTTTTGTTTGTTTAAATGTATTTTAAATCACAGTTTTAGACAGACACAGACTACCGTGTCTTGATATACCAGATACACAACTTCTGCAGAATTGAGAAAGAAGAAATAGAAATTGGTACACAAGAAACCATTAACTTCTTTAGTTAACAACACTTAACAACCCTTATAGTTAAAGCCAATTCAAATATAAAATATAAGTCTTTATCTTTTTAGCGCGGACAACGCTTTTGCAAATCTTTTGGTCTGTCTTGTCTGTCGACCGAAACAACTCTGTTGTGGTTGTGTATGGGATGTGATCTTGCTTACCATCGGGTGATCCTTCTGCTCGTTAGCTTATTTATTTCTTTTCTGCCATGGTCGGCCCATGCCGGGCAAATGCCTCTCTAACCTCCATCCACTCATCTCTTTCCCATAAAAAAAGTATTTTCCAATTACGGATTTTTGGAACTTATTCGATAGGAAGTTTTAGCTTTAACAAGGATATCGTTCCTCTAATGATTTCTCGCTGATTTAGTGGGCTGATCGTGTCAGACGGTTTCAGTTTACACTAGGGGCCGGCTTGTATTGTTATTGTATTGAGTTACCTAGCCTATCGTTATCATTAACGATATTGAGCTTATCGCGATCCCCTCCAGCAGGGGGAGTGGAAGGCAGATTGGATTCTGATTAGTTAAAAATTATTTAGGAAGGTTTTGGTACGTAATTTTTTTTGATAACTTTGATTTTGTTGTTAAAGTATGATTGCTAAGCTCTCATTATCATGTAGGCACCACCAAATATCACACAATGTTTTTTGAAATTGACTGCACGGTTGGTGTGATGGTTCGATTCCCGTACGGAGCAACTCTTCATGTGATCCACAGGAAACAATCCGAAAATGCGCTAACGCTTAAAAAATGGTAGACGGAGACAAAGTTTAAAGGGTTATGATTAGCCCACGACCACCAACTGCTGGTCTACTTCTCCTCTATCGCTAAGAAAGCGCTACTGTCTGGCTACTCTCGATACCATACAGAGGTTAAGTAGCGTTTTATTTTTAAGGCCGCAACGCACCTGTGTCTCCTCTGATGTTGCGGGTGTCAATGGGCGATGCTGATCGCTTACCATCAGGTAATCCTCAGGTCTGTTCGTTTGGCCCCTATTCCATATAAAAACCTAAACAATAATAAAGTCATAAATAAATTAAGTTTTTCATTTAATGCCAATACTATTGTATTAGCCACAGAGAACAAAATGTCGCAATACAGTATGGCGACTGATCCGCTTCTAATCGGCTTGTAAGATACGAGATTAACCTTATTACACTTGTATGTGTTCAATATCATTACAATATGTCAGGTAAAAAAGGAAATAATGAAAACTATACTAAATAACAATTAGAAAAAATACTTAGATAAAACGAATCAAAGTTTAAGAGTGGGAGCAAATACGTCATTTCTAAGTATAAAATGTAACTAGAAATGACGTCATGCGATGTTTAAAATGAATGTAATATTTTCAAATAATCTACAAGAAGGACATTAAAACAAAAGTTAGTCATCTACTCTATTCATACGTTTCTACGATACAATAAATAAATTCTTCGGTTATTTGCATTGCTTGACATCTGTTAGAAATTTTAAGAGCAAACTAATATATAAATGTCTGTTTACTGTCCGTTTATAAGCCAAATTATACCTAATTGTAATGTTATACTAAGAGAAACCTGTCATTAGCCTTACCATAAAAATGTATCCATATTGTTATTTTACCTACTGTAACGCAGCTAGCTGTTGGTTTTCTTAATAAAATAAATAAATAAATATTGCATATAACCTACAAAACTAACAAAGCCTAAAGAAAGCAATCACTCATCACTTTAAAAAGAAAAACTTACACAACATACAGAAAACACGGAAAAATGCGATAAATATCCTTGAATTTGTATGACAGGCTGTCTCATACTGCTAGCTATATAATATAATAAGCGGTGTAATAAGGAGCCAAATATGCAGAGTGCGTTCCCGAAGTAAATACTGTGACCACGTGTGCTTACGTGCCCGGACAATTAGGGGTGTGGTACAGTGGCAGCGATGATGATGATATATTTTATAGCATAGATGAAGTGTTGTGAGTACATGTGTAGTAAAATTAAAAAGAAAATCTCAAATCAAGTCAGTAAAAGGATTTTGTCAATAAACATTCTTGACAATTTTGTACTGTATTAATCTTCTTTATTCCTGTGTTTGAGTTGATTATAAAGAAACATATTAAGTTTTTTAACTTTGCTGTTGTCGTTCATTGTCAAATTTGCTCATGACTCGAAGAGTCCCTCTATGACTGAAAACTAGTTGAGCTTTTCTCCATTAATGTACGGGAGTAAACCGTCATATATTTTTCTTTAGTTAATTATTTGGGTCTCACGATAGTTATTATACAAAAATAATAATTGCTTGTTTCCAAATACTACACTTTACAAATAAAATGTAGAAAAAAAAAAACAAAATCCATTAAGCCTTGATTATTGTAACCTTAATTTTCAAATTACCACATTCACATCTTCAGATAGTTTGAAATAGATAATAGATCATCCAACAAACAACACATTATATTATCTCTTACCAAATCTAATCTGTAGCTACAAAACAAGCCTAAACGTATAATAAAGTGGGCACGTCACGCACAGGCGGCCCCATCTCATTAACTTAAACTGTTTCTGTTAGCTTTAAATAGCACTTCATACAGTCATGTGCGCACTTTACGATTTCAAAGATGAAACCTATTTCATTCTCAGGACTATGAGTTACTAGGTCTATTTGGGCTGTTAAGTATTTTGTGTCTTAAGATGTAACCGAAAGTGTTATGTCTTTAAAGCTAGCTTTAGTATTATGTCTTTAGGGTTTGTTTGTAAGAACCTGTCTCTAGTCTGGTTACAATGTTTGCCAATGTTAGCAATCACCACCGCCCATGGACACCCGAAACACCAGACGCGTTACAAGTGCGTTGCCGGCCTTATGGTGGTTAGGAATTTAAGGGTTGTTGGGACTCGGGGATTGGAAAGATTGGGAAGGGGGTAATTGGGCCTCCGAAACCTCATTCACACAACGAAAAACAACGCAAGCGTTGTTTCACGTAGGTTTTCTCTGAGACTCTGGTCGAGCCGACCCGTTCGTGCTGAAGCATGTGTCTCCCACACTTAAAATATAAATAGTATACCTAACTAAGAATTTAAAATGATAATTAATATAACTAACTCCGGCAAGAAACCTCATACATAACAGTAAGTACTAGGTATGTATTAAACCAATTAGTAAAGATTATTAGCTTATAACAATCAACATTTAATTTTAACAGATTATACCTATAGATAAAATCAACGATTAACTATTTTAAATTAACGTCCCATAACAATTAAACAGTTTTAATTAAATTCGTGTTTAACAGTTCAAATAGGTATTTTAAATCTGCAATCTTAATGGCGTTCAATCGAATGCAATGAATAAAATTATATTGTACCATAAAATTGTTAATTAATACGGTGTCCCTAATTAAGTGAGACGGTAATGTGTTACCTCTGTTCAGTATTTAATGGGTCTATTCTTATGACAGTCTTAATCAAGGGGGTAACTACGGTTGGTTTGATATATCTTAGATTGAATTGTGTTGGTAAGTATATAATAGTTCTTTCACTTTACCAATCTATAACTAAATAAGTAAGTAAGTAACTATATCTATATATTAATACGTGAAGCAAAAACTTTGTAACTCTTTTTACGAAAATTGCGCGGACGTAGGAGCATAAAATTTGGTACACTTATAGTTTATGTGTAGGAGAATTGCAGAACGTTAATATTTTTCAAAAATAATGCTTATAAAATACATTAAATCAATAAATAAAACATTACACACACTACCATGCATAGTATCGTATTTGACAAAACGTCAAAATTGACAGACATTGCGATGATATTCTCACGTCTCATATGAAAAGAGGTTTCTAATTGAAGGAGGTTTGGTTATTCATGATGCGCCGGAATATTTTAATTTGAATTTTACAAAACGAATAGCAATTCGTTATATTATCCTTGAACGTATGTTAAGTGGTATTGTAAATTAAATCGTATATGGTCGAATTTCGACCACTAGGCGACCACTAGTAAGTATAACTAGATATAAGTTTTTAAACTGACATGGTCACTAACACTAACATTAGAACTAAAGACGGGATATTTAACATGTTTATTTATGTCTGAGTTACCGATATTTCGCCTCATCCGTGATCATGGCGCTTGCTTTCTCAAAATATAAATTTAATCAACATTAACAGTACGCAATACATCATTGGTTAAACAGGAGAATTTTCTATGAAAGGCAGGTCGTCGTTCACAAATGCAGCGTTAACTCTTATGATACCTATTTTTTGAGGAAAGAAAATCATTGACTGTCTTCTCCCGCTTTGTGAGGCGAAAGTGAGTGTCAGACTACCACTGACTCACAACACACACCCCGTTCCTGCTTTGAGCCAGAGCCCTGGTAACCTCTTAGGTTGTCCGCAACTCTGGAACTTTTATGATACCTATTTTTTTTGGTAAGAATAATTTAATGACAAAGAAACTTTAAAGTTAAGTAGATGTTGATGGTATTAAAATTCACAATGTACTTTGTTAATTTTGAACATATAAAACATGTAAACAGGTGCATTTAATCTCCCAAAATCTTTAAGCAGCTCTCACGAACGAATTTTAAAGAAAGGGCGCCCCATCCTCGCTTGATACACTAACAAATTAAGCTATAGCTACACTAATCCCCTATTATTCGTAATTAATCTTTACTAAACAAGTTGATCCCCTAATTTTACGATCTTCACATGTTTGTCGAGTCGAGTCAAAATGTTGAAAATGTTTGACTATTAGGGGGTCAATGTACTTGACACCCTTGTGACACTAGCTGGTCAAAGTACACCAATTTGTCGATTGTTTTTATTGTATTTTCAACTTTATATCTATGTAGATAATAAAGTTGAAAATTGTTTGTACATTTTTTCTATAGAATAGTGTAGGTTGATTTGCTTGTGATTTGTATAATAAAATTGATCAAGTTTTTATGTGATATTTACACCAATTTATGGTGCCCAGCCCCCTCATATGCGCGTGTTCATAGTTGTTATAGTGCAATACTTATCAAACTTTATTATTCCTTAATTAATCCTAATTTTTTCGAAGTGGTCGTTCGTTTTGAAGTATTTATGTCATTTAAATTAATATGAGAAAATAAAATATACTTTGTTATTATTCCAACAGCCTTACAGACCATGTTAAGTTACTAAAGCTAAGTTATATCATTGTAGTAGCTTAAAAATACTAAATTAATTATTATGTTATCGGCTTACTGACGTAACTGTTTGACAAGGAACTCGACTAGTTACAAGCCATGTTAGAGACTCATATTCATGAACAGCATTTCGCGATACACAACGTGTCGATGTGTATGTGAACTGCATCTGGCTAGTAGCAGCGCAACGCGATCTAACCATGGCTTGAAATTAATCGAGTTACTTGTCAAACAGTTACGTGTGTAAGCCGATAACATAATAATTAATTTAGTATGTCTCATGAAAGTTATAAAAAGTACTACAATATTTTATTGAATATAAAAAAAAATAATAATGAGATAATCCTCCCAAAATTAAAATCAGATCTACAGGTAATGTACCTACTGAATATTACTGAAAGTAATTATATAACGAACCACTCCGCACCTGAAACTTGAAATTTGTATCTTTTTCAACCCTTACATGTAAATTTAAAATTAATTAAACGTGTGTACGTAGATGGCAGCCCTGTGCGATGATTAGCAGGGCCGGATTTGGGAGGAGGAATTTTCAAATTGGTTTGGAATTTTGAAATGCATAATTACAACTTTTATACAATGATTTGCGCTGTTGGTTGAGTGGTTGTAGGTTAGACTAGAATAAATAAAAAATAATAATAGAGCTTAAGAATGCTCGTCGAGCAAGGAGTTTCGAAACCTTTTTCGAAATTCGTAACCCCTACACAAAATTATGGGGATTTTGTCTACCTCTATTTAGGAAAATGGACGAGGATATTTGTCATTTTCTTTATAATGATGTACTTAACGTCCATGCCAATGTTTAGCTCTATGCGAAATATGTAAACGTTGCGCCTTAATTTCATCTATTTTGACCGGGCTATAGTCTTTGTCTGAGACATAGTACCGACTCATTTTCTTGACTATGCGGACTGCCTAGCAGGGTTACCGGGGTTCCGGTTCGAAAAGCAGGAGTAGGAACAGGGTAGTTTTTAGTCAGTAAGAGTTTGGTACTTCTTCTCGCCTCGCCCAAGCCGGGAGAAGTTATTTTCCCCCATTAAAAAAAAGCTTCTAGACTAAAAGATAATCAATAAACTGACTATAAATAACAATCACAAGAAAACGATTTGTTACCGTTTATATTCGCCATTAAACTCTAAAAGGTGATCTTTGATGTTGTTAATAAATATTATAGTTTAAGTTAAAGTCGGTGATAAATTATCTTTTTATTAAGCCGATCAATATGATTGACAGATTTGATCTAAGATACAAAATGAATTAATGGTTTCCAAAAAAAGGCGATAAGTGTAATTTATTGACACCTTTTTTAAAACTGCTTAAAAGCTTTCAGTGAACCAGAATAGTTGTGTCAACGAAACAGATCATTCATTTTAAAAAGATTTATATGTTGTGTAAAAATGTTTGTAGATGTTTGTTTGTAGATGTAACGTTTGGCCAACCCGCATTAAGCATGCGTGGTGATTAAGTCTTTGACTGCCAATAGAAAACTGTTGAAGGCAAATCCTCCGCTAACGTCGGTCACCGGTGACCACCACGGCGTTCAATGTGTTAATGCCAAACCTTCTCCATGTGAGAAGAGGCTTTGGTCAGCAGTATCCACTTATAGGCTGATGATGATGATCAGATGTAACGTTTTGCATCGGACTTAATCCCAGTTTTCATATTCAGCAAACCACCATTTATTTTCCAAGGCTTGGTAAACCGGAGCCACGGAATGCCTAGCGGATCGCAAAGCAGGAGAAGAAACGAGTTGGTTTTTAATCAGTAACAGTCAGACACTCTCTCTGGCTTCACCCAAGGCAAGAGAAGTCAATAAATGAGTCCTCCCCCCCCCGCAAAGTAGCAGACCCACACATAATATTATTAAACTAACTGATTTTCAGAAATGTCTATAATGATTACATGTACTTGTACTTCGAGAGATGAAATCCGCAACTCTTTGCTAAACCAGTCACCGTCGTAATTTATCGACTAACAAGATAATTCATCAGGTTCCTACATATTACTATAAGTAAGTCTATTACGTAAACAAGTAAGTTATAGTTTCATAACTTGTCTTCAAGCTTTACAGCAATAAATGCACCTTTTCTCAATAAAAACCTCAGTGAATCTATAAGATAAACCAATATTTTCTTCAAAAACATCAGTCTTGTATCATTTATCACTTTTTAGTGACACGATTTATACGTTTAGGTTGATAGATTGATGAGCTCTCCTTTAAAATACTCTGACAACTATTTTATATTGTTTAAACCTATAAATTTTACATGGAACCTTGGTTTTAGTGGTGAAATTAATTTAACAAGGCATTTACAATGAGCAATATTGTAACTTGTAAGCTTCATTTTTTAGTAAAGATATGTTAGGATTTTGCTATTTATTAAATACACTGATACATAAATTTTTGCCCTTGAATTAACAGAAACTTTAATAAAATTGTACTGTAAATGTAACTGCCTCGTTGGTCGAGTGGTCGCAAGTGCAACTGCCGGGCAAGGGGTCTCGGGTTTGATTTCCGGGTCGGGCAAAGTATTACTGTTTTTTTTCGGTTATTGGAAAATTTCTCAGTAGTAGCACGGAGTCTGGAATTGTGCCCAGTATATGGCAATAGGCTCACCCCTTATTACATACTTACTTATAACACAAATGGTAAAAAGTGGGTGTACTTTGAATAGCAGCATTACGTGTCGTAATGTGTTCCTCTGCCTACTCTTTCGTGGGATAAAAACCTTGACGTTGACATTGTAAATATGGCCTAATATACCTTGTAATAATGCCTAAAACCTAGCACATAGCAGCTCATGTCTTTTGTATATCCAAACACAGTACTCCGAAAACCCAAATTCTACAGTACAACAAACACGAAAGTTAATGTTGATATTTGCAACAACAACGTGCAATCCAGAATCCCAGTCAATTCCTACCGAACTTACAGTATCCACACTCGATTTCATCTCTTGAACATGCATTCAATCAATGACTAGTACAAACACGTAAATAGGTCAATGATTTCTGTGCCCGTAATGTGTTGATTCGGTCGGCCAAAATAGCCAACTCGTAGCCATATATAGCCGGGAGGCTGTATCAAATATAATTGAGTCCTTATGTTAATTCTAGCGTGTGAATATAGTGGTGTAAGCAATTTGTGTTTGATTCTCTTGATGTAATGGACATGTGCCTTTGAGGGTTGGGCATCGAAGATGTGTTGGGAACACTGGTCGTGTCTGTTACATTCTAGAATTAAGCATTTGGATTATTCTAATTCTTAATGCGATAGCAAGAGGACAGAACAATATACTTGATGTTTAACAATATGCTCTTTTATTTGTTCCACTTGTACCTACTTCACTTATGGATGATTACTTATACTTCTGTAAATTCTTAAGCGTATGTAAGTACCAATACAAAACTGGTATAATAGTGCAAAAAATGTAAAACTGTATTGTAATGTAACAAATAAATAAATAAAAAAAAAAAACAGAAGGTTTTAGACAAGAGGGAAAGACAGAACATTGATTCATCTGATTTTAATTATGCTTTTGATGTGATATTTCTCTTTTCTTCTTTCGGAATCAGAGGTAAATAATTCAATACCCAAACGTGTTGTTCTAGGGTTACAATAATATGAGTAAAAATAATGCAGTTTCTATCAACACCGACACATATTCATCAACTAGATTCACAGACCATCTTATGCCAAAAAAAGAAACTTCACAACATTCAACTACCTGTTTCCATAGCCAGTCTAAAGTTACCTTACCTTAAAGCAACCCTAAAATAATACTCAAGTATTGCATACCGCTAGATTGCATGCAGCACTTGTTGGATCAAGTTGCTTATGATCCTAACGGTGCAACGTTGCCTTACAATTATTGCTGCACTGTTACATGAAACCCTAGTCGCCATGACAGGTTATATTGCAATGATTTAAATGTGGTATTGAATTTGTGTAATGGTGTTTAGTGGGGCTGCTGATGAGAGTGTGGTGCTGTTTTTTTTTATTTGTAGAAAATTTTGTTGTTTGAGGATTTTGTATATTAATTAGTAAAATACACAGTATTTACGCAATGAACGTAAAAATTATTAGCAAAATTGTTTTATTTTTGTCGTAAAAATGTTTACGTTTTCAATTATAGATTGAGAAGAATTAATATAATTTATATTAAAAATTACGTAAACTTAATTACATAGACTAAATAAAAATAAAAACTAAAATATTAAAACACAAAAATTACAATAATCTGATAATCAGAATAGAATATGTTAACAATTTATATACGGATAAAAAAGTAACACGGCTCACACTCATTTCATTCCTCTTTAAAAAATATATATATCCTAAAAACTACCAACATATCCAACCTAACATTTTAAATGTACTACAATTTAAACCTTCACCCAAATCCGTCCCAGTAACCCCCGACACCGGTATGTCGGTCATTAGACCTCGGAATTAGCGTCAACCCTACACTGCTAATTGTTATTATTGTCGCTACTCGCTACCTGGCCCCGGAGGAATGCTACCGATGTGCTATTGCCATTGCCATTGCCATACTCCGCCATTGCCTCTGTGCCATACATCTACTATTCACTGTATGTGACTACTAATTGGGGTTTCGTATCACCCTACATATTTCAGTAAAGGATTTTGTGTGAGGTATTTTAGGGCTATTTTCTGACGTTGTAAAGCTTTGAGGTTATTTGGGATTAATTGGTTGGTGCTATATCATTGTCTAAAGGCTAATTCGATGGAGGGAAATTTAAAGTACTAGAATTCGGAGAGGAATTTGTATGTAGCTACAGGTATGGTAGAACGGGTTATAAAATGAAACGAAAACCAAATTAATGAAGCTATTAGAGACGCGAGATTTCTGAACGTGATCATGTTCACCCTTATCTTCAGTTAAAAGACGTCCACTGTTGTACTGTAGTGTGTATGACATTTTTTTGCCCTTATAGGTAGCGTAAGTTAGTTGTTTAGGACATTTCATTAAAGGTAATCATAAGAATCATTAGATCATACAGAAACACCTCCACTTTTTAACTTTTATGCACTTTTAGTCTACTTGATAAGTTTTTTAATTTGTAAATTTTCTGCTTGGCAGCACTGGCAGGGTTGCCATGCAATGTGGAGACTTAGGGAGCAAATGTGGAGACGTCTGATACTTATGATTTAATTAAGTGTCCTATACCTACAACTAACTTAAAAGCCTCTCTCCATCCTCCATGCTTAATTACATATCGCTAGTTGCATATTTTTAGTCATAATTTTCAATTAATCAATATTGAATATCACTTCTTACTACTCAAATCATCTCAATAAAAGATTGCAACCATCCCCTTCTATACAACGTTTAATCATAGCCGTTCAAATTAAACCCCACAAAACAATCCCAACTGCAAACCGCGTTCATAGCAAAAAAAAAACAAAACTCTCATCAATAGCGTCTCAATTTCGGAGAAAAACAATGGCTACCCAATGTACAAGGAAAGGATAATAAAGTATTGAAAAGAGCGGGAAAGATCCAATCAATATCTGTAGTCGGTAGTGCTCAGGGGACGGACCCCCATAATACACGAAAGGGAACGAAAATTCTGACAATCAAGATACCGGATTGGTGGCAGGTTATTTCAATGATGCAGGGATCATTATTGCTGAATTATCTACTAGGTTTGTTGGTTATACTTTTGTGGTTAGGTTGATAGGTGTTGCGTATGAGGTCTTAGTTTTTTTGCAAGGTCGAAAATCTTTTGTTTTCATATTAGTCTCAGAATTTTTTCAACGTTGCTCCACTATAGGATTATCTCCTGTGTCATAGGAGCGTTTTAAAAACATACGATTTTATATGCACATGACACCCAGACGCAAATATAACAATTAGGATCACGAAAATAGATTAAATACTACTTCTCATTAAAGCCGTGGAAGATAATTTTAGAACCCTTTACAATTTAAAACTTTAGCAAGACTAATTATCTTTAAAGTTTTAAATTGTGGATTACATTGATTTACTAAGTAATAAGAATACACTCACTATAATATAGAATTATAACATTTCATTGTTGCTATCCTTTCCTTTAGTCAGCTCAACACCTTTTCAAAGCAGTAGGTGCTTTGCAACCAAAAAAATCATTAAAAATTTAAACTGCAATCAATCTTGGTATATATCTTAAAAGGTGGTATCGCTAATCCTTCTTTATAGTTTAATTAAAAGCAGAATTAAATGCACGTTGTGGCAATGCATAGCAAGATGGCAATAAAATGAACTAATTCAAATTCAACTGCTTTTTTAATGTACGCCGTAATGCCTTAGAGTCGTGAAGATATGCGTTTACGGACTGATAAAAAAAGAATTAACTTTATCAATGTCTATTCGTAGATTATCTGTCTGGAATTTAGCCTAGTATATAGCAATAGGCTCACGCTATATTACATGGGACTTATAAGTTATAATACAAATGGTGAAAAGTGGGTGTACTCGTACATTGTACTAATGTCATTACGTGTTGGCATGTGCATCTCTGCTTACCCCTTCTGAGATAAAAGACGTGACCATACGATCTTCGATTATGGATAAAAATATGTCTTTTTGCAAGTTTGGTTATGTTTTTGATTTTTCTGATTTTTACACTCAACGACGTGGTTCAACGACATTGCCTTTTGTTTTAATTTTTCTCAATCAGATTTCATATTCAATAATACATTATGCATGGTTCTCCCACGTTCTTTTCTCTATTAAGAACTAGTTTCTGCCAGCAGCTACGTCTGCTTTCCCGTGTTGCTCATGATGAAGAGTCCCTCTGAGATTCGAAACTAGTAGAGTTTTTTTTTCTATTAATGTACGCGAATAAACCGTGATTTTTTTAGTTAAATCTATTACTATTATTGTAGTCATCACTATAAAAATATCAAACAATAGAAAAATAGATCTTAAACCGATACAAATAGAGATTAAAATAATATGACCCTAGTTGTACGTAGACAACAATGATGACGTCACAACATCGTTAGTTTCGATACGGTCCATAATCCAATTACCTAAGTTGCAGTTGATGTGTGAAATTGACTTTTAATTAAATCATCACACCATATGAGAACCAGAAGCCATCGATCGTGATTTCTGACAATTTTGTTATTAAATTATTAGGATAAATGCTAAAGTTTGTGAGTTTATGTGTTGGTTTGTTTGTAACTAAGTCTCAATTGGGGAATCCAGAATGGGAAGGAGGGTCCTTACCATTCTGGCTAACACCCAAACGGCCAGGAACGCACTTGTAACGCCTCTGGTGTTACGGGTATCCATGGGTGGCGGCGATTGTTTACCATCAGGTGATCTGTCTGCTCGTTCACTGACTTATATACCATAAAAAACTACTGTTTCTAGAATTCGTAACTTTTACCAAAACATCATATTTGATTAACCATTTGTGTGTTAAACGGTATCAAAAAACGAATAAAATTATTTTAATAAATCCAAATGCAAGATATTCGCGCACCAACCAATCAGAGCGCCCAACGCGCTCTCGTTTCGATTACTTTAAACGTAAAGCAAACTCATACTAAGGGTTCAGAACACAACATGTAGTTTCCAGTAGACGACTTTTTGATTGCAAAACAAGACAGTATTTATAAAAACTTAATGGAGTTACTACCATACATAGTTCATTGGCATTTTTTACATTTATTAAGACCGATCTCATAAAACTACTATAAAACCGAAATCATTTATCATTTTTATATTTTAAGTTTAGATTTAATATTGCTATTTAAGTTTTTATGTTATTTTAACTAGCTTTAGTTTATAGTCGCCTTAAATGGAACTTTTACTGTATGTATATCTAAATAAGAAAAGACTACATTAGACGGACAGACAGACAAACAATACAAAATCACGTCTTTTTTCTTCCAAAGATTATTTAGATGTGCAGTTTAACGTTATTCGCCACTTTTATGACATAGAAACAAAGAGGGCAAACGATCAGACGAATCAGTTAATAGTAAGCAATCAGCACCACTTTCATGTACCAAATGCAGCATTTGCAAGCACTTTCGCGGCCCACCCAAATGTTCTTCTGGTTGTATTGTTCATCGGATCATTCAGCAGCAGTCGTCAGCTGAGCTGTTTGTAAACTGACACACATGCATGTTGAACAGGTCCGCTCATACTGTTGTGGTTCTTTCCTCTAAAGAGCACTGCAGAATCAGCTTGCACGGTTCTCTCACATTATACTTTTTTGATTGTCTGGACTTTAGGAAAGAGACTATGACCTTTAAGTTTGTTTCGGTGTTTCTTCTCAGAGTAGTCGGATAGGAAATGCTGACCTCATCTAATGATTTTATAGATTGACGAGTAAAAGAAAATAAAAGCAAAAAACAGTTATCTTGTAATAATTTGCAAAAATTAATATCATTTATTAGCCTATGCTAAACAATCATAATATTATGTTTATAGTTTGATGGAAAGAGCAGAAGACATAATTGTTAACAAATATCTTTCTTAATTCAAGAATTGAGTTCAAACTCTCTTGTTCAGCAGTCACAGCACCAGCACCTTTTAACCAAACCAAATTTTAGCATTACCAAAATTAATAACAATTCAAGTGCCAATTAATTAAAACTGAAACAGAGCTAAGCTATTACTGATTGGCGTCTAAAGCGTCTGGTATGGGATGGGGAAGCTTTTAAATAATACAGATAATAAACATAGGACTTATGCAGTTAATCAGCTGCTGCAGACATAGTTCTTGGAAAACGGAGACGTTGCACAGGATTTGTGTTACACAGGGTAACTGCAGAAGTTTCAGTCAGTCGAAGAGGTAATTTTTTTTAGAAGAGGTCTTATATAGAGGATTAAATGAAGGTTTTGTCGCTAATTCTGTTGCTCTATCCATGGTATCGTAATAGCTGAATAAGCTTACGGTTTTTTTTTTTTGAGAGGGGAAATTCATCTAATGACTACTGTCGCCTTGGACGAAGCGAGAGGGAGTGTCAGACTCTTACTGACAAAAACCATCCCGTTCCTACTCCTGCTTTCTGAGCCGGAGCCCCGGTAACCCAGGCAGTCCGCAACGACTGCTTACGCTTAGGACAGATATCAGACAATAGATCTGTGCCAAACCTGTATTTTTTTAATGCAAATCCATTCCATGGAGTGTAGATGCAGCATTGTGTCGGGCTAAGTACTGATAGGTTGATGATAATTTTGAGAAAAATATTCAATGTTTGTAACAGTTTCAATATGAGAGAGAACTGAAAAAATATGAAATAATAGAAAATAGAAATGAATTTTGTTATGAAAACAATATCTGTCATCGTTTTAATTGACCTGTCATGTCTCACTCACACCGTAATATTTTTTACATTAAAATATGAAATTGGACTCTCTCAATTTTTTTTTTACTCTGAGTTGATTTTTGTTTACGGAGACTTTTCACATGGGAAAACATTTCACACTTTGCAAAAATTGGTCAGCTCGACCGAAATGGTACCACAGCCTCATAGAAATCCTGCGTGAAACAATATGTGAAGTTGTTTAACCATCCATAGATGCGGGCAAAGTAACGGGTGACCGGGGCTCCGGCTTAAAGCAGGAGAAGGAACGGGGTGGTTTTCTCTCGCCTCACCCAACGCGGGAGAAGACATTGAATGATTTTCCACCTCAAAAAAAAAACAAAGTTGTTTAACCAGAAGCCAACACCCAGCAGGGTATTTGAATACCTTTGATGTTGCGGTGTTCAGGTGCAGCACTGATTACGTACCATTAAATGGTAGGTATATATCTACTCGTATCCCAGTAAAATCACCCACGGCGGGAGAAGTCATTAAATGATTTTCCTCCCGTAAAAACAAAAAAATCCACAGCAAAATATTTTTTTATATCAGCATTGGCTCGACTTTACACTAAGCAACATTCGCTACCTAACTCAACCAATCTAGCCTTCTGCAGATCTCTCCCAAAATGGCGCCACTAGACAAAAAGAAGATAAAAGCTAGACAACTATTATCACGTGATAAATTGCTCAAGTGAGTCAGGATAGTGTTCAGCTCAGCTTCGTAAAACATCTGCAATGAGTACGACTGTATCCTGCAGGTTTTAACTTCAGGGAATTAAAATATATGTGGGTAGTTTAGTAATTAGATTTCCGAATTGAATTTTCTTATTAAATTCGCATTTGGAATTCGTGATTCGTCGGGTTAAGACGTGTTTTGTTTTAAGCATGTTAAAATAGCAATGTTTTATTGATTTTTTTATAAATAAAAAATATTATAATTACATTTATTTACTCCTTTTCAATATTGTATTTTCTTTATTTGTTAAATTAGTTATCAAATAAATTAAACACTTTTAAGAAAGCTACTTTTTTTTGTTCTTAAGATCATCTCATTCAAAATTAAAACTAAAATCCAAATTTTCAGAATCCCTAGATCGAACCAAGACATTAGTACCTCAGCAGTAGAAGCACCAATCACTAGACGTCTTAAAGGTTTATTTTTTTCTGTGAAAACAAAAACAAAATAAAGAATCAGCAATACATGTAACAAGCATATTACAAAATACAATATTTGCAACACGTGTCGCGAATACAAAGTTATTTTTAGCACACATTTTGTGTCATACAAAAAATTTTTAGAAACTTTTTGAACCGTCTCTGCTCTCATATTAGGTTATTACGAAAATTCTCATGTTTATCTTCAAATGTATGTGAATTTATTATTCGCATTTTGTAATAAAATATGTAACTGTAAGATTTTTTCAAATGATTATTGTTTTCTATATCTTTTACTGACATAAAATAATGGAACGTCACGCCATTTAATTCGCGAAGGGATAATCAGAGGGGCTCATCTACAATATCAAACCTTGGCTTTAGGAATGGGGTGGTTTTTAGTCAGTAAGAGTCTGTCACTCTCTCTCGCCTCACCCAAAGCGGGAGAAGATTTTAATTGATGATTTGAAAAAAGTATAGTATCAGTTGCACTGCAAGGCAAAAGCCTCCCTCCTTCCACTCCTCTCTGTGCCCTGTAGTGGGACGACCATGGCTAAAAAAGAAGTATTTCATTCATAAGAATATCACGTTTCATTTATTGCTTTCAGGGTCTCCACATTGCAAGACACATCACCTAAGTCTTACCTACCTTCACTCCTTGCAATACCACCTCGAAATCCTTCACAGCTTCTTGCCGTACACGATCAAGTTAGCAAGTTGAGGATCATCAGTTATTCAGTACAGTCCAGACTTTCGACTTCACAGTACATTCGGCGTCAATTATGTTGGGACTGTACCCTTAGTACGAGTTTGCTTTACGTTTGAAGCAATATTTGTTTTTTTTGGTTTATAGTGACTAGCTCACCCGGCAAACCTTATTTTCTGACCTGTTAGACGGGTCACCTGGACAGGACAAATAATTCAAGATCAAAATTTGTCATATCGGCCCAGCCGTTCATAGAGTTTTAGCGAGACTAACGAACGGCAATTAATTTTTAGAGACTTACTTTCTATATCAAATAATTACTTTGGTAATATTAACAAAGTAAATTTTTAAATATGATAATGTAGTAAGACCTTAAAAATTAAACGGTAAAACAAACAAGCAAACTATATATTATGTCACACCTCACCCCAGAAGTAGCGTTAGTAAGTATTGTTTTAGTCCCCGGAGCTGCAGACTACTTAGCCGATTACCGTAGCTGCGGTTCGAAAAGCAGGAGTAGAACGAGGTGGTTTTAGTCACTAAGAGTCTGACACTCCCTCTCGCCTCGCCCAAGGTAGGAGAAAGACATTGGATAATTTTCCCTTAAAAGAAAGTATAGTATTAGTGACTTAAATTATATTCATAAGAATAGCACATCTCATTTATTACTCCCGATACCCCACATTACAAGACACTTTACCTTAATCCAATCTACCTTTACCCCTTGCAATACCACCTCGAAATCCATCACAGCTTCTTGCCGAATACGATCAAGTTAGCAAGTTGAGGATCATCAGTTATTCACTACAGTCCAGACTTTCGACTTCACAGTACATTCAGCGTCAATTATGTTGGGACTGTGCCCTTAGTACGAGTTTGCTTTACGTTTAAAGTAATTGAAACGAGAGCGCGTTCGGCGCTCTGATTGGCTGGCTCGAATAAATCAACCAATCAAAAAACGCGCTCTCATTTCGATACTGCTAATTATTGTACTCAGAGTCATTTAATGGTTACATAACCTAGTCCTTAGAAATTGTTTTCGATACAAAATGTCTACTAAGGAGTAGTTTAAGTAATCATTAAATGTCTTTAAGTGGGGCAGTAAGTGTACCGGAGGTCACTTGAGATCGGATCGGAAAAGCCAGCTTAGCTTAGCTTAGCAATATTTTTGTGTTGTGTAGTCCATGCATGAAGGAAGTTTATAAAACATCACGCTACGATCACTAGGAGCCAAGCAGAGAGGGTAAAACCACGCCGAATCGCTAGTCATTTATAACTGTGATAATTGGGATCTACGCCAGCTTAAGATGTCGACTGTACTCCGTTGAATACAAAGTTTCACTCAATACTACACTTAATTAAATATTTGTAACTGTCTAGTGTCTGCGACTGTGAGTTTTGTAGATACTTACCGACACTATTTTTTTACTATAGTAGTTATTTTATTTGGCATACAATTTGCATCATTGGTGTTTTTCATTTCGAAATTGGCTATGCAATTCTTTATTCTATGGTAGTCAAAATCAACAAAATTTACCATCACCTGGCAATTTACTGGGTACATATAAATCACACATATAGATCTACCATGGGTGGTAAGTATATCTATCTACTATCGATAAATCGCATACCCGAACTGCACGTCTTCCTCGCACAGCTACATAGTTTCACAGCTTAGCTATTACATCCTTGTAGCATAGGTAGATGGACTCTCCAATGCGCGTCGAGAAAGGAATAGACACACTTTAGCATTAATAATACTTGTTAGTAATAATGATTACATATTATTATATTATAACATCGCACATTATGTCACCTTCAATATTACACACATACACTTGTTTACCCCACATGTCTAAAATAGTTGGGATTCCAGCCGTACTGCGGTCCGCACGGCGACCGGTTGCGGTCGCATACCGGTCGCTACTCCGTCGTGATTGATAGTTGATGTGTGATGACATGATTGCGTCTAGAGGGTAGGCAGAAGTGTACAGTGTGGTATTGTAAAACTAAGTTCAATGCTATGTCTATTTGTTTGGCTATAAACTCGAAAGTTGCAGAATAGGTGTTCTTTCTCCTGACAGTTTTTCTATTTGCTTTGGGGTTACACCGAGTCTCAACCAGATTTGACCAAATGTCAGTAAATATTTTACTTGCGAAGAGCCGTCTATCTATAATTATAAACCCCGTGCCTCAAATCGGTGAACGAAGATGTAATAGCTAAGCTGTGAAACTATGTGACCGTTTCCTCTGTTACTAAACTATACAGCTGTGCGAAGAAAATGCGTAGCCATAGTACCCATCCATAGCACGCATTCATATCACGCATCTTACCATATAAAAAACATAGCTTAGCTGACTCAGTTACCACCAGTGCTAAGCTATATGAACCAATAAATATGATTGGTAGAAGCCAAATAAAACATCAACAGCGTGGCATAACACATCTCTCTAGTGGAAAATCACCCAAAATCACACCAGAAAAATAATGATAAACATAAAAATAATCACACAACGAAACCATTAACTGTTTTAACACAAACCGTAGCAACACAACATCTTAAACCCGGCCGTTAAAAACAGGCGGGTAAATGAATGGAAATTAGTCGGTACAACGCGTCCACCTAACGATCTCTCCCGTGCCTAATTACCGACACTAATCCCTAAAATATTAAAGAGGACTTTTTACAAAAATATTTATCGCTAAACCATCGTCATTAGACTCGTAAATAACTAGCGAGGGGTCTCCAATTCGATTCTTGGGTTGAAAAGACTTGAGATTCCTTGTTAGGTAATACGTGAATGTATAATAGAATGTCATGGTAGCCCCGTGTTAACAATGTAACAATGTGCTTTTCCGAGTTATATGTACTTTCTAAGTTTATTTGGATACCACTGACAAACCGTAAAAGAAAACATTGTGAGGAATCCTGAAATCGCCAACCTGCATTGAGCAAGAGTGGTGATTAATTCTCAAACCTTTTCCGTGTGAGAAGAGGCCTTTGGTCAACAGTGGCCACTTATAGGCTGATAAATATGTGGATAAATTGGTGACGGTGGTCACATTAATTGCGGCTATAAGTTAAAAGCACATAAATGTGACAATTTCTATCCAAGAATTAGGTGTCACACCCTTAGAACTAACTAACGTTTAGATGACTGATAAGTAATATTGATAAATCTGTTATAGTCCGTTAATAGACTATCCACCGTACTTAGATCCATTTAATCGTTACTCAAATCAGTCCTTAGAAATTGTTTCACAATAAAATCGTTACTAAGGAATAGTTTAAGTAATTATTAAATGACAGTAAGAGCTTTTTCTACATTAGAAAGATTCGTCTTAATCTAGATGTCTTAATTTTTAGATTTGTTTAGAGATCATAGTTTTTCACTTCAAGTGTGTCGGAGAGTACTTTGTATATTTCTTAAGTTCAACATTAGCCAATGTAAATAAGAATAACAATTTAAATAAGTCTGTCCCAGTTCCAAGTAAATATAGGACAATGCCGTGTGAAAATTGAGCATTTTCCTTTTGAAACTTAACTGCCTCACAAAAAGGGTCCCGAAGAAACATGTATTCGTCTTTTCTAATGCCCTATAAATAAACATACGGTGCCGGTCTTAGGGACCGTGTATAATGTCCGGAGATTAGTTGAAAAATATGTCTTATTCTTTTAATCTTATGTTTGTTAATCGCCCAAGGCAGTAAGGAGGTTGGCTCGGATTAAAAAGTAGGTTGAGGAGAGATTTTTTCAATAGTAACACATTGTATTGGGTAAGTTATATCGTGGACCCGTACTTGTTCCTATCCTTACTACCAAGAACTTGAACACAATAATTCTATTGTTAAGTATAAGAATTTAGGAAACTGAAATGCTTCTTTACTCTCACGTTGACAATTGATTAGCCAAAAAGTTTGCAAGGAAATCAGATCTAAGTCTGATCCGGGGCTGCGGACTACCATAGCGGGTTTACCGGGGTTCCGGCTCGAATAGCAGAAGTAGGAAGGGGGTGGTTTTTAGTCATTAAGAGTCTGACACTTTCACTCGCCTCGACCAAAGCAAAAGAAGTTACATGATGATTCTCCCACCCCTAAAATAAGGTTACAATAGCCTAACACTTGTTTAAAATGTAGTTGTCAGTCTTATTTTAAAAAGTCCATAGCTGTAGGTTAGATTAAATAAAAGATTAACCAATCTTTTACCCTTTTGCTGTATATTTAACGATGTAATTATAAGCCAAACTTATTAAGTATAATTTTAGGCCCTAACACAAAACACATGTACTTATAAAACTATGAACAATATTTTTCACCCCACACAACCTACTTTAACCTCCCCAAAATGGCTACCAGTCTACCAGCCCCCTTACGGCCGTCTCCCAGAATGGCTTATTGATGTAGTGAGCCCTTAACAAAGGCACAGCTGTGTTACCCAACGTGGAAGATAGAAAAAAAATCGACTTTCCCTCACGTCCATAACAGTTTGTTCGGAGCGAATGTCGAAAATGATTACTTATGTTTTATGATGGGAAAAGTGTACGGGTATCTGACGTCACTACTTCTTCTTTTTTCAGTTGGAGTCGAAAGAGGGAATCTGCAATGTATGTTGGTACAAACCTGACTAGTAGTAGTAGTAAACTAAGGCTAGCGCATAGGTAATTCCCTTTTTTATAAATAATCCTTGCCCAACACTAAGATTTTCTCCTGTGTTGTGACTGCGTTTATAAACACACAACAAGTTCACATACACATCACACCAAGACCTGAAACAACAATTAGTGGATTATACAAATGAATTGCGTGCGGGAAATCTATATCCTATAAACATTGCCATATACGAGACAAAATTCCAAAATCCATGCTACAGCTGAAAATTTTCAAAAATCCAAAAAGCTCTTGCATTAAATCAGAAACAGCACAGCAGTTTTGACAAAAACTCGTGACATACAAGCCAAAAAACAGAACAGAACAAGTTAATTCTTTCCGTTACCTACTTAATCTTAAATAAAGACTTAAACATACTACTAGAGTATCTTCATCGAATATTCTAAATCTTCGCAAGATGAAGTCGTTTCTATGCAAAATTCCTACCTAGCTTCAAAACTTCAAGTTAGAAATCTTCGAGCCTTACAAAATAACCTTAAGACATTCGGAGCAACACAACAAACATCTGCCCCGCATTTAAGAACAATGTATGACATCAATAAGCCACTCCACAAGGTTACCCCCAAAACTGAACACGCAAAAACATATCCGTCTCTTTTGTTCACATCAAAATTTTATCACCATCCCTCTCTAAGGTCGGGTAAAAGTTTTCCGCGCCGTTACCCGATCCCTGTGAAAATGAGTGGAATATATTTAGTAGTAAATGAAATCATTTGTTTTGATCTACTTATTATAAGGTTCAATTTTGCTTACGAAATTCGTGCGTGTGTTTTATTAGTGGATAGGCGGTTTGTTGCATAAATCTTTTTTTTTTCATGTTGAACTATGTACCTACATACATACATACCTAAATATACTGTGGTAGTAGATTTTTGACGGGTTTTACCGTTGGAACGCGTGTGCTATTGTTTTGGGTACGGTTTTTAACAATGTTACAATTTTTTTTCGGTTTTTCTGTTGGGAAAATATTCGATTCGGTCTGAGTCTCATTGAGTTTGAAGGATTGGAATGAAATATGGTTTATTAAAGAATACTAAGGTAGTGTACAAGTTTTTTACATGAAGAGATGAATGATATACATGAATATGATTGCCTCGTTGGTCGAGTGTTCGCAAGTGCGACTGCCAGCCATGGGGTTTCGGTTTCGATTCCCAGGTTAGTTTTTCGAAAATTTCTCAGTAGTCGCACGGAGTTTGGCATTGTTTTAGCAATAGGCTCACCCACTATAACATGGAGCATAGGATAACACAAATGGTGAAAAGTAGGTATAAATGGCACAGTGTGGCATTAAGTGCTTTGGGGATAAAAGGCGTGACGACGACTATACATGAATAATTGTTATAAGCTAAAGAAGTATCAACGTATCCTGGAGTTTGAAACAAAAACTTGAGTAACACTCCCATAGTACATATGTATATCTTAATTTCCAGGTAATTACGAACTGGTCGATTCTAAATAGCGTTATACTGAAACCAGTTCCAAAATGTACTCCTGTTCAAACTACCCCTGATGAATCACATTAAGGGTACCACATAGGGTTGTAAGCTGCGTGAAATAGGGTAGATGACTCATTTTCATTTTGTTGTCCGTCTTGTAGATTATTATCAGACAAATATTAGACACATCAAAAAATACTTTAGAAGATATAATATTGATTTGAAATATCGCGTGACGTCACTTCTAGGTACGTTTTATACGTAGAAATGACGTATTTGCTTCCACTCCTAAACTTTATGAAAGTTTGTTTGTCTGTCAATAACGCTGAAACTACTGAACGATTTTTGATGAAATTTGGTATACAGACAGAATATGAGCTGACTTGGGTGATAGGATATGACTTTTTATTTCAAGGGTACGCGGGAAAAGCCGCTGGCAGAAGCTAGTTTAACATAAAATTGCCAATTGAAGCTGATCTTTAAAAATTTCTTATTTGAATCTATAGTTATATCAAATCTACTTCTCACATTAATACGCTTATGATAACTCATTTAGTTTGCTTTACCAAAACTACCTCCAATAAATTACTTCTACATATTAAATACTCTAAAGTGGCAGCCCTATTCACAAGACGTGGAATTCGTGGCAACCATGACAGCTCGAATGTAATTAGACGTGTCTAGCCACCGTGATTAGTTCTTACATTTAGATGACTTGCCTTGATCTATGGGGGGAGTACTTAGGTACTTGCTAGTATTAAGCTATCTGTCATGGCGTGAATTTAGAGATTGGTTATAATAGTGTAAGTATGTGTAGATTCTGAGTTGGGTCGTGGTCGTCCAAAGGTTTAAGTCGGCTTCTCATGCATGAGAGTGCGGGTTGGATATCTATTAACGGCAAGTACTAATATGACTTTTTCTGAGTGATATGTACTTTCTAAGACTTTCTCAACCTGGGGTCCGCGAGTATATGTATGGGGGACCGCTGTGTCATCTCTGGATCATACATAATGCTTATTTTTTTGTAATCACCACGCTTACTTAGTACGACGAACGTAAGCACGAGTCTGGTTCTAGTCGAGCGGAGAACTACCATTACTTGCCGTCCGCAGACCCGATAAAAATATATAGCTGGGTCCGAGAAAAATCATAACAACTAATTACAATAGTACCAAATCAGTAGGTAGCGATTTTAATCCATGCTATAGAAACTTATTACCTTCAAATCTTCAAGAAAATAACGTATTCCTTTTTAAAAGACAGGCTACGCACTTGTGACTCCTCTGGTGACCGCTTGCCATCAGGTGATATGCCTGCTCGTTTGCCCCCTATTCCATAAAAAATACATACCTATACCATACATAGGAACACACGAAAGAAAACACAGGGAATTACATAGTGAAACATAATCATAATATTATATCCTCTTATGGTATTCACGTCACCTCTCTACTTACCTCACAGTTCTAGTGTCTAGACTAAACCAAGGTCGAACCTGAATCCTTGAATTATAAATACTATTATGTTCCTAACGATGAAACCTTGATTACTGACTTATTCCAGTAGCTAGGGTGTGACGCCGAATAAATAAGAATACATTGAATCAAGATGGCATACATTTTGTTTTTATAGGTCTCTTAGAATAATGAAAAAAACTTGGGATAATATTTTTTTTATAAACTTGTGAATTTTAAGAATTGTAATGTCACATGACTTCATTTTGATGCACAGATATTAAATTAAGCAGAAGTGTTGATGTGTTAAAGTTTTGCTGCAATAAACGTTTTGCCTTGTTGATCGAGTAGTCGCAAGTCCCAGACAAGGGGCTCTGGTTTGATTCCCGGGTTGGGCAAAATATTACTGGGCATTTTTCGGTTTTTCGAAAATTTCTCAGTAGTAGCATGGAGTCTGATCTATGCCCAGTATATTGCAATATATTCACCCCCTATCACATGTTCCTTATAACACAAATGGTTAAAATTGGGTGTACATTGTACACAAGTATTACGTGCCGTATGTGTCTATGGGGGACGGTGATTGCTTACCATCAGGTGATCCGTCTGCTCGCTTACCGGCTCATAACACAAAAAATTAAAATATTTTTAATCTGAAAAATACTAAGATATTTTAGATATGTATTATGTGAGTAAGTTTCAGTCCCTTTGACTTAGAAAACCTAAAAAAATATCTATTAAGAATATCAAAAGACGTGGTTCACATCTGAATTCGAATAGAAACGTTCACATTATCTATTTTTTCAATGGATTACATTATTTATAGCCAAATCAAAGGTTTGAATTGAAATATTTTGAGATATATTGCTTAGTATTGTTCGTGCTATAAAGTTACATGCCATAAATTAAATTAAATCATACTGTTGTTATAAAATTTAATGTGGGGTATTTATGTTTGATAGCTAATCATAGCAAATGACTTCGGAATTGAAACCCGTCCGATTATAAACATTTAATGAATTTTCTTACGGAAATTATAAAAACACCAGATAATACCTTTTTATTCAAGAGCAATGTTTACAGCTTTCTATCTTTCAAACTTTCAAGAAAAGAGCGCAGGTATTCCTACGTAAGGTACAACTATTGTAGGAAGTTGAAATTTATGTGTATATAAAAGAGAAATAAATAGCAAAGGGAGTTTTATGGAATAAGCCGATAAACGAGCAGACGGATCACCTGATGGTAAGGAATTGTCGCCGCCCATGGACACTTGAACACCAGAGGCGTTACAAGTGCGTTGCCGGCCCATTCGTGCCGAAGCATTGCTCTCCCAAACTTTCAAAATGTCTAGGTATGGAAATGGAATACTTACCGCCGTACTCAGAGTCATTTAATGGTTACTTAACCCAGTCCTTAGCAATTGTTTTCGATACAAAATGGTTACTAAGGAATAGTTTAAGTAATCATCAATGAGTGCACAAAGTTAAAATTGTATGCACGAAGTCACGAGAAAATCTAGTGTAGTATAAAAATAGGAATACTATTTATATTTCTAGATACCACAACACACTGACATGATTATCTTTCTGTCAAATTTGATTTATCATCGAATTTATTTCTTTGTATTTATTACAATGAAAAACTTCGCCATTTTGATTTTTTACTCTTTTGATAGTATAATAAAACTTTTTATTTATTAGGGGTGGATAAGATATAAGATATTATTCACATAGTGAATTCAAAAACATACATTCAGATATTTTTATTTCATTTTTATTGAAATAGCATTGTATAACGTTTTGCATTGAAATTGCTGTAAAAAGTCATGTAATATATTTTCTTTGTGGATATTGTGATATTTTATTTGCTAAGTAATATATTCTTTACAATTATGCAGCAAGAATGCTGTGATTTATTGGTTAATCGTGCCAAAAGAGATTGTAAAGAAAAGTGATTTCAAAGACTTATTTTAACCAACTAACCTTTTTAAAAAATATGCGTAATACGTTGCTCCACACTAGGATTTTCTCCTGTGTCTTGGGTCCGTTTACAAACACACAATGTTTGCATGCCATCCATACTCGAAACAACAATATGTGGATCACACTCCGTGCGGGAATCGAACCTGCTACACGTTGCACGACAGCCAGTCGCCCAGCCACCGCGCCAACTGTGCAGTTAAACCTTCTGAAACAATATTCATTTTCTTACCTACATACCTACTATATTAACTTGTCTGACTGTACATACATACATGTTTAAAACATCCAAATATAATTGTCAGTCAGTCAGTCTGTCTGTCAGTAAACCAAGTTACAAAGCATAACAAACACATAGCAAACTATAAACCATAGCTGTACCCAACAAGTTTGTTCATTCGAAGCGTCCAAATTATTGGCAAATTACTCATGATAGTTGCGACCGTTACGGGCCTCCAGCGACTACGGGCTGTGGTTGGTCGAGCGACGGTTATTGATGACGTCATCACTCAACGCGCCAATCCGCGCTCGCGCCCGCTAAACTGATTTCAGTTTTAGATTAGTTCCAAATTCGAATTTGTAATGTGTCCGTTAGAGTTCGAATGGGAGGTAGTTTTAGTGTTGTTTGAGAAGTCTCGTGTTTGGTATTGAACGGTCTATGGTAATTAGCTTCTGATTGAGTGGGTGAGGGAACAACTGCTTAACTAGAGTTCTTGGGTAAGGCTGTCAAGGTATACAAGAAAAATTGTATACCTTGATGAGGGACTATGATTCTGATAACGTTTAAGACTTTAACTGCCAATAGAAAACTGTTGAAGGCAAATCCTCCGCTACGGCGTTCAATGTATTAATAATTGTACTAACGCCTTAAATATAATATATACGTATGGAGAAACCTCTCATGACTTAATTTAAATCACATATTTGTTTGGTTTTCTTTGAAATCTTTAGTTGTTTTATACTTCTGTGGATGAGTGCTACTTGTAGTTTCATTTAAATCATATGAGTGATCTCCATACTGTATATTTTTTGGATGACTGGTATAAACCGAAAGTGTCTTTGCATCTGGGAACCAGATGAGGGTGTGTAGGATTCCTGCCTCCTTAAAACCATCCCAGGTGGCCATCATCAGCTCATCTTTTTCAAAAACCCACCAAAATCATAAGCAAAAAAAAAAGAATTACATTTAAACAAACAAAAAAATTCGAAACACATTTTAAAATTGGAATCGTTTAGCGACTCAATAAACTCTCGTAGCCGGTTGGCTGCATATTGATGACGTCATCAGTCTCTACGCCAATCAGCGCTAATTCTGATGAATCGCCATTGCCCTCTGTTCGGACATGGGCGACTGAATTTTGAATATTGTGTGAATTATTAAATCTTGCTATGATAGTATTTGATGGCTCACTATCGCATAGTCAGGGATTCTCGTTTGGAACATTTATTAAATATACAAACGTTGTTACGGAATATAATGAATGCGGATTGCTTTTTGAATATGAAAGTTGTGTTTAAAATCATTGGGCACTATAAAAACTTATGATTTTAATAAACAATGGTAAATATTATATCTGTTAGTTTAACCACATAATTAATACAAGGTCTATGTTTAATTTTCCACAATGTGTGATACATGTAACCGCTACCTGGCGGGTTACCGGGGCTCCGGATAAAAAAGCAGGAGTAGGAACGGGGTGGTTTTTAGTAAGTAAGATTCTGACATTCCCTTCGCCCAAGGCTGGACAAGTCATATAATGATTTTCCCCCTAAGAAAAAGAATTAGTACTTCAATTAGAAAATCATACATACATACATAGATACATAACCTCACGCCTGTCTCCCATGGACACCAATTATCACGGTTCTTACACACTTCTTTCGCTTCATTAACAGTCATCAGTCTTTTCATTTTTTCATTTTCGTGCTC
The DNA here is from genome assembly GCF_023101765.2 of Spodoptera frugiperda. Lineage (NCBI taxonomy): Eukaryota > Metazoa > Arthropoda > Insecta > Lepidoptera > Noctuidae > Spodoptera > Spodoptera frugiperda. Next base: position 3,944,800 of record NC_064227.1, read on the forward strand.
GTCGGTTAACATAAAGCCAAATCAAATTTCATTAAAATATATACACATAATATATGTACATACTTACATATCTGCATAACAAAAGAGAAAATACAATATACCTAGTATATAAAAACGAAATAAAGTTAACCAGTGGACGGTAACCAGTAATTTATATCGTCCGGGGTTATATGTTAAACTCCACGGTTTAGTTTAACAAACATTGTTAATTTAACTGCTGCAGTTAAATAACTGTAGTCGCATCCAGTTGGCTAGGATAAGTTTTTTGGTGGTTTTATTAGGTAGGAGGTAAACAATGGTATCATCACGCCTTCGTATCTTAGAAGGGTCTAGTAGTGATGATTACGTTTGTAATCATTCATTTTTTGCCTTAGTTATGATGCATTTAGTTATGATGAGTCCTATTTAGTCAGGTCCATTGCTCTTACTTTTTTTGCCCGCTTTGGGTGAGGCGAGAGTGTCAGACTCTTACTGACTAAAGACCACCCTGTTCCTACTCCTGCTTTGAGCTGAAGTCCCGGTATCACGTTACGTTTTTCGCAGTTCCCCATATGTGGTGGCCTGATAGCACTTTAGGGTGTGTGCGGAACGTGACGTGCTGTATCCATAGTCTCTTTGAAAATATAACTAAGACTCCTCTCCTCACCTCAGATCATAACATCAAGTAAAAAGAAAATCCTGTACTCCAATTTCACCCACTCAAAATGTTTTAAATTAACCTCTAAATATTTTATTCGCCTTCAAAGGGCTTAGAACGAGCCTGTTTTGAATGAACCAACCAATCAGAGCGCCGAATGCTGTCTCGTTTCAATCTCGTTCGATATAAAACACACTCGTACTAAGAGTACAGACTACAGACTACTAAAACTCCACCGTTACAACCCCCTAATGAAAATCACCCCTACACCAGTTAGTTAAAAACATCACACAAATTGCCCATTGAATCATGTTTTAAAAAACGTTGTATATTATTTGCCGTCTAGACACAATTTGATTTAATTCAGCCATTTTACAAAATTCCGTTTTACAGGATGTGAGTAGCGGTACATAAAATTATTTAACAAGCTCTCTCCCCTAACAAAAACATAAAAGAAATCGTCCCTTACTATTTGTTTGACAATAGGTACTGCGTGACAAATGACTGTTTCCAATCAATTTACCAAGCGCAGAGATTGCGCTAAAAATAAGAGGAGAGCCTAAGGAGAGAGATTGCAGAGCGCAGAGGATTGATCATGATGAAAACATGACATTTATCTTCTGTTTTAGTATCTAATCCGGAGCTGCGGACAACGTAACAAGTTATCGGGGCTCCGGTTCGAAAAGCAGGAATAGGAACGGGGTGCTTTTTAGTAGGTAAGAGTTAGACACTCCCTCTCGTCTCGCCCAAGGCGGGAGAAGTCATTATATGTTTTTCTACCCTGAGGGAAAAAAGAAGGCAACAAGAACTAATTAGGTCTGTATTTTCAAAAAAATAATCCATTTTATTCTTCTCGCATTTCCACAACTCGAAAAGGTGATAAATGTTCACCCTTCACTTTAGTTGCGAGTTCCAACAGTACCTCCCAAACTCAGCCTCCCACTGGCTTCTAGCCAACTACTATTCATCTCCATTAACGTTTCAATGAGTGAGAGGATCCCAAAAAACTTTATTTGTGAGCATTGTATTTAAAACATGGATGGGACGTATTACAGGGGGTGTATAACTTAATTTTATGGCACTCTGTAGGATTGCACCCCGATGCCCTGTACGTTGGGATAACTCGATTATTGAATGGTAAATGTGAGAGAATTATTGGTGTGACAATGGATCTGTTTAGTATTTTTATAGTAATATTAAAATGGTATATTTATAAAGACAACGTTGCCCCACACTGAGATTTTTTCCTGGGTGCGTTTACAAACATACGAGTTCACATATAGATATCACCTAGATCCGATACAACTTTAACGTTAAGCATTTTTTGAAGGTTAAAATCATCCAATGACTTCTCCCGCCTTAGGCGAGCCGAGAGGGAGTATCAAACTCTTACTGACTAAAAACCACCCGTTGCTACTCCTGCCTGCTCGAGCCGGAGCGCCGATAACACGCTAGGTAGTCCGCAGCCCTGGATCAATTTAACGATAAGCCACGAAGTTATTTCTTTAGTTGACTTTTAAACTTAACTCTTGTAGGTACTATGCTCCACTGCGATCATCGTGTAAAGGACACTTTCCAAAAGGACAACAAACATTAAAACCTTATCTTAAAAACCATAACACCTTTTAGTAACACCAATCTCCAAAGTAAAATACTAAACAGAACCAATTACTCAAAAAAGAACGAGACAAAAGTATTCATGACTCAAGGTCAAACAAAATCATTTATAGTTAACTTCAGACGTCAGACAAATAAAGTCTGTCAGTATGTCCGTCTGTGAATAGCAACTTGTTCCAAAGCATAGCTCGAATGGAGAAGAACGAGCAAGAAACTCCATTGGTTACTCTTTAAAAAATAATGTTTACAATTTCTTTTACATTCTCCCAATCAGTAAACGTACATATATGTATGACAAAATGTACATGACTCAACCACTCCCTTTCATTTATAGTAACGTCAGAGCTTTCAAATAAAACATGTAATTCACATACTTATAATACAAGTGGCAACACAACGTACATAGCCTACCTATAAATTTGAATCCCTCACATAAATCTGACGGTAGTTTGCGCCCTAGGTCCTCAATTTAAACGGGAGCCCCTAATGGGGTTGCCATATTACCCATCTATTTAATTTCCCGAATGGGTAAACGAATTAGGCTGGCAACTTTGAAACGAATTAAATTTTCGACGGTTGACTCATTGTGTTACTGGGGGTGTAGTCTGTATTTTGCGATTGCTACTGGTTGTTTACTGGTCGCTGGTAACATAAAAGTCGTTGTCTTGATGTTTGTGGAATTTGTACAAAGCTTTGCTGTGTACTTAATTTAAAAATTAAGTTGATCACACACAGATTTTAAGAAAATTACGAAATAAGTTTTTTGAATTGCTTTTAAGTAAGTTAACGCAAAATGCATTTGTCTTGTAAGTCCCATGTAATAGTTATTCTGATCCCACATAGGAACCGGTTATATTTCCTTTCCATAGACACCGTCCTACCACTGAGAAATTATTGAAACACTGAAAATACTACTTTGCCTGTTATGGAATCAATCTGAGACCCCTTCGTCGGAGTACTTGCGTCCACAAAAATTATACGAAGAGAGTTTTTTATAAGATTACCGAACCATTGTTAGGGATAATTGTAAGATTGTGTCCCATTCATAACGGTTGCATAAAGGTAAGCGTCCACAGGCCCGCATCGTACGCATCGCACGCAACGGACGGATCGCATCAAACTGATTTATTTTTCAGCATTCACTGTATCGGCAGCGTTCGGTTTGCCGACGCAGGTATCAGCAATCGGATTGCCGATCCCACTTTCACTCGGATTTTTGGCATCGGCATTCCATATGACACATGTAGGCATTGCCGAGCAGTCCGTACGATGCGGATCAGTGGACGCAGTTGTATGAGTTTCTATACAAGACAAACTAAAAATATGCTATGCGTGCGATGCGTGTGGACGCTTACCTTTATAAGTCTGTTTAATACGAGACTAATGAAGACTAATTCATCAGCTGATTATGAATTGTATTGTCTTTTTTACGTTATACGTATTGTGATACGATTAGGGGATTTTTTGTTCATAGAAGAGAATAGAAAGAAATAGAAGATTGTTAATTGATTTTTGTTTTAAATTGATATTATTAGTAAAAATTATACCGTCTCTTTAGAGAAGTGGAGTACTACTTTTAGAATGCATCCTGTGTACCCTCTTTCTAACCCTTCGATTAATAAAAAGGGCGATGTTATGTTTATCCATATAATTAATTCTAAGAGTATTTAGTTTGACTGCATGGAGTATTTAGTGTAGCGAGTACGATTCCCGCATGGAGCAACTTGTTGTGTGATCCACAAATTGTTATTTCGAATTGTGAACTTGCATGTTTGTAGAAGAATAAAAGAACTTCATAGTTAGAATGTCTTTATGACACATATGTATCTAATTAATGTTAGAAGAATCGATTATTATATCTCGACACTATTGCGTGTTTATTACTACGCTAACTCGAAATTTGGAAAAAACTTTATTTAATGCCAAATTGCTTGTATTTCTGTGTTATACATATCATGGTTTCATTGAGAAGAAATATGCAAAAATAAGTACAGGTTACAAATCTTAATAAACCGTCATAAGTATAAGGTTCATTATTTGATTAATCAATCGAGTTATATTACGCCAACTATTTATTAGCGGTCTGTGCTTAGCGAGATCACTTTGAGTCATAAGTTGCATACACTTTATCTACTCATAGTTGCTTAGTTTAGTGCGTTCGTGTGTATAGTGTTACTGTTAAGTAAAATCCTAAACGACTTAGCGAGTTTTACAAAGAAATATTATTGTTAACGTATTTATTAGTTTTTGAATGGTACATTGACTTTGTTTTTGTAAGTAAGTACATGGTTCTTTATCTAAATATTACATTGCATAGATGATTGTATCTGCTACCTACGACGTCCCGTAGTGACATCTACTTATACATAAGTTTATACGTGTATAAGAAAACCTTTTTTTTGATGAATTACGTTTATCATACGGCTAACTTGCGCTAAATCAAAAATTTGAAATCCGATAACAAATGGATAAATATGGGATACCCTGCTCAGATTAATAAATTAAACATTAAGCATACCAAATTTGCAAAAAAGTATCTTAATTAATGTAAATGATATCAACGTATTTTCCCTTTAAACGCCTCTAGCCGTAAAGTACGCTTTTTGAGTTAGCGCAGTATAAATTCAATGGTTACGATCTGTTTTTCTATTGTTTCGTGTTTAATTACTTGTATTGAGTTAGTAATTTGATTTATTTAATACAATTTGTTGTATTTCTTTCTTATATTTTGGTTTCATTTAGAAGAATTGCTGTAGGTACTGGTTAATGTACCGTCATAATTATAATACATTGTTTTATTAATAATAGTCATTTACCAAAATATTTCTTTAGCGTCTGTCCTTGTGAGATTTTGTTATTTAAGTATTTTGGAGTAAATAAGTATTAACTTATCATAGAATTTGCTAAGTTGATCGAATGTTTGTCAGTGTTACTTAAGCAAAGTCTAAATTCAATTTACCCGGTTAAGCAAAGTGTTTTTGGGGATTTATCAGTTTCTGAAAATATTGCAGTTTGTTTTTTGTTCAGTATTATGGCAGGAATTAATGTATAATTGTATAATGCTGTACCTCTGTAGGTTTATACCTAAAAAAAAACCTTTTTCTCTAAAACATATCAAAATCAACTTTAATCCCATTTGATCTGAACAAATGGATACAGGGAACCCTGCTCAGATTAAAAATTTAAACAAAATCCTTTGCAAGATATTGTTGGGAAATGATTCAACTATTTTCCACCCCCAGCCGTGGCCATGCCATTACAAATTCAATTTACAAGCTGACAGACAAAAATTTTTCAATACTATTTACATATACATACATACATATTGTATTTATATGGTATTCTAGTAAAAAAAGGGTAGATAGAATTGTTTTGGTAGGTACATAGGTAATTTCCTTATGGTCTATCTACTCTAATAAAGAGGGTAAAGATTTTGTCATTTGATCACATTAAATAGAAGGATCCCGACTTTAAAATTCTGGATACATTAATCGGTGATTTGTAAAATTGATTTAGCATTTTGTTACTTTTCAAGGAATAACATATGGAATTTTGAATTGTTTTTTAATGTTGCCTCAAACTACGATTTTGTAGTCTATGTCGTGGGTAACTTTACAAATATAATTAATTTAAATTACAAACAATTTGTGATCACACAAAGGTTATTGTACGTGCGAGAATTTACCCGCTAATGTTGCGCGGTAGCCGGTTTCCCAGTCACCACGCCAACCGTGCAGTCAGTCAAACTTGCTCTCGGATCACCTAATGGTAAACAATCGCTGCCGCTCATTGACACCCGAAACACTAGAGGCGTTACAAGTGCGTTACCGGCCTTTTCGGGGTTAGGAATTTAAAGCTTGTTGGAGAATCGGGGATTGGGAAGATTGGGAAGGGTGGTAATTGGGCTTCCGGTAACCTCACTCACACAACGCAAGCGTTGTTTCACGTAATTTTCTATGGGGCCGTGGTATCACTCCGGCCGAGCCGACCCATTCGCACCGAAGCATGGCTCTCCCACACATAAAAAAATAAGCACACTTAATAAATTATCCCACTAGTATTTTAGGTTATTGCCCTATGCAAGGCAATAGGCTCCTCCTACAAGGCAATAATAACATTACAGAAAAATATTTGAGTCCTATTTTTATTGAAATGGCCTCATATGTAGTGTAATGCCCTAACCTTTGGGCTGCCCTTGTAATGTTTTCATATTATTGTGTTTGCCAGGCGAGCTGAGATCAAAAGTGTTCATATAGGTATATTAGAGACATAATTTCATGTATTAAGTATATTTTATTTCATTTCTTTGAGCAATTAAACTTTGTTATAATAATATTTCTACAACAGCTACATACGGCTTCACCCTCATCTCAAAAGAGAAATAGTTGCCTATTTTTTTAAGGGGGATATATCATCCAATGACTTCTCCCGCTTTGGGCGAGGCGAAAGGGAGTGTCAGACTCTTACTGACTAAAAACCACCCTATTCCTACTCCTACTTTTCGCCCCGAAACCCCGGTAAACCCACTGTCAGAGTCTGATACTCCGTCGCATCGTCCAAGGCGGGAGACGTCAAGTTTTTTTTTTTAAATGGAAGACATTGGATGACTTTTCCCCCTCAAAAAAAAAACATCGACTCTGTCAACTGACAAACGTGACAAAATAATCCCCAAAAAGTGACAATATTAAATAACAATCTTATTACACTTTAACACGTAATTACGAAATATAATTACATTCAGAACTCGAAACAGAAAACGGCAATAATTAGAATTGGATTTGGAAAAAAAAGAGAAAAAAAAATTAAATGTCTCCCTTTAAATTTTGGACAAGGAAAATGTAATACAAAAATCTTAATAAAGTCTTATACATTTTATACGTTTATTTCAACCGATCTTTTTTATTAGAAAGACCTCGAGGGCAGAGGGTATTTCGGAGTGACCCTCCTTAATAACGCTAGGTAAAGATATTATCTTGTGAGCACTTTGCTAACAATAAAATCGCGTTTAAGTGTCATTTCGAAAATACTGAGCTGCTATTTATGGAGCTAAGTGTGTTTTTTTAAAGATTAAAGTTTTAATTTTGTCGTTATATAATATTAAGTTTTTTTTTGAGTTTTTGCTTTAGTACTAGTAGGGGTGATAAAATAAATGCTAACGGCAAGTCTTTTGGAAAGTGATTACTGTGAACTAAGTAACATTTTTTATGCAATAGGTGACAAATGACTAATCACCTAAAGAGCAATCAGCATTGTTTCACATTGGTTTTCTGTGAAACCTTGGCATCAGTTCAGTCTTACTGTTTCATGGCTTTTAAACTAGTTTATTCATAATGTAGAGAAAAGAAAACTGAACTATATGTTACTATCCATCCCGTATCATCGATATATGTGGAAAGGCCCTACGACTTGACCAGTGGAATAATCAATGAAGATTCAATGATTTGTTTATTTTTCTCAAAAAAAGGATCGATAGACAGTATTATTGTACATTTTAAACGGCTCGGCTGTCGTTTTGTGTTAATAGTGTAACAGAAATTTTATGTTATACCTACGAGACTTTCCATACAAGCTATATAGGCTATATAGGACACCAAAATGTTTCCAAAAGTTCCTAAAATACACGAATTTACTCACTGTCTTCACCTACTATATTACTCTTAAAAATGAACTCCAAATAAAAACTAAAGTAATCATCACTTTGATAAACGACTTACATAAACAGCAGAACATATTTTTTTTACTGAGATTAACGTTTTTTTTTTGTTTTCTCAGAAGTAATCCATCATGGAATATCATAAAGGCAGTTTTTTCTTGGCCACAGATTGTATTATGAGTAATCTGATCGCGTAAACAGAGGGAGTGTCGATTACCTACTTTGCTAAATGAGGTTTAATATCTAACTAATTAGAGGATACGCACGTGTATTGATTGTTATAGATATGTTTTGCTGTAGGTACTACTTTACCAAGTTTAGTAAACTATACTTAACTATGTTTACAAAACTACAACTAAACGACTTAACTAAGGTAAGCTAAACTAAGTTTAGTAAGTAGTTTTAAACGTAAACTTAAGTTTTTTTTGAAAAAATGCTTTATTTTGAACTTACTATCCGAGTAATGTCAAGTGTGACTGCTGACCAAGTTGTACTCAGTATACCCAAATAAGGTATTTCCTAATATGGGGAGTTTGGAGGTTGCCAGCCTTTTGGGGGTTAGAAATTTAACGGTTGTTGGGAAATCGGGAATTGGGGAGTTGGGTAATCACCTCACTCACTCAACGAAACAATACGCAAGCGTTGTTTCGCGTCGGTTTTCTGTGAGGCCGTGGTATCACTCCGGTCGAGCCGACCCATTCATGCCGAAGCATGGCTCTCCCATGAAATACCTGAAATTGGAAAAAGTGAGTATTATAAATTGTAACATGTATACTGTGTACTCTTACCCCTTCCAGGATTCAAAAGCGTGACGTTATTTCATGTGCGTGTCGTACTCAGCGATATTTAATATCTGTTATCTTTTTAAAGCTCACAGTTATAGATTAACTAAAAGACCTGATTACAGAAAAATGTTAAACAATTTCCACTTAAAACTAAAAACGTAATCAGAAGAACATTTTTAAAGTTTCATTAAAAACTTTCGAATAGCCGACGCGTTGCATTTGAGAAGCGTCTTTATTCTTAACAGTTATAAGAGTGGTTTTGCTAATCCTGAAGTTAGTTCTAATGTGGGTTAGATTCATTCTTGGAGTGGAGTTTACCAGTTTTTACGTTGACATTTTTTAGTAATGAAGATGACTTCGAAAAGTGGCTAATTCTTTGAAAAAAGGGTTTTTAAGATTGTAGTCAGTTTTCTTCATACACGTACATATATCTAAACCTACATACGTAAGCCATGGCAAGATTAGAATTAAAATGTTGCTTATTTGACTTTGACCACGTTTGACTGAGCGGTGGCTGGGCAACTAGCTGCTGTGCATCGTGCGGCGAGTTCGATTCCCACACGAAGCAACTCTATGTGTGATCCACAAATTGTTGTTTCGGGTCTGAGTGTCATGTGTATGTGAACTTGTATGTTTGTAATCGCACCCATGACACAGGAGAAAATCCAAATGTGGGGCAAAGTATTATAAAAAATGTTTGTTGTCGTGGGTGTCGTCAGAGTTGACAATGGGGCTATAACTACACGTATGACAGAAACCTGGTACCAGCGCTCTCGGACAAACTAAAAGCCTACTAAACCTGATGAAACTACGATGTTTAACCCTCATATTAAGCATGTATATATAGTAGGACACCCTCTTATTTAGAGGTTCATAGTCGACCAGTTTACTGTCACCTGTGTTGTGTATATTATGAGGTAGATGTTTACGTTAATCAGCTACATACTCCATTGCCATACACCGGACACGATACTAGATCATTTTATTTCAAACAAAGATAATATCTCAGCTTTAATCTAAAGAAAATGTCCCGAAGCAACGTCTTTGCAGGCTGACGTGTAAGGGAGAGGAGGCTGTGCGTCACTGAGCGATTTAAGTTAAGTTATATAAATAAGTATAAATTAAACAATTAATTACATCTGATCTCTCTTAATTATAAAAACACATGTGGAAACTAGGATGAACCATCTTTATGGTTTGTCAATTTCTACATTCAACGTCATGCCTTTTATCCCCAAAGGAGTAGGCAGAGGATTGTACAGTGGCATTACGGTACGCAATGCCACTGCACACTGTACACCCACTTTTCACCATTTCTATTGTAAGTCCCATCTAATAGGGGGTGAGCTTATTGTTATATACCGGGCACATACACATACACGAAAGTTATAATAAAACAAAAACACACTTTGCGAGCACATAGCTTCACTGACAGACAGACTGATGGACAATTCAATTTGATATAAATGCTTTGACTTTGGCTTTGGAAAAAATTTAATGGTTGTTATTATGTAATTTACAGTTAAGACGTTACTTAACTAAAAAATCCCGAGACATTCAAAATACAATTTTCAAAACGCAATAAATTTCGCTAATCGCTCTTCTATCTCTACTAAGTCCGCCTCCTTATTGGAATATCCTTTTTAGTTCCAAGGAAAGTTCACAGATAGTAGAGACAAAGCGAGATTGTTAGAGCGCTTTGGAAAATACGTAAACCCACCCTTTGGTGGAATATTTAAAATAAGTGACCTGAATTAGAAACCACTGGTTTACCTCACAAGAGGACGAGGATTTAGTCGATACTGTTTGTGTTTTGTTTCTGAAATGTATTTTAAATTATAAACATAATTACACTAATATTATAAATGTGAAAGTTTGTTTGTTGGTTTGGATGTTTGTCCGTTGATCACGCTGAAACTGCTGAACGGATTTTGGTGAAATTTGGTATTCAGACCGGGTATGAGCTGACGGAAAAAGGAGTTTTAAAGGAGAGGAGAGGACTGAAAGTAGTTTTAAACCCATTGAACTCGCACTCCGAAAGAAGTTAGACATAGGGATGATAACAATTTTTTCTAATTTTTATTTTTTCCGTCTTAGAACATTAGACACGTATTTTTTATTTTCTTGCGGAAACAAATACTTTCGAAGATATATCGATTTGAAATGTCGCGTGATGTCACTTCTAGGTACGTTTTATACGTGGAAATGACGTATTTGCTCCCACTCCTAAACTTTGATTCGTTTTAAGCAAGTATTGTTATAAAAAAATAAATAATATATGACTAAATAAAAAATACTTGTCAAATATTTTTTTCATTACCTAACTGACGTACTAAATAGAATTTTAATTTGCATTCCTCGTCATCATTCCTATTGTGGTGAAAGGTGGAAAACAAAATTGACAAACACGTGGCATGATCCCATGTATACAAAAATACAAAGTAGACATATTGACATGTTCAGTAGGCAATGTCATATTGTAACTTTGATCTTTGATCAACAAATGATGTCAACCTCCATGCCGGTAACGTCACTGATCGTTTGTTTTGCAAAGGGATTCTTTGGTCCAACATATTGTTATTTCGTTATTTTAATGTAACATAACATTACGTTAATTTCGATAAGATCAACGTCTCGCCTTTTTATCCCCGAAAGGGTGGGCACATTACGGCAATGATTCGCTATACAATGTACACATACTTTTCAGCATTTGTGTTATAAGTCTCATGTAATTAGGGGGTTAGCCTATTGCCATTAAAGGAGATTTCCAAATCTGGCTATTTTTGAACAGGCTGCTCAACAAAAATGTAAATTACCAATAATTTTATTTATATTTTAGTAAATGTCTGACGCTAATAACTTTGTATCAATTTGTACTTTTAAAAAAATCGATTTTTATTGGTATTTGTTATGATAAGACCAAGTATTTGTAGTAGTTGGCTTTGAATTTGACTTTAGTGCTGTCAATCTGCTGTCAATCTGTTGTGTTTTTCGTCAAAATGACAGATATTATTCGCTTTGTTCTTTTGCATTGTGAGTGTTGAAACTCCAATTAATTGCGTGGGAAAATACAAAGTAGACACATTAGTAGGAAAACATATTTTGTATATATATTATATGAAAATAACACTAAAGGCAGGACAGCCATAAAACATTATTGCTGCAACTGCATGGTCATAGAACAGTAGGTTGATGTGCACATATAATAACTATTATTTGGTTTTTAAGCTGGGCAAGGTACCAGAAAATTATTAATCCACCTGCCGAGTTCCTTGACCATATTTTAATTACATATGAATCGGATTAATAATGCAATTTAATAGAAAAAAAAATGTTTTATTTCATGCATAACCAGTTTCAATAAAATGTAAAAAAATATCTAAATATAAATCTTGATACAAAACTAAGTTTGTATCTTCATTCTTAATGATATGAACTAATAAATCAAACATATATTATTAGCTGAAGTGCTTGTTCAAAAATAGCCAAAGTCCCATACAAGTTGGTCAATCCCCTTTCGTCGGCGGTATTTCCAAATCGATACGACCTTCAAACTTTCAAGAGCGAAGTCCTTTTTAAAATGTCAGCAATGCATCTGTGATTCCTTTGGTATTGCGGGTGTCCATGGGCGTCGCTTACCTTCAGGTGACCCTTTTTCATCGCGTTAAAAATAAAAAATCACGTTTGCATTCCATCAAGAAAACATCTACCTAGGGTATGTATATCTATATAAAATTAATATGTTACGCGCATAGTTCCCGAGTAAGTCACATAAATATTTTATTGGCATAATAAAAAAAACATGTATTTTGCGCCGTTTCACTACCACACGTTTATAGCAGCCATTTTGTTTTATATACACTTTAATTTATACTAGATTTTTGCGTTCTTTCTGTAGTACTATAGGTGCACATATATTACATATATATAGGTACAAAGTCAAAGTCAAAAGTCAAGTCAAAGTCAAAGTCAAAATCATTTATTTCAAATAGACCAGGAAGGCACTTTTGAACGTCAAAGCAAATATAATAATATTAATAACGTCTGTCTGTCGGTCAGTCCTCTAGTGAAGCTATTTGCTCGTTCCAAAGTGTAGATTCCTATGGAGAAGAACGAGCAAGAAACTCCATAGGTTACTCTTTTTCAATCAGATTTACAATACATTTCTTGGTTACATTGTTTCGATTACTTCAACTATGTGAGAACAATGTAAAACTAATATACAGTCCAAGCGACAGAAAAAGAAAATAACCTAGAGGACAATAAAAAATAATGCAGCAGAGCTGACCAGTCCCAGTTGACAGCGCCCGTTCACGAACATGACACGTACACCAGCACCGCCCAACTCAACCATGTTGCAGGGAATCGAGCGATCCAATGCCCGTGCCACCGCCAATGAGACATTTGAGTGAGCATGACAACTCCAAGCTGACATAAATGCATTCTACTAGTCTAATTTGATTTCAGTTAATTACAGGGCTCTCACATTTACAATAATTGTATAACGTACAGAACACATCGAAATAACATGGTTATATTACTACATTTTTTTCGTTCTCCTGTGGAGCCGGACCAGCTTGCCTCCAAGCATTTTTATCTTCTATATAATCGTTTACTTTGTAGTATGCTTGTCTACATAACGTTTTTTTAATACATAGTTTAAATTTTGATTCATTTAGATTCTGTATTTCCATTGGAACTCTATTATAACATTTAACACAGAATCCCATAAATGACTTACTTATTTTTGACAATCTAAAAAATGGTTGACTTAATCTATCCTTATGTCTAGTTTGATAGTTGTGTCTATCAGATACTTTTGCAAACAAATGTAGGTTTTTCCTAACATACATAATATTTTCATAAATAAATTGACATGGAACGGTCATAATGTTGATCTCCTTAAACTTTTCTTTAAGAGATTCCCGACGACCTAGGTTGTAAATAGCTCTGACGGCGCGCTTTTGTAGGATAAAGATAGACTCAACATCAGCAGCTTGTCCCCACAGCAAAATGCCATATGACATGATGCTATGGAAGTAACTGAAATACACTAGTCTTGCCGTGCCTATGTCGGTTAGCTGTCTGATCTTCCAGACAGCGTAAGCTGCAGAGCTCAATCGTCCCGCTAGCGATGTAATGTGGGGACCCCATTGCAATTTGTCATCTACAGTGATCCCTAGGAAAGTAGTCTCTTTTACAAATTCTAATTTCTGACTATTTAATAATACATCGCATTGGTTAGTCTTAACATTTGGCAAAACAAATCTAATACATTTTGTCTTTTTATCATTTAATACTAGGTTATTTGATGTAAACCAATTTTGAACCTTCATTAGAGCATTATTTACGTCGTCATAATTCTTTTTTCGTCTATTTATTTTAAAAACTAATGATGTGTCATCAGCAAATACAATATTACACTTACTTTTGAACCAGTTATGTCATGTGTACCAAGTTAAAGAATATGATACTTTCGCCATATACCAAGCAGAATTCCAAATTCCATGCTACTTTTCAAAAAACCAGGAAAGATAACAGCAATTTGCCTGACTCAAGAATCGTTAAACGAAGCTCCTTGTTCAGCAGTCGTACTTGCAACCGCACTTAATTCATTATGTTTTGATGGAATAGGTGATAAACGAGCAGACGCATTACCTGATGGTGAGCGATCAGCGTGACCCATGAACACCCATAGCCAATACCAGAGAAGTCACAGGTGCGTTGCCGACCTTTCGAAAAGGAATACGGTCTTTTCTTGAAGGTTTAAAGGTCGTATAGGTATTTATTACTTACAATCGTATAATAAGATAGCTTCCTATAAGATAATGTACAACGACCTCATCTACATTTTCTTAATACTAATGTTGACGTGTAAAGTACCCTTCTGTAACCTATTTATAAAAATAAATTCATTGTTTCATTGCTTAATAACGCAAAACGATTAATAAACAAACAAGACCATTCAACACAAAAAACAAAACATTTCATACAAAATCCTTTCAGCACTCATTTAAATCTGTAAATAAGTATTTAACTGGTCCAATTGTAACTAAAACCGTTTCAATAGTTAACTATTTAACCAATCAGCGTTTGTTTTCGTTGATTTAACCGTTAAAACGTGTGTTAAGTTCGTTTCACGGCTTTGTCCGGACAAAACCAACAACGCTTTTTACGATTCACTAATCGGGTCAGGTCGTGGATTTAGAGTCGACTAGATAGGGCTTTGAAATAATTTAACCTCTTGTCTACCGATATAAGAGACACAATAGAAAATACATTGTGTCTCGCATAGAAAGAAAGAAAGAAAGAAAAAATATTTACTTAGCACATATATTTACAAATAATAGAATATTTTCCTAAGATATTATATTTAGATACCACTGACAAACGGTGAAGGAAAACATCGTAAGGAAACCTGGGCTTATCGTTTTTAATTATAGGTTTGGAATCGCCAACCCGCCTTGAGCATGCGTGGTGATTAAAGTTCAAATCTTCTCCGTGCGAAAAGATGCCTCTGGATAGCAGTGGCCCCTAATAGGCTGTTGATGTGAAATAAGAATATCATAATTGGCGGCAGAGTAAAATACACTAAGTCACCTGTATACTGCGTGGGTAAAATTGATGGTTTTTAATAACTTTCTTGTCGTGGATCGCGAAATACTGTTTATGAATGAACCATGATCCTCTAGCATGGCTTAAAACTAGTCAAGTTCCTCGTCAAACAGTTACGTGAGTAAGCCGATAACATAATAATTAATTAAGATTGATGTTATAAGTTTTTTAGTCAGTTTGAGACATTCCCTCTCGCTTGACACGCACCCACAAAAATTTACTACACATTCACCACGGTCATATTCACGACAGTCAGTTGTCGACAGGGTGTTGCGGAATGAAGCTAAAGAATATGAGCCTCTAGAATGACTTGAAACTAGTCGAGCTCATAGTTAAACAGTTACTTAATAATTAATTTCCTTTTATTTTGACGAATAAATTATGGCACATCTAGTAAACTTTATATCTGTGTCAAAGGTAGAATCCTAAAGGTAGATTTGTGAGGATGATGTAAATCGAAGGTACGTTGAGAATCAATTTGATTTTACGTACTCAATACTCGGCAATAAGGTGTAGTTTTGCTTGATCGATTTTGTACATTCTTTATTTTATAGAATAATCTGGACGTATCACTTACTTTCTTTCTTTTTAGGTATTTTCGAAGTAAGCAGAGGTTCATAATTAAATTAAAATTTGCCTGTTCAATTGAATAGAGATGATGACGTATGGAAATTAATAATCTATTTAGTCCGTCAGTTAGGTAATGAAAAAATATTAGATACGTATTTTTTTATTTTGTCATAACAATACTTAGATAAAACGGATCATTGTTGGGAGCAAATACGTAATATCTACTTAAGTATAATACGTACTTAGAATTGACGTCACGGGATATTTCAAATGAATACCTGTATCTCTCTATTTGTTTCCGTAAGAAATTAAAAAATACGTGTCTAATGTTTTAAAATAATCTACAAGACGGATATTAAAATAAAAATTTGTCATCTACCCTATTGAAATTCACCTGCTCATTTTAAAGAGAGTTACAACGAGTTACCTTATACAAGATACATCTCCAATTTTTTGTTATTATTGTGGAAATTATACTAATAATTTCCAAAAATAAGAAAATAATTTATTCAACCTAAGAACTTTAGATACATTAACACTTCACTTCACACAAAAACTAAAATTGAACTGATATTATCACCTATATTGATAAGCACCTAATTTACCAGACAAATCAAGTTCAAAACAGCACAAAAGACATACACAACACAAGTAAAATCTAATGCCCTTATAATTAAATTTCCCCACCTTGTAGTAACAGTAACAATATCGCATAGCACACTAATTTCGCTCCACAACCATTATATCTTCGCCATGGGTCACTAGGGCGGGTAACACCATAAATACTTATAAATCCCACTCCTGACTTTGACTAATGATGGTGAAATACCACCAGTTTCAACGGAAGCCGAGCTAACAATGGAAAATAGAAACTATGGGGGGGTTCTGTGATCTTTGAACATTAATAATGGTGTTCAAGGTCGCTTATAGGTTGTGTGGTTAGGTCGTGCATGTGGGGGGGATATTATCTGGTGTAGGAATTAGGGTTTGCACGTATTTTGTAGTGGATTTTTCCAATAAATGTGTAGTATGTAGTAATGGAAGCAAAAATAAGTGTTGTTGCAAAAAGTGACTGCTTCGTTGGTCGAGTGAAAGCAAGTGCGACAGCCGGACAAGGGGTCTCGATTTTGATTAACCGGGTCGAGCAAACTAATACTGGGCTTTTTTTCGGTTTTTCCAAAAATCTCAGTAGTAGTACGGAGTTCTGGAATTGTGCCTAGTAGGTATATAGCAATAGGCTCACCCCATTTACATTATGTAGTCTTGGAAATTCTTAATATGGCGACATTAAGCATCTAAAACCTGACTCATCAGCTACATCCAAATCATCTTTTACTTATAATTACTTTTATGAATCCCTCCAGTTTACAGTTTCGAATGAATAGAGCCCCATTAGCAGCCATTTGTTATTCCAGGACGGTGTTAGAATTTTAATTATTTTACACGTTTTCGTTTTATAGGTGTTTAAATAAAAAAATATGGCGAAGTTGATGTAATCAGTAGCTATTTTATGGATGGCAATGTTTTGATATAGGACGTATTATCACGCTTTTAATTACTTAATGGGGTTAGGTAGAAGTGTTGGGAAATCGATCGTCTGGTTTTGATTTTTGTAATTATATTTTTTGTTAAATTGTCTCATAGGAGGATTTTCTTCTTTGTCATAGGTGCATTTAATTTTACAAACATACAAGTTCACATGCACATGACACAAAGACATGGAACATCAATTAGTGGACCACACGAAGAGTTGCTCTGAGGGGGAATCGAATCCGCGACACGTTGCGCTGCAGCCGGTTGACCAGCTACCACACCAACAGTGCAGTCAAAAGTTGTGATTCCTTTAAGTTTGGATTTTGTACTACTACTGAAGAAGGATCCTAAGACCCGACGTGGAAATCATGGCGAGCTTTCTGCCCAACAATTGTTCGTTAGGATTTTCTATCCATATTTATTCACATGTAAACTTCATATATGCGATATAGGATTTATGACGTCATCCGTTAATTTGTTCAACGATCGTCTATGTGCGACTTCTGTCATCTGTCACTTGTCATGTGTCGCCACAAGCATAAAGTCATTGAATCGACTATGAAGTGTTCTTCAAAATTTCTTAAGTGGCCTGGACATTGAACCAGGCACCTCTTATACAATTTCCAGACATTGTAACAACAAGTAGAATGTATCTTCCTTTTCTTAGAAGAAGAAGTGTAATGTTACGTTTTGTATGAAGTTTATTCAGTGTGGTCTTAATTCATAAGCGTATCATGTGAATAAGACTTGGTTTCCGCATAGCTCAAGTTTTCATTCATATAAGTTCTACGAAATCATATACAACAGGGACGGACTGTGTGACTTTGGGGCCCCATGACTAGTTGGGCCCCTGAAGTACTTCACTAAACTGTGTATTAATTTTATTTTGTTAAAGATCTGTGTTTCATTGTCTTTTTATCTTCTGTAAATAGATGTAATATGATCTCCTTTGCTCGATCATCTAAGATTTGAAACGAACACATGACTTTCAGACAGACTGATAGCCAATCCTATTTTGGTCTTTGATCTAAACATTGACAATATTCTTAACGTGAATTTTTAGAGCTAAAAATCTTACCATACTAAGAGAAGTGCCGTAATGTGCACCTCTGCCTACCCCTTTAGGGGAAAAAGGCGTAACGATACGATACGACCAAGAGAAGGTATGGTAAGCTTTACTTTGCTTTTTAAAAGAAATACAGGGGCCCATGATATCACGCAGATTTCGCTCCCGAATGGCAGAAGAAGCCTTTGTTCCATAGACAAATGTTCACACGTCTCCTTCATCCCACCGATACTGTACAATTAAGACGTGATTGCTTACACCCACCCCTTTCACAGCAGCGGGGTCATGGGTTCAATTCCCGGCCCTTTGATATCCTGCATCTATTCACAGTTTAAATCGTGTTTAGTTAGTGTATTACCTATGTTTGTTTGTCTGTGGTAAGCTGTTTTCTAACCGAATTTGTTAAAATGTATGATTTTTATAGGTCGTTATGAATGAAAAATGTCCTGGTACGTACTGCTTTACATTAAGGTGTACTTAGAAGACCACTTGTGACCATTTATAAAATTGAAAACTACTTAGACTTTTAAGATTAAAAAAAAATATATATTAAAAAAAATCTGTGTTGAATCGTCCATTGATTGAAGTAGGCTATAGATTATAAAATATCACTTTTTGAAGGGTGGTGAGGCAAGACGGAGTGTTAGACTTACCTGATTAAAAACCACTCCGTTCCTACTCCTGCTTTTCGAGCCGGAGCCCCGGTAACCCGCTAGGTCGTCCGCAGCGTCAAACATCACACTGAGATCAATAGGAGCAGAGCTGTAGATGAAACCACGCAGGAGTATCAAGTCTTCAAATCAAGAATAGATAAGTTTTTAAACTGACATGGTCACTAACACTGACATTAGAACTTGAGACGGGATATTTACCATGTTTATTAATGTCTATGAGTTTCAGATATTTCGGCACTGTTGCAAGCACCATGATCACGGATAAACTCATAGACATAATTAAACATGGTAAATATCCCGTCTTAAGTTCTAATGTTAGTCTAGAATACATAAAGTACCTTTACAAAAATATTCAGATTGACTATTTAGATCGATCGTCTAGTGGTCACATATAGGACAAAAGTACCGAATAACAATGTAGGTAATTTAAAAATAAAACAACGCTTTAATCTACATGTAAATAGCTGGATTAATCCCTTTTGTACAATGTAGGAGTACAAACTAATTACATAGATATTATATTATTCATACAACTAGAAGTTGTGTGAATAAAGAAATTTGTTTTTAATGTTTTAATGGCTTTCGAACTAGCCTCAGTTAAATGTATGTTTATTTATAGATATTTTGATAATTAATACATCTTGTATCTTCTCCACAACCCGTTGACGACGCTAGAATAACACATGTATTACCCCCTCGATTTTTCCCGCAGGTGTCATAAGAAATTAATTTAAATTTCGACTGCATGGTTGGCTCGGTGGCTGGGCAACCGGCTACCGCGCAGCGTGCAACGAGTTTGCTTCCGCGTTGTGTGATCCATTAATTTTTATTCCGGGTCTGAGTGTCAAGTGTATGTTTTGTAAACGTATGTTTGTAAACACCTACGACACAGGAAAAATACCTAGTGTGGGGCAACGTTTTTTATTGTTAATTAATAAATAATAACTACCACATTCACTGCCGACAAACAAACAAAAAAAAGCAATCAACATCAAATTCAAAACACAACTAACCTACTTTACCCATAATCACACATGGCAACCCTTTGTATTTTTACAACTGGCAACATTTGTGGCAATTACGGAGCCGTCAGACGCAGGATGTGACGTCACAGCTACGTGACAGACACTCAGAAAGGTTTCAGTATCCGACGAAGCGTTCCACTCGAGTTTACAAACATTTTGATTGAGTAACAACTGAATTTCAATAGAGTATTCACGCTTTTCGCTTTGACAGATGTTTCTGGGTCAGTCATCTTTGATTCGGCCGTTAATAAAAGGGTTAGTTTTATTTGATTGTTGGTTTTTAATAAGGTCCGATTTACTAATACGACTTAATTATCAACTCCGTCAGGAGCTGTTGATAATACCCTTGATAGTCCTCCGGTGTCCATGGGCGTCACTGACCGCTTACAATCAGGTGATCCGTCTGCTCGTTTTCCGCCGTGTCAAGAGCTGTTGAAAATTAAGTCGTTACTGGCCTTTTAAAAATGAATACGCTCTTTTCTTGAAGGTTTGAAGGTCGTATCGGTTCGGAAACACCGCCGATGGCAGCTTATTTCCCAGTTTTGCTGTGGAGGTAGTATTTAACTCAAGAGTACGAAATTTCACAATAATTATAATGTCGATCGATCGGAATTAGGGACAGAGTAAGGCCCATCTAGGTCTCAGTCAAATCTGTAGTCCGAAATATTTCAGAAAATGTAATCTTTATTGGAACCTGGATTATAATAAATGAGCCAGAAATGAATGAAATTAATACGAAAAATGAGCCAAAAATAAAAAAGGCATATAACAATATGAAACATAATGACATTAACATCAATAAATTACCGGTGAAAGGTGGACTTAATGTGGAATTAATATGGAAATTGGGATCGCCCACCAATGGCCACCGCTCTGGTAATTCTATTAACATTATAGCTGCCACTGACAATGAAATGTTGGGTAAATGCATTATTTTCAATATTATAAACTGTATAACTGATGTGTGAACAATGATTAGTATATCTGTTGGTAAGGTACAAAAGGTGTGATTATTCCACCAGAGATGTGCTTATATAGCTATGCTGCGAAGATGTAATAGCTACAACTGTGTAAACTATAACTATGTGACCGTTTCCATTGGGATACTAAGCCTCAATGTAGCTGTAAGCGATTATAACAAGACTTTGTTAATGCTTATAATAGATGTAATGAGTATGTGATGTATCGATAGGCTAGTTTCTCATCATGTAATACCCAAGTAACCTTTGAAGTCATCGGTACCCCAGCATCATCAAACGAATAGCACGCATCCATAGACCGCAGCTTTCGTGTATGGAAACCAAATGACGTATCTTAGTTAATCTGGCCCAGCCTACTTTCATAAAACCAGTGCTAAGCTATGAAGAATTTGTACCAATGAATATGATTGGTGGAAGCAAAACGCATTCACAGCAACGTAGCATGAAATTAGAAAAACAACTATATCTGGTGGAAAAGCATAGGCTTATATGAAATACACCGATATTATAGCGTGAGGAATCCCCAGAATCAAAGGAAAGGAGTCTAAAATGGTACTAGTAATAAAGTTAACGCTGAATTCCAAACATGTCTGTACTGAAAATTATGGACAATTCAAACTTTGGCAAAATAGGATATACACTATATCATAGGCCTTATTTGGTTAGGTTACTATATATTAAAATGCAATAATCATAATATAATAATATTTATAACTATCGTAACATGTGTTATAAATAACTATCGTGAGACCTAGTAAATTGATTGGAAATAACGGCTTACTTGCAAGAAATTACTGAGAAAAGGTACACTAGTTAGTTTATTTTGCATCATTAAGCCGTTATTTTCAATTTATTTAATTAATACCAGATCATTTATTCAGAATTCGAAAGCTGTCGATTCCATTTTACATTCTTTAAATTATACATGCAACTAGTTTTTTCCAGCGGCTTCGCCCGCGTTTCTGTGGGATAAAAAGTACCCTATCACCCAAGTCAGCTTATACCTTGTCTGTATACCAAATTCCATCAAAATGCATTCAGTAGCTTCAGCGTGATTGATGGACAAACAACCAAACAAATAAACTTTCACATTTATTATACAACGTCACGCCTTTTATCCTCGAAGGGGTAGGCAGAGGTGCACATTACGGCACGCAATGCCGCTGTACAATGTACACCTACTTTTCACCATTTGTGTTATAAGTCCCATGTAATAGGACTTTAACGTTTATAATATTAATATTATACGAGTGATAGTGTGATATACTATGACACCTCTGCTTATCCCATCTGCATTTAACCTCATATCTTCTGATTAACACTATCAACCCCAATGTTCTTCGAAAGTTCAGAAGTAAATAATCCAATTTCTTTACCAGAGGCTCCCTCTTCAGGTTCTATTACAAACAAATTGACTGATAGATCACATTGCTCCTATTTAACATTTACTACCGACACGCAACCGGGGTCTCGTGTCAAAAGTTTCCAACTTCGATTCCCAGTGGAGACAGATTTTGTCGATGTTTCTAGAAGCGAATGTTACTTTGTGTCAATCTTCATTGATGGATTGGTGTTTTATTTTGTATAAAAATTCAGAAGCTGAAGAACATTAAGGTATTTGTGAATTTATAAATAGACATTTTTAGGTTCTAAATACTAATATCTTTTCAGGATCCCAGAAGTATCTAATTGTCGAAGCAACTGGATTTCACCACTACTTAATACACAATTCACGCTTTTTACTCTTTTCTTTTTTTTTAAATAAACATTGCCCAACAATTTCACATGCACTTGACACCCAGACCCGAAACAACAATTGCGGGAATCGAAATCGTTACTGAAAAAATAAAAACAGAAGAATCGCAAATCCCCCAAATAGTACTTACCTCTTAGGAACCAGAATCGCACTTACAACTTCTGATTAAAGGAGGCATTTAAAACATACAATTAACTTTAAGCAAATCAACCCCAAGTCTTCAGTCATCAAACAGCTTGTCCAACATCAGCTCACCTTTCCCCCTCTAGTCACCTACCAAAAATTTTGGGCCGTGAATCGAAGCCACGCCTCTAACATCAATCGGTAAGGGTCCAGGTCATTCAAGGGCACGTGGTCCCGACAGTTTTACAACCCCAAGTAAAGAATGGGACGTTTATTATATTTATTTGCTTGCCCTCCTATTGTAGGCATTTTCTCTCGCTCCACTGATGTCTTGTATTGAAAGTTCGGATGGAAAATTACGAGAAATATAAAGTGTATTGGTAATATAAGATTTTGGGTGGAGTTACTGCTGTAGTTTTCTGTGAGTGTTTTTAGACGGTTTCGTTTAAATAAAAAGTAAATATTATACTCGCTTACTAAATGCAAATATCTAGCTACCTCTAGCAGAAAATTTATTATATATAATAACACTTTTAACCCAAATAATCACTTCTAATTTAGAGAAGATGAAAGTTTGTTTGGTGAAACTAACATTGATCAAGTGTTGGTATGTTAAAAAACATTTTTGTTAATGTAGACTTAACTTTCCAGATCCACAGAACTCTTATAAAAGTAGCAACGGAACCAAGTATGCACATATAACAAATCACACACAATCATCCTCAATCTCGTCACAAAATTAAGTTAGAAAACATTCACCATTTGACAAACAAAGAAGAAGTCCAACTCAATCGAATGCCTTAGACGATTCAGCGAAGTACTTCGTACAAATACTTTTACTTTTGCTTCAAGTATGAAGTATAAAATGGGCATTTATCCATAAATCATTCACAGGCGAAAGCATCGGCCTCAGGGCTGCCTCAAGGCCGCACCGATTTTGTGTAATGGCCTACAAAACCTTTCAGACATACTTACTTATGTCCAGCAAGATTCCCCATTCCGAAGGTATTTTTTGCCAAAATAGTTTTGTTGTTCCGAAAAGGAAATAAAGGGTTGTTTATGTGATGTGTGTTTTTGTATATTTATGTCAGTTTTGGGATTATTTTTTGTTTGATGGCTTAGTGTGGTGAATTGGTTAACATCTTAATGTTTTATCATGAATCTTCTACCTTTAAGGTGTTTGCAGAGGTTGTACTTTAGTATCTACACTAATTCGTCGATACGTGTAGGTAAAGTAATTATCAATTAAGTATTCTCATTGGAACAGGGGTAAATTAATTACAATGTACCAGGGAATATTTTACGTTCGTGCTATTTCTGAGAATTGAAAACCCATTAACATTTTACTCGTACGTCTTTGTGCTGTATGCGGGTAGATGCAATTATATAACATCGAAAATTACCCTCAAACTAATTGACATTTCTTTACAAGTGCATCGAAATATATCAGTAGCTACTGGAACGCGATGATTGAGAATGTTTAATTTAGGTTTTAACAATGGTGTCTTAAGGTAAGCGTCCACAGGCCCGCATCGTACGCATCGCACGCATCGTACACAACAACAAACGACAACTCAAACGAAAAATCCGTTGCGTACGGTGAGTTTAGTTTATCGTGTATAGAAACTCATACTACTGCCTCAATTGATCCGCATCGTACGAAACGCTCGTCGGCAATGCCTGCATGCGATGCGTACCAACGACGTCATACGGAATGCGGACGATGCGTACGATGCGTACGACGCGGGCCTGTGGAGGCGTACCTTTAAGGTTGGTTTTACAGTTTTGTACCCGTGACAAAGCTGATGAGTAAAACTATCCTTAATTAAGTCAACTACTAGTGCATTGTTGCATATAGATCTCCCCCAATGACGTTCAGAGTGTTAAAGTATTCATACCGAATAAAAGCATTTTCTATTAGACTTGAACAGTGCCTTTAACGTGCGTTAAAGAAACTAATACTACCTAAGGAATATCGGTTGGTAGTTAGAAATGGAAACGTATTTCCTATTCATGTGTATAAAGCAACAATATAGAAGTATCGATTGACTAACCCACTTATAGGCAAAGAAAGAATTTTAGATTATGTTTACTGTTTGCATGGAAATACAGCAAAATGAGTAGGTAGGTAGTAATTCTATTGTGATTTAGTATTATCAATCTTAATGGTCTAGAAATAAGGTGCAAAATTAGGTTCTAATTCTTTTGTGTTAGCATTTTATGCAGTCTCATTATCAATGTTTGTCAGGGAATCATAGTAATTGACGTGGTTTAAAGCATAAAGGGCTTTAATAACGTAGGTGATTTTTTGGAAAGACTGCAGTAAAATTCAAATGTAAGTATAATATTACCATAAAACTTAAGAATTCAACTGATGTTTGACAGCACTGTTGGTGTGGTGGCTGGGTAACTGACTGCCGCGCAACGTGTCTTGAGTTGGCATCCTTACGGAGCAACTCTTTGTGTGATCCACTAAGTGTTGTTCTGGGTCTGGGTGTCATGTGTATGTGAAATTGTATGTTTGTAAACGCAAACACACCCATGACACAGGAGGAAATCGTTTAAAAAAACTTACAGCCATTTAAAATTTTTCTTATTGTCTTTTCAACTAAGTCGAAAATACGAAAATTATTTTACAAAGTTTCAGCATAGAAAACATCAAAATTTACAATTTCGACTCCCCAATATCTATGAAACTAAAACAATAACTATACATATAGCTTAGATATGTGCTATTTTGCAATTTATTTTCCCACTTCACTTGAAAACGATCGCATCCTGTTTACACGGTAACGCTTGACAAACGAACAAACTATTGCCCTAAATCAACCCAAGAGTAGCAGTCGAATGCAATAATTATAAACTAAATACGTTCCTAGAACTGCAACAAAACTAGACCCCTTTATCACAAGGACATAAGATCCAATTTCCCAACTCCGAAATATCGTTGATGGGCCAAGAACAAAAGTTTCGTGTGACCAGTTTAGTTGGAGCTGCGACTAATGGTTCTGTTGGCTTTGTTAGTTCGCATTGTGGTGCTTTGAGGGGGATTGTGGAGGTCTGGTGTAGCTGGTTGTCTGACCACCCGCGGCGACCTCACAGCATGATGGTAGACTATGCGTCACCGACAGATACCAAATGAGTCTCAATGAGACATCTTGCTAATAAAAATAATCATGTGGTTATTGTGAATTTTTTCTCGGAACATTTTGAGCATTCCATTTTGAAAGCGTATCGGAATGGGGGCTTTAGTTTGTTGGAAAAGAAATTACTCGGTCGATAGCTGTCTGTGGGCTGTTTTTGTATGACATTCTAAGATATACTTATAAATATCATGATCACTAGTAAGTTTGTCGATGATGTGATGAACGGTTATGTTATTACAATCTTCCGGAGGTTCAAGAGGCCCGCTTCTTGCATGAGAGTAGGTACGGGCTCGAAACCTACCAACGGCAAAGTACCAATGTGACTTTTTCCGAGTTATAAATACTTTCTAAGATTATTTAGACACCACTGACAAACGGTGAAGGAAAACATCGTGAGGAAACCTGGGGTTATAATTTCTAATTATAGGTTTGAAATCGTCAACCCGCATTGAGCAAGTGTGGTGATTAATGCTCAAACCTTTACCGTGCGAAAAGAGGCCTTTAGTTTAGTCAGCAGTGGCCACTCATAGGCTGATGATGTGACGATGATGACGAATTGTAATAGCTATCTTACAATATCTTTAAATATCTTACAATATCTTTAAATCAATCTATGATCCTTGCTCAATCCTGAGCTGCGGACTACCAAGCAGGTTTACCGGGGTCTGGATCAAAAAACAGCAGTAGGAACGAGGTGGTTTTTAGTCAGTAAGAGTTTGTCCAAGATGAGAGAAGTCATTGGATGATTTCCCCGTTTAAAAAAAAACACTTGCTCAAGGAAAATGTTTTACAAACAAAGTCACTTGATCAATTTCAATCTATACGTTTCATAATTAGACCAATGAAACAGTCATATACTTCAAAATCGCAAAGAAACCAAAAAACACCAGTTTACTAAACAATAACAGTTTTATAATTTCATTGAACTAAATAACAAAACGCTGTAAGGTTTTCAAGCGAATTCTTTGTTAGTTATTTATGTGGATTAAGACGTAAACCTAACAGTTTTCGTAGAAGTTTCAGTTACAAGACTTCGAGGAATAGAAGAGCCTTTAAATTATTTATTGGAAAGCGTTGCACGAATTGTGATTGGTGGACTTTCTTGATTTCTGTGTCTGTTTGGTTTTGTGACTGTGTATGATGCAAATATAGTATGATTACTGCTGAGTAGAATACATTTCATTTTATTGCCATGCCTCTTTTCGTGGGTCCGACTGAGGGACTACACATAATTTGTTTTTAAAATACAGGGTATCGCTAGCTTCTGCCAGCGGCTTCGTGCGTTCCTGTGCGTTAAAAAGTGGCCTATGTGTTATTCCAATCCATAATCACCAATCCACCCGTTCCAAATTGCATCTCAGCAGCAGTTTTGACGTGATAGTGCAAGGTAACAAACAAACAGTGATCGAAACTTTCGTATTTATGACATTACTTGTATTATAACATTTTCTGAAATTTGTACAGCTTTTACAGACAGAAATATTTTACGACACTCTTTAGCAATCTCGAAAAGAAATAAACTTTCTCCTAATTCATCGACATTCTAAACGTCATCATCATCATCAGATAGAACGTCATAAAATAGTCCTCCACATCCTAACATCAAAACTACTACTCAACCACTATAACGCACTCATGAATAATTCACCACACAAAACCACTAGCTTATTAGCAGAAATTCAAAATACCTTGCAATTTGATTCCTACAGTAATATTTACAGAGATTCCGATCTTATGCTTGAATTAGCTACTGTGTGTTGTGAATGCGCTTGGAATTGCAGACATTGGTAGCGGTGGTGTCAAACTATTAAGTATGGTCACGCCATATAGCTGGTGGTAGACACGCGATGGTAGCCACTACTATTGTTGATGGTGGTGGTGAATTTCATGTGAGAATGTTCTGAACTCCAGCGGTTAGGTAGCGTGATGGTATTTGCTAAATTACTGGGAGTGGTTAGATGGGGATTAAGGGGGAGGCCTTTGTTCAGCAGTGGACGTCTCTCGGCTGATGATGATGATGAGATGTGAAGAGCTGAAGATAGCTTTAAAGCCATGGTATAAAAGAGACATGTCCAGCTTGTCTATACTACTAACTATAATTACAGTAATATTATAAATGTGCAAATTTGTTTGTTTGAATATTTGTCCGTCAATTACGCTGAAACTTCTCAACTAATTTTGATGACATTTGGTATACAGACGGGTTATGACTTAAGTGATAGGATAAAAAAGAAAAAAATGTTTTTTAATCGTGCTAATCTGTGGAACTACTGGTCAGATTTGGATAATTCTTTTTGCGTTGGATTTATTGAGAAGGGCTAATTACGTTAGAGTTATTGAGAAGAGCCTTTAGCCTTTCTTTAGCTTTTCTCAATAACTCCAATCCAAAGTAGCTAGTGACAGATACCTGTGCAGATACTTACAGAAGACGATGATACTGGCAACTGGCATAATACATACAATGTATAACACATTTCAGGTAAAGTAACACCAAACACTGAATATTATCTGATAATATGGAAATGTAATACACACACGCTGGTTCATTGTGCACCTGATCTATGAGAAGCATCAGGTTCTAATTGACTGGTCTAATTGAGATTAGTAATAACAGTCATTGAAATGGGCAGATAGATAATATACTGTAGGTATAAGTAGTGATTTCAATTCTGCACAGTTGGTGCGGTGTAACGTGTAGCGGGTTTGATTTCCGCACAAAGCATTTATTTTTTGTTAAAAACGTTCAATAAATTGATTAATTTAGAAGTGGGAATGAGAGTTTGTAGTTTTTAAATTTGATAAAGCATTAGAAAATAATTACTCGAATTTACCGTACCTACCATGAGTACAATGCCTGTTTCACCAACTCCTCCTATTGAAAGACCCCCCAAGCTAAGGTTGGTGGTAACTTTTAGGTAAGAGGGGGAAGGTTATTTCTTAATAAAAGAATCACGCAAATCGGTCCATAAACCTCGAAGTAATCGGTATAAAAAAACATACCGGCCGAATTGAGAACCTCCTCCTTTTGGGAAGTCGGTTAAAATACTTATTTCCTTTGCCTCACAGATAAAACTACAAGAATTAACGAAAAAATCATGAAAATCCGATATAAATCCTTAGTAAGGCCAATACACCAATAGACTTGTTTCCTGGAACAGCAATTGAAACATTACATTTTTAATGCAAGCCTTCTAACTAGGGCTTCAGCATGTTACAGTAGGTACCTACTACAAGTAACATCTGTACTTACTACTTACACGCGATACTGGATACAAATAAATTATAAGTCCCCCCCATACGTCGCGTTGGTGTTACGTTGTGCAAACTCTTCGATGTTATGAGATCCTGGTACTTTGATTTGTAATACAGCATTTTTTGAGGAGAATCGTCATCCAATAACTTCTTCTCTGGCCTTGGGCGAGGCGAGAGGGAGTGTCAGACTCTTACTGACTAAAAACTACCTCGTTCCTACTCCTGCTTTTCGAGCCGGAAACCCGGTAAAGCAGTCAAGGCAGTACGGGGTATGTAACAGCTTCATATTATTTACTTACTACCCAGTTTCTGCCAGCGTCTTCGCTGGCGTTCCTGTGGGATAAAAAGTGGCCTATGTGTTATTCCAGACCATAATCTACCCTTGTTCCAAATTTTATTTCGATTCCTTCAGCCGTTTTAACGTGATCTAATCACAAACTTTTGCCTTTATAATATTAATAAAATTTGCACGGTTTTGTTGGTCTAGTGTGATCATGGTGGCCCGGTAGTTAAGGTGCACTATCTCAAGCAGGATAATGGAAGCGGATTCGCAACCTGGTAAATACTAAAGTGACTTATTAATTTTGTTCCAGTGGACGACAGTGTCACTTCCCACGCAAAGGTATTTTGGCTTATTTCGATCGATTAAACTACTCAATCGAGTAAAGTACTCGAAAATCGATAGCTTGTGGACAGTATATGATTAAGAAATCAGTGTATTGCAAGCAAATCCTATTCTTTTGAGTAATAAAAATCCTGAATATTGTTATAACAATCCAAAAAACCTTTACACAATCTTTATGAAAGGCTTACTTAGTGTCCTTACGCATTGTTCCCAACAGCCGGCTCAGCGCTAACACATCTGCCAAAAAATACAAAGCACAAGTGGCCGAAATACAGCGTGTAGCAAAAAAAGTAGGTGCTCTTAACATGAGAACACCTCGTTACCTACATTGTTGTGCCTCATTAGGCCCGAACTAAGCTTTCGACGCGTTCGACTCGACGCTTTACGATTGCGAAATAGCCCCACCCTAAAACTAACAGCTTTATTTTTACGGGGTAGTGATGTGCTTGAGATTTATCGATATTTTTGCGTATGTTTTCTTGAAATATGTCATTAATCGAACGGACAATAAAAACACAACAACAAGTGAACAAGTGGCCTCTAATCCAGTGACCAACTATGATAATATTCTCAATAATTTCTCTATTGGAGTATAAGGCTATATTTCAATGGAACCAACAAAATGAATACTGCTTTGGTGTCCCTTTGGCTGCGCCACCAGCTTGCACGAAAGCACTGAATGTCACAAATGACTGGTCGCACATCCTACCTGGTAGCGTCACCACTAATTACAATAGCGCTGTATGGTGTGTCACTCACTCAATCACCAAACCGACCGCCAGTGCTATGTCTTCAAAGTCGTACAAAAGTTAACATGCGTATACTTCACTATCACTTCTTGCAACAATTATCTTTATGTTCCACGTAACTCATTCATTGACTCAACTTAAACATAATAATATCACAAACTACACCAATTCCCTTAACAAAAGAAAAAAGAACTTAGAAATTTCATTTCTATTTTAAAATAGGACGTCTTAGAAGAGATGAAAATAGAAAATTACAAGAGAGAGCATCATTCGCCTGCTTTCACCTAAGTTATTAGACTGGCTAAAGAATATATAGGTCGCTATGCTCTAAGGAGATAGCTGCTATTATGTAGTGGTACATAAGTACATAAGGCACTGTATATAATTTATGCCGTTGTCTGAATATTAAATATGCATTCTACTTGTAAGTATATGTGGAAACATTTTGAGTTTATGTGCTTAACGCTAGATAGGCTTGGCGCTTTGTTCTTACATGTTACTATGTTTAGTTTCTAATACAATAAAAAACAAGCGTATGTGATTATAATTTGGGTAAGTTCAATAATAATTTGAACTTGATAGACGATAGTGATTTTATTCATCTTATTCATGTCATTTTATTCATATCATTTTACTCATCTCAGTGATTTTATTCGTTTTACTTCATCTCATCCTAAACTAAATCTTGCCTTCGGCTATGCCCGGGTTTCTGTTTCCAAAATTCTTTTCAAATCCCTTCAGCCGTTTTGACGTAATTGAGTAACAAACATACACATATACTCACAAAGTTTCGGATTTATAATATTAGTAAGATAACATTATTAATTTGACGATAAAAAGTATCGACATTTCCACTACTCAACGCCCCATCACTAGAACAAGAATTGAGTTATTAGCCCAACACCTTAAGGTTTTCTTCTTTGTAAAAAGCAATTTCCTTGTAAAATCGTAATAAATAACAACAATTTAGCCCGGCATTACTCTAACTACGACATTTACATCGGATTATAAAAACTGAGTCGTAAAAAATATATAAGTAGCCTTAAATAGGTGCATTTATGTATTGCTGTAATTGTTACCGAGAAACGGTCTTATTAACATAAATGTTTTATTTTATCATTGCTTATCGTTGCAAGGATTACTTTTGTGCATCTACCTCTTATATTTATGATTATATATATTATGTATTTGTAACTCTGAATTTCTCAGATTTTTTTTAGGGTGGGACATCATCCAATGACTTTCAATATTGCTTCCTCCAAGGAGGGACCCTTGGAGGAAGCGAGAGGGATTGTCAGACTCTTATTGACTAAAAACCACCCCGTTCCTACTCCTGATTTATATTTTCAAGCCGGAGCCCCGGTAAACCCGCTAGGTAGTCCTCAGCTCCGGTTGTGCATCTATCTGTCTGGTATATTATCTGGGTATTTGGGATTCTGAAATTCTCAGTATTAGTATTGAATTCGGAATTATACTAACGTTCAAAACTATTTGATTGTCTATAATCTAAAGAAAAACATCGTTTCTGTTTAGGGTGCTTTTCCACCTGAGATGTGCTGTGCTAAGTTGCTGTGGATGCGTTTGGCTTCCACCAATCATAATCGTTGTTACACATAGAATAGCACTGGTGGAAACGGACTCACCCTGCTATAGATATACATATTACATACTCGACCTGCGCATCTTCCTCGCACAGCTACATAGCATCAGCGGAAACGGTTACATAGTTTCACAGCTTAGCTATTACATCTTTGTAGCTTAACAACATAGCACATCTCTGGTGGAAAAGATAATAATTAATTTCCCTACCAGCCATAAAACGTCTGTATACAGCTGAAAATAATATGACGTCCGAACCAAATGTTTGACGTCACTATCGAACTTTGAATTATTTGCGACCCAAATTATTCAAAGCCACAAAATTCCAAATTCCTAACAGACCAAGGTGACAAGGTCAGTTATAAATACCCAAATATCTGGAAAACTGACCATTGGAGGAGGAGGAGGGGGGGCTTACAAGGAATCCTTAAATACTTTTTCTTAGTTTTGCATTCACGTAAGATATCGTATTAAGTACATTTTCAAAATACCGTGCTACCATCACGTCTCTTATCCATCATTATGAGTTTTGAAAAACCAAAATGGCTGCTACGACGTGTTTTGTTTTGCATATTTAGATGGGTCGGGGAAGTGTAAGGGAAATTAATGGATGGTGTGTACATGGTAGGAAATAGAATAAAAATATTTGTTAAGTATTTTGTAAAACGAAACGGCTAAAGTCATTGGAGAAAATAACGATCCTGTCACGCAGGGTATTAAATAGAATCTGTTATAGACTTTACCTTTCTGGTACTTATTTGCATAGTGTGGAAGAGTCATGTTTTGCCCGGAGTGATTCCACAGCCTCACAGAAAACCGACGTGAAAACGCTTGTGTTGTTTGAGTCAGGGGGCCGGAGGCCATCGGAAGCTCAATTACCCATCCCTCCTAATCTTCCAAATCCCCGATTCCCCAACAACCCTTAAATTGCTAACCCCTAAAAGGCTGGCAACGCACTTGTAACGCCTCTAGTGTTTCGGGTGTCCTTGGGCGGCAGCAATTGCTTACCATCAGGTGATCCGTCAGCTCGTTTACTGACTTACAACATAAACAAAAGACAACAACATAACGTTTATATTACTTAGCGTGGCGGCCTGTCCCTGATCCTAAGTCGAAAGAAATTTCCTTAAACCACATAACCAATTAACAATCTGAAAAATACACACAAACCAAAAAGCAACCACCCAACATACAGAATGGACTTGTCATTCCATTCTCACTTTTTGTGTCCCAAGTTTTATTTAAAAACCAATTTAGCTGGTGAATTAGCACCACCGGGTAGGAATTAGAAGTGCAGTGGGTTTTATATTTCCATTTGTAAAATATCTATTGTACGTACGTTACTCTTGGCCAGGCTATTTCAATTACGTTCGCTCGGGACTGTGGTGGAGTGTGGAAGAGGCTTCTTTTGTTATTATTTTAGTTAGGGAATGGTGTTTCCATAGTTACATACTTACATATCCTCAAGCCTATCTCCCATAGGTTAGGCAGAGACAATCGATCGCCAATTGGTACGATTTTTACACACCTCTGCTACCATAGTTAATATACCATAGTATGTCGTCTCTTCTCCTCTAATAATATCTTCTGATTTATTTTGTTGCGATATCAAAGACAGTCAGTCATGTCTCTGTGACTTTAGTGTTCTGGTGTTTTTATGATTGTATCTACTACAGATGCTGGCTTGTAGGAATTGCAGCGGTTTTTGTAGATTCTGGCGGAATAGTTCCATAAAAAAGTCGGTCAGTTAAAAACGAATTCTCGTTGTTTCACATTGTGACAAACCTTACATGAACAAAACTTTAAATATGTCCTTGCTTCCCGTTTTTGTGTCCTGCCCATCCTTCACCCTGTTCCCTTCACAAGGACCAACATACTCTCACTATTCTCTCATACTCATAAAAAATCCATCTCCATACAACAGACCTAGCACAAGATACAGAGTCGGATTTCGAAGTAGACTCATTGGGTATAAGTGTAACAGCCGCCAAATAATAACGATAGTACTACTAACTGTTGCTGGGATATCGTTCCGATCTATAGTACTCTCTTTTATGTGAATCTAAGCCCGCCACTTAGTTACATACTGCCGCAACTCCTGTAAGCAAGGATCTACAGCAGATACAACCATGAAAACACCGAAATATTGAAGTCCAGCGCGTCCCAGAAACATGATCTTCTGCTTTTTCCGCTTGACTGTGAACTTTACCTTTCTGGTACATTTGCATAGCGTGCTAGAGCCATAATGCTTCGACACGAATTGGCCGCTCGACCAGAGTGATGCCACGGCCTCACAGAATATCGACGTGAAACAACCAATGAGGTCCAATTTTCATTGGAATGGGGGACCCTTCCCAATCTTACTAATTCTTCCTGATTCTCCACCACTCCCTTTAATTCCTAACCTCCAAAAGGCCAATTTTTATCTGTCTGTTTGTTCCAAACCGATTAATCTCTAAAATGGCTCTACCGATTTTGACGGAACTTTTATTGCCAGAATGACGAAGTAAGGGTAACGTAGGCTACTTTTATTTTAGAAAACATATCATAGAATCATAGACCCATTCAGTCAGAAGTCATTCTACGCAGACGACGTCGCGGGCAAACAGCTATAACTGTCATACCTACATAAAAGATAGAATTCAAGAAAAATAAAACTAACTTAAATAAGTAACAAACATGAGTCGTATCTCTACACACAACACAAGTATTCATGTACCTTTATTGTGAAACTATCTTATCACAACGCTCGTTAATTTTTACGAGGTGGGCAGAATGCATGCTAAGTACGTGTTGCTATAGAACCCGTGTCGGACAAGGTAATATTGTGTTATTTGTTGGGAATGTACTGGATTTGCGGACGTGTGGCCGTTGTAAAGTATTGGTTTCTATAATTGTGTGTGTATTGGACTTTGTGTGTTGGTTTTTGATGGTGACTTGTTGTAAATTATATTGTGCATTTAAATTAATTATAACATAAGTGTTTAGATGTAAGTTGTAATGTAACAGCTACTGGTTGTATAAATAAATAATAAGTAAATGTCTTGAAGAAATATTTTGTTGAATGTGATGAACTGGGGTATCATCATGCCTTTTATCCCCAATGGAGTAGGCAGAGGCGCATTACCGCATGTGATGCGACTTTTCACCATTTATGTTATAAATCCTATGTAATAGGGGATGAGCCTATTGTCATATACTGGGCACAATTCCAGACTATTTTCGAAAAACCGAAAACAGCCGGGTAATACTTTACCCGACCCGGGAATCGAACTTTGCCCGGCAGTCGCGCATTGCTACCACTCGACCAACGAGACAGTCAATATCGAAATAAAATCAAAAACTATAACTTACAAAATAAGCCATGAAAATATCGACAAATATGACGGGCTATCGACATCGACGTAAGTGTTGTGAAGCTTACACTATCGATGTGTCGATAAAGGTACGATTAGGTCGATCGTGGGCGAATCGAGAATTCCAGGAGAATCGTACTTATCTACAATATTTATTTATATTAGACCCTTGAAGGGTTATTGGTTTGTTTGAGGATTGAAATATTAGCTGGATATCACGATACAATGTTACTTCTTTTAATCTCTAAAGGAGCAAGCAGAGATACAGGTACACATACATATTGTGTAGGTACATATTGTGTAGGTACCTCTGCAGTAGTAGTATTGTATTTATCCTAGTAATGTATATAGATTACTAGCTTCTAGCAGCGGCTTCGCCCATGTTCCCGTGGGATAAAAAGTATTTTCGAGTTCCTCTGACCTAAGACAGCTCATACTCTGTCTGTATACCAAATTCCATCAAAATTCGTTTAGTAGTTTCAGTATGATTTAAGGACAAACATCTAAACATCCAAGCAAACATCTTTTGACATACATCGAATGCATTTGTATAAAATATTTTTTCTATTTATTTTATTAAAAAAAGAAATTGGCAGGAACTAATTAACACCTTTCTTGACCCAAAGACCGATTTTTAAGGGGGAAAAATCATCCAATGACTTCTCCCACCTTGGACGAGTGAGAGTACAAGACTCATAATGACTAAAGCCACCCCGTTCTTACTAATGCTTTTCGAGCTAGAGCCACGGTAAACCCGCTATATAGTCCGCAGCTGCGGATCAGATATCAGCCTTACTGTACCCTATCTGAAAGGTCGAACCCTATAAGCCTTTTCCAGCACTCCCTCCTCCCTCCCAACAAACATTTTAGCAAGAAAAATAACCCAAAAAACACATTACAACATAAACATTACTCAACAATACATTACCATAACATATTCATCCGAGTCAACATAGCTTTCGCGAACGTTACCATCGTATTGGCGAGCCTATAAACATGTTCACACAATGGGACAGCCTGGCTGAACACGTCCAATCAACTGCTGACATGTCGTTAAATGTCACTGTCATACATTCTTTCAATACGATAATATTTTTTGACATGTTAGTTCTGTTGCGGGGTACGGAATCGAACTGGGTATGGGTTAAGTTTGGTGTTTGGTTCAGGTTGTTTGTTGTGGTCTAATTAAATAGAGAAAAATGCTGTGTAGTTCGTTTAATGGTTTTAATACGAACTTGGCTATTTTATATTCGGTACCCTTAGTACAAGTTAGCTTTACGTTTCGATTGATTTAAATGCATAAAAATCTCGTACTAAGGGTACTGATGGATTTTTAACCCTTAATCTTAATGGGGAAATAGGCTTTAGGCTTAGGCTTTAAAAGATCCAGCAACAAAACTGAACTATATTTTCATAGAACGTGATAAAAGTATATTATGAGACCATGCAAGCTACCAACTGCACCCACCGAATAATGGTGTATTTAGATCCACATCTTCATCAGGTTTTTTTACAGAGGAAAACCCAAATAATACTTTAATTAAATGACCCAACTATAATTTCAAAGCATTCCACACAAACCGGAACATTTGTTACACAAAAACATGATTATCATTAAACACAGTTTTATTTAAAACTTAACAATACCCGGTACGCGGGTGTATGAGTAACGAGCGACCCGAGTATTCCGGATAAGTGAAAACAAAGACCGGGTATCGGTGTTCTATTGTTATCCGGGTGAAATCCGCAAATATCGCGCCAGTGGCGACCTCTAGCACCCGTAAGGGGCACTTCTCACACGGATTTGGTTGTGTCTGATTCTGTTTTGTTTAAACTAAACCCTGTTTTCATTGGTTTAACAATACATGTTTAAAAATACTAAGGTTGCTTTTTCACCAGAGATGTGCTATGCTACGTTGCTGTGGAAAAATTGGTAAAATTAAAGGTATTTTTTTAAGTTTATTATTTTTTATTCAAAATTCGAATAGCGGTTACCAGAATACATCAACCTACGAAGTTTCAACTATGTAAGCCGAACCATTTCGGAAATAAATGGCTGTTGACATACGGACGGACAGACAGACAGACAGATATGACGAATCTATAAGGGTTCCGTTTTTTTGCCATTTGGCTATGGAACCCTAAAAAATTACTTTGAGCAAACTCGATCCCGTGTCTGCAACCAATGAGACAGTACATCCAAAACAAGTACACCCCATTCAATACACCACAAGCCTTAATACCTCTCCTATTATCACAATAAAACAACACCATAGATATCCTCGTTTAAGATTAATAGCTCGTAACACAGTAATTCTATGTTAACCTTCTTAACGCCATTGTCACACTTATATGACAAACGCATTGATATTTAGAATTGGAACTTAAAACGGGATATTTACCATTTTTTTAATTAGTAAGAAAAGTTTTTTCTAGAAGTATCGGAAACTCATAAGTGTTAGTGACCATGTCAGTTTAAGAATTGACATTTATGTGAGAAAGACCTGTAAACAACAAAATCATTATTTTTGTGAGTCATCATCATCAGCATATATGAGGTCACTGCTAGACAAACGGTGTAGGAAAACATCGTAAAGAAATCTAGGCTTATAATTTCTAATACTAAGTTTAAAATCGCCAATCCGCATTTAGCTAGCGTGGTGATTAATTCTCAAACCTTCGCAATGTGAGAAGAGGCTTTAGCCTGTTAGTGGTCAGCAGTGACCACTAACAGGCTGTTCATATTGTAATGTGAAAAAAGTATCAACTATAATTAATTGTATGACATTAATTAAATTGTTTGATGGTTGATGTTTTTATGGGTAGGAAATGAAGCTCATTGGCTGAACATAGGCCATTGTTCAGCCTATGTTCAGCAGTGGACAGAAATTACGCCGGTATCGCAAAGTTTAAAAAGTCACCAAAATAATTTCTGAGAATGAAACAGGGTATTGTAAGGGATACATTTATACCCTGGCGTTGAAAAGGTTAAGAGAACACCATCATAAAACGTATCAGGTGTGTATCAGACAGTTAGTCGTAAACCGTGAGTAAGGAAGGGTTTATAATGTGCCGGTTAAAATAGCTTGAAAATGGTATAGTTCAGTGAATTAAGCAGTAGGTTAATTTTACTCCGCGTCTCAAGTTCGCAAATTGAACTACCGTACCTATTTAATAGGGCAGA
This sequence comes from Spodoptera frugiperda, assembly GCF_023101765.2. Classification (NCBI taxonomy): domain Eukaryota; kingdom Metazoa; phylum Arthropoda; class Insecta; order Lepidoptera; family Noctuidae; genus Spodoptera; species Spodoptera frugiperda. Next base: position 3,983,745 of record NC_064227.1, read on the forward strand.
TGACTAATAATTTTGATTTTAGTATCTGTCTTGTAGATTATTTGAAAACATTAGACACGTATTTTTTAATTTCTATATACTATATAGAAATTAAATACTTTCGACGATATATCGATTTGAAATATCACGTGACATCACTTCTTTTTTTTGACTCCTAAAATTTTAGTTAGATAGAGATAGGTATGTGTACTTTTGGGATTTTGGATTATGGTTTCAGCGATAATTTCAGTCGTTAAAAAGCTGAACCTCTAGTATACCATGACGATGGTTTGACGAATTTTCCAAAACCACTGATATTTTCTATCAGTCAATGAACCTTTTGATTTACCTGCTCTGTGTCCCATATGTTGGCATATTTTATTACGATACACGCACTTAAGTTTGGCGAGGTTTATAGGACGCGCTTTTGTCCAGCAATGGGATGAATAGATATGATGATAGGAGAGGATTCCACCATCGATCCATGTGGTATATTATTATGATGACAAAAATTTTAAAGATACAGTTCTTTTGGTACATTTTTACTGTACTGTATTTAATATCACACAACTCACAGGAAACCGACGTGAAACAACACTTTTTTGAGGGGGGAAAATCATCCAATGACTTTTCCCGCCTTGGGTGAGACGGGTGGGAGTGTCACTCTTGCTGGCTAAAAACCACTCCGTTCCTTCTCCTGCTTTTCGAGCCGGAGCCCCGGTAAACCCGCTAGGTAGTCCGCAGCTCCGGATCCCCAACAACCCTTAAATTCCCAACTTCCAATAGGGCCGGCAAGGCATTTGCTTATTGCTATCGCAATCACTTACCATCAGGTGATCCGTCTGCTCGTTTACCGGCTTATACTATAGTCTTAGGTTAACAGGACACTTATAACTTATTTATTAGCTGACAACTATATGACACTATGACCTTACAACTAATGACGTCACTGCCTATGACAACTCCATACACTAGTAACCTACTACTCGAACACTTATGACGTCATAATACATCGCCACACACTGACGTAGTTAGGTTAAAATTACTTTTATTAATACACGGGACACACAGATACGCATCGGGCCATTTATAACCAGTTTATCTTGACCTCTCTATCAATGAAACGTTCACCTATTCGAAGGTCAGTTTATACTGGTTTTGTATAGCTTGATATGAAACTATGTATACCTAAATATGACGTCAGAGACTAGGTACAAAAGAGACACGTGTGCCACGAGGCAGGACTAAAATAACTTCACCTGTAGCATTTAATTGTGTCATGGGGATAAACAATTTTGTTTGGAGTTTCTGTGTGATTTAATCTAAGTGTGGGAGAGCCATGCTTCGGCACTGCTGGGCCAGCTCTACCGGAGTGATACCACGGCCGAGCAGAAGCCCGACGTTTTTAAAGTTTTTAAGTTTTTAAACTGACATTGTCACTAGTACACTATCATTAGAACTTAAAACGGGATATTTACCATGTTTATTTGTTTTTGTGAGTTTCCGATATTTCGGCACTATTGCAAGCGTCAAGAGCAGCAATGATAATACCATATATTGTCTAAATTGGTAGGTTTCGAAATCACGTACGTACCAAGTGCATTTTTTAACCGACTTCAAAAAAGGAGGTTCTCTTTTTGATCTTTATGTATTCATGTACGTATGTTTGTGCGCGATTATCTCGCGTTTAGCTAGACCAATTTTAGTGCGGATTTCAGCAAAGTATTTTTCGTCGCGTATGCTCCGTCTTCTCGTCTACGAGCAATAAATCATTCAAAATAACTAACTTTTTCCGTCTCAAGTATAGAATTTATTCAGCAATCACTCAATCTATGATCACTTAATTGCAAGTAACATAACGATGACAAAAACAATCACATAGGTACATTAGTCTCCATAGGTAATTAAACACAAATTACGCATATAGTGCGGGCACACACCGCCGTGCATCGACGAGGCGACACAAAGCCGTCTGCACTCCGCCTTATTGCTATGTACAGGTTGCTTCAAAATAATATGGAAGGAAAAATGCACTTATTTATTTGTATCGAAGTTCGAATTATGCAAAACAAGGAGTTTAGTATTTAATAGTTAGCTGCATTTAATGTGGGTATCTTTGGCTACTTCTCCAGAGTATGAGAATATGACCATCACATCTTCACATTATCAGCCTATAAGTGGTGCTGACCAAAGGCTTCTTTTCACACGGAGAAGGTTAGAACATTAATCACCACACTTGCTCGATGCAAAATATAATAAGAAATTATAAACCTAGGTTTCCTCACGGTGTTTTTCTTCACCGTTTGTCAGTGGTGTCTAAATAATCTTAGAAAGTACATACCATAATAAATAAATAGTATAATAATATCTGCCACAAAAGTCTACTGTTGAATATCAGCCTCTCTAGCGTTTTCCGAAACAGTTGATTGATGGCGACAGTTAATATCTATCAATTATTTGAATACGTAGTAATAGAAAATATTGAAATTTCTGATGCTAAAAATACATAGTCACATCAAAACAGCATGTTAGCCTACATTTTAAGAACTTGTTATAAAAACCTACTTAGTGCTATTCCCGAAAATGTTCTTTAGTCTCCTGCTATTCAGGTAAAACCGTTTTTTGGGATATTTTTACCGGAATCAATTTATTTTTAAACAGGTTCCGTTAGGAGCTATTTTTGTACAAAGAGGGCACAGAGAATTGATCACATGTCACACGAGAGGAACACAGCCTCCTTGGCCGTAGATATAGGCTGTATATAGAAACACCGTTGTGGAACTTATAAAAGAAAATAAGTAAATAATAATGCTTTTCATCGTCTTGAAAAAAATATAAATAATATGACGGAAAATTCTGCTTCTTTTATGATTGGCCATTCACCTCGACTTGCCTCGTGACCACTAGCCAACAAGTTGATCTAATGATTTCTTTAACACAAAAGTAAATTATGTTATACTAGCGACACGCCCCAGCTTTGCATTGGGTGCAATGGTGATATATTATGCTTGTATTATACATATAAAATTTCCTCTTGAATCACTCTATCTATTAAAAATCCCGCTTCAAAATACGTTTCGTAGTTTCAAAGATTTAAGCATACAAAAGGACATAGGGACAGAGAAAGCGTCTTTGTTTTATACTGTGTAGTGATTAGAAAAAAAATAACTCATTTCTTTATCTTACAAGTACTTTTCATCGTTGAAAATCATTAAAATTTTTCGAAAATTAAATGATAGTTGTCAAAAATCTATCTCAAAAATTTTTATAACATGCTGTATGTATCAAAAGTCATATCTATCAGTGCAGACTGACGCATACCTTGTGGCTTTGTTGTGCTTTTAAAAAAGGCATCGCGGTAACAATGAGAGGCTGCAGGTACATTCCCGTCTCGGCCGATGTGTTATGGGGGGTTGAAAACATAATATAGGGGTGGAAATTTTCCCGAACATTTCTGTTGGGTGCAAATTACTTTACTTTCTTTTCTTTTTTTAAAAAGCGTTGTCCTACACTAAGGTTTTTTCGTGTGTCGTAGGTGCGTTTACAAACATACAAGTTCACATGCACTTGCCACCCAGACTCGAAACAACAATTTGTGGATCACACAAATAGTTGCTCCGTGAGGGAATTGAAACCGCTACACACTATAAGGCAGCCGGTTGCGCAGCCACGGTGCCAACAGTGGGGTAACGTGTTTAAAAAAAATAAATGTCTATTCTATTGTGTCTCATATAATTATGTACCGACAGACGTGACGTTAAGTATGAATGTAGTCTACGATCTTATTTACCTAGTTTAGTAAAACAGTGTCTACTTATGTTTAAAATTGAAAGTAAGGCGGTTCGGTCTCACGCCCCGGGCCCTGAGTGCAGTATCAGTCTTCTATCTACTTATATATTATCTCGGCATACAGGCCACACCCACTTCTGTAGGTAAACTGAGTTAAATGCAATATTTTGTGGTTATAATTTGTTGTGTTGTATAAACCCTAGACCTCTTGCTTCACAATCACACTTGCGACATGGTAAGTAGGATTAAATATGTTTGTACTATTGTATATTTGACGGTTAACGCGGTGGCGGGGTATACGGCTGCCGCGCTACTTGTTACAAGTAGCAAATTACTAATTTCACCAATAGGTGAAATTAGTAATTTTTACCTCACTCGTTGCAAGTTTAACGCAGTGGTCAAAGATTATCATAATATTATTAAATCATTTTCAATTTCCAAGTAAACAACACATCATTTAACTATTCAATGTTTGACATTGCTCTCAATAAATCACAGTCTAACTAAACGCCCGTGGTATGAGTTATTCAGTAATTCTTAAGCCCAAATATTCACAATGAACCAGATTTAAAAGAGGATTTTTTTATGGGACAACTCCGCCACACAGGATTTGCAACGGTATGGGAGCATACCGCTGCAACTCCTGTAAGCCAGGATCTACAGTACAGATACAACCATGAAAACACCGGAACATTGAAGTCCGGCGCGTCTCAGGGACATGAATGACTGTCTTGGATCCCGCAACGAAATAAATCAGAAGATATTATTAGAGGAGAACAAAAGAAAACGATAGTTTCCACTTTCCTCGGTGAATTTAATGCAGGAGACAGAATGACTTAAGCCTTAAGGCACAAAAGAGACTGCACAACTGGGAGAAGCCCAGTCGCCAAGCACCAAGGAAATTTGATTTAAAAGTTGAAAGAGGAAATGACAATAATATACATACACACTTTTACTCACCTCACTCCTTCAGAAGACAAAAATCGCTTGTTAAGAAATACCAGCTCAACACAATACTACTCCGTATGTACCCAGCACTACTCTCATCATGAGCCGCTGATTGTAGACACATGTCGTACAATGCTCACCGCTAAATTGTAGACCGACTGCTGGCATGATGGACAGGAGACGATCAAAGGAATCTGATACTTAGATATGGAGAAATATGGTGGAATATATACTTTTTTATGGTATAAGCCGGTAAAGGAGCAGACGGATCAACTGATGGTAAACGATCGCCGCCATCCATGGACACCTGAATGAACAAAGGTGTTACCTACAAGTGCATTGCCGGCCTATTGGGGGTTAGGAATCAAAGAATCGTTGGGGATTCTGGGATTAGGAAGGGAGGTAATTGGGGCTCCGGTAACCTCACTCACACAACGAAACACAACGCAAGCTTTATTTCACGCCGGTTTTCGGTGAGGCCGTAGTATCACTTCGGTCGAGCCGGCCCATTCGTGCCGAAGCATGGCTTTCCCAAACTAGTACACATTATAGGCATCTTAAAAAAACACGATATGGTTTATCAAAGTGGTAATAAAAAATCTTTAATTTTATTTGTCTCCTATACTTCTGGTCCACAAATGTACACTTATTCCAGTTAAATGCTTCAACTCTCTAAAGGAATAATTCCTGAACAACAGAATAAATAAGATTAACACTAAATCAATTATTTGAACATTATCTGTAACGTATTTATCACTAATTGTGTTTATTTCGTGTCAGTAGGCGTTAAGCTTTCAACGCCTAGATTTCAGTCTAGTTTAAGATACAGACTCAAAATAGATAGCAAACAGTTTCAGTCGTTTCTCGGAAATTTCATTAACACTACACGATTTTGTCATTCACAGAAGAAGTTCTCAGAATAAAGTGTAATTTGAGACAATTAATCAATTAAGTTAATTTTCTGTCCCCAGCAACTATAAGTTTTACTAGGGTCTTGAAGACACCCAGGACCCTTGAAGACAACAAGTGGTCGTAGTACGGTTGTCTACCCAGACATCTAGAAGATAGATCCATAGTTAAAAGAAACCTTTTTTTCTTACTTCTTACTTATAAATGCAAAAGATTGTGTATATGTTTCTTACTCAAACACGTCAAAAACGGCTGAAGGGATCGGGATGATATTTAAAACAAGGTTAGATTATTATCTCGAATAACACCTAGAACTTTTTATTACACGGACCGCGGGCCAAGCCGATGGCAGAAGCTAGTAATTTAGACACAGCCACATTGTTTTACTTCGCTTGATGGTAAGCAATCGCCGTCGCCCTAACCTCACTCATACAACGAAACACAACGCGCAACAAAAGCGTTGTTTCACGTCGGTTTTCTGTGAGGTCGTGGTATCACTCCGAGCTGGCCAAATCTTACTACAACCAAAATACCGAATACAAAAACATGATCAATAAATACTTAAATAAATAAATATAATGTAAATAAATAGAAAAATGTATCCAATAACCTAAGTAAAAATATTTCAACAGCTATACAGACCCTTTATTTGATATTTCGCGATAAATAAAAACATTCGGCCTCCAATTGTGATGGACAGGGAACAACAGTAAGCACTCTGAAGCATATATAATATATATGAACGATATACGAGTGCTCATATTTTTGTATCGAAAATAAAAAGTCTGTTGTAAGCTAGAACTATTATAGTTGAAGAAAATATTATGAATCATATATGAATTTCGATATATTGTGAACGAGTAAAAGACAACATTTTTTTTAATATCACATTACACATCATTCACATCAACAGCCTATAAGTGGCTACTGCTGACAACACGGATAAGGTTTGAACACTAATCACCACGATTGCTTAATGCGGGTTGGCAATTTCAAACTTATAATTAGAAATTATAAGCCTAGATTTCCTCACAATGTTTTCCTTCACCGTTTGTCAGTGGTGTCTTAATAAATCTTAGAAAGTATAATATAATTCGGAAAAAGTTGCATTGGTCGTTGGTGAATTTAACTAATACGGCCTTAAAAACAATATCTTATGTGAACTTAAAAATATCAAAAACCTAAGACAAAGCGATTCACAAATTTAATTTCAGAAAAAAATATCTATGAGAACTAGCAATTCAAACCATACGAGCAATATTTTCATTATTAACACTAACAATAAAATATAGCATTAAAACAAAATACTTAGGTAACAGACCATAGCGAAATGTGTGCTAAAACCAAAAGAAAAACCCAAGTTCCCGGTCTAAATCACACAGCCCTTCATAAGACTCATTATGTATATCAATTCAAGAGAAATTTAATTTCCGAAAACATTAAAAGAGACTTTTTTCGTCTGTTAAAAACATGGCCGCCTAAAAAAAGTTCTGACCGTTTAGAATTCAAACGACAAATATACGGAAACTGGGATGCCTGTGTAGTTAGGAATAAGGGTGATTTTCCAACAGAGATGAGCTATGTAGCTGTGCTACGAAGATGTAATAGCTAAGCTATGAAACTATGTACTAAGCTAATTGTAACTGTGCGAGGAAGATGCGCAACTCGAGAATGCGATATATCGTTAGTATCATCCATCCGTAACACATAACCGAAGCACACATCTTTCCACATAAAAAACTAACTTAGCTGAGCCCGTTTCCACCAGTGCTAAGCTATGTGTACCAATGAATAATATGATTGGTAGAAGCTAAACGCATTCACAGCAACGTAGCATAGCACATCTCTTGTAGAAAAGAACCCTATTTTTAAAACAAATTCAAAAACTTTCGTCTGTCAACGAAGAATGGAACGAAACAGAAGATTTACGTTAAAACTTGACTTAGTATTAGTTACGAGTATATACCTAGTCGGGTTTTAATTTGAATTAAGTCACAACTTTATGTGGCTTACAATAGGGTTGAAATTTTAATAATTATTTCTAAACAATGAGGTAAATGTTTGAGTATTAATTTTGACAAGTTTAGCTTATTATGTTATCAATCTGTAGATTTAATACTTGATAATCTTATCTATACCTATACTTAATTTTATAAAGCTGGGAACAAAACCAGGGAACACGAAAACCTAACTACACCATTGCTTATGTATTTGTAATTTGTTTATTATACATTATACACAACATAGATTATACTGAATTATTGTGAACGACAAAGATAATAATGAGGAGAAAGACAAGACTGTCCTTGACGCAAAGAGATTAAAAAGAATTAAAACGTTGTAGTATGTATTTAAATCCAATGTCAATTCTATTTTATTATTTTATTCAATCATGTTGAGACAAATGCTCCTAATTATGTATCATCTTAATGTACACATAAATGCAATAAATGATTTGAGTTTGAGTTTGAGTTTTATTCCAATGTCGCTATGTGTCAATATTTATACTCATATACGCTTAAGCAGAAGATTCGCTACACCTTCTTCCCTTTTGTCCTGCCCAGTAATAATACAGAGGAAATATTAGCAGAGTAACAATGTCACCAAGTTTAAAACATAAGTCATGAAGTTCCACTCAACAAAGTTTGGACAATAAACTTTGCAAATCAAATGTGATATCTATTACAACTTTAGTGAATATGATATCTGTCATCACGTATAATGCGTACTAGCCCCGTACGTTTTTTAAGGAGTGAAAATTATCCAATGGCTGCTCCCGCTTTGGGTGAGATAAGAGGGAGTGTGAGACTCTTACTGATTAAACCCACCCCGTTCCTACTCCTGCTTTTCGAACTAGAGCCCGGTGGTAAGACCATGCAAGGCACACCGCCATCATATGCTCCACCGTGTTCACCGGGCTATCTTTACAGTGAACCATACCACTACTAAGAACTATAAAGTCTTCTCTGCTTATGAGGGTTTGCCCAAATCTCCACGCTTGGATGCAGGTTCCCAATGTCCCGTGTCTGCTAATTGTGTAGCCATTACAATTAAAAGCCTAATAAAGAGCTATGAGAAGAAAGAAATTTATTCATTTTACCTACTCTGGTGTCCACTACACGTCTCTTAATACATATTATTTAATTCATAAATTCGAAGACCACCAACAAAATTTTAACAAAGAATCCAATTTAAAACTGTCTTCTCAAGATATCACTGACCAAACTCGTAGTTTACATAAACAATTTAATTTCGTGGACAAAATATAACAAAAGTTACGTAATATGAAGTCCCGGTAATAACTGGAGATGGCTCATTACTATTATTAATACGGACAATAGTAATTTGATACAATTACGTGTGGAAATATTGACAATTTACTTACAAATTACCGACTTCCGAAAGTCGGTATCTGGTCCCACTATTGTTGATGATAACTTTAAAATTGTGTTTACGTTTTTTGAACTACTTTTTGGGGACCCGTATTATAGTAAATGGAACTTTACTTAAGAATATGATGAGGGCTAAGATTTACGTATTTGTGATTACAATTTTTAGCCATAAATGACTGCCTCGTTGGCCGAGTGGTTGCAAGTGCGACTGCCGGGCAAGGGATCTCAGGTTCGATTCCCAGGCCCAGCGAACTGAGTTTTTTTCGGTTTTTTCGAAAATTTCTCAGTAGTAGCATGGAGTCTGGAAATGTGCCCGGTATATGGCAATAGGCTCCCCACCTATTACATGGGACTTACAACATAAATTGTGAGTGGGTGTACATTGGCATTATGTGCCATAATGTGCACCTCTGCCTACCCTTTCGGGAACTAGAGGCGTGAAGTTATAAAAAAAAATTAGCCAAAATACTGTTGTAGAAACATTGTAAAAACAAAAAACTGTTGTAGCCTTTTCCAGGAGTATTCCGTTTACATACTGTATGTATATAGATTTAAGTTTTTACATGACAGTTCTCTATACGGATGAAAAAAAAATACAAGCGCAATATACATATGTGCTATGAAATACCTATTGCATAAGTTAAACTCGTAACACTGTTTCTCTTATAACGTCTACTTTGTAAGAATTTCATAAAGTTTAGCTTAAAATTTCTTAGCTGTGAAGGATATATTATGATATATGAATACTATGACTCATACGTTTTGTATGTTTGTTCAAAATTTTGTTATTTAAAAGATGGCGCGCGGATATATGCAGTGCAATGTAATGAACTTATTAATGAACTACCTAAGTTATTTTTTTGTGGTATAAACCGACGTAACACCTGATGGTAAGCAATCGCCGCCGCCCATGGATACCCGAAACACCATAGGCGTTACAAGTGCGTTGCCGGCCTATGGGGGTTAGGAATTTAAGGGTTGTTGGGGAATCGAGGATTGGGAAGATTAGGAAAGGTTGATTGGGCCTACAGTAACTTCACTAACATAACGAAACACAACGCAAGCGTTGGTTCACGTCGGTTCTCGAGCCGGCCCATTCGTGCCGAAGCATGGCTCTCCCACACTTAAATTCAATTGTAACTGCGGCAAAAAACATAAAAACTATTTAATGAACAATACACAAAGATAACAAAACAAACATAAACCAGTAAATAAAATCTCTCTACAAACGTGGTCCCGTAAAAAATTCAATGCTCAAAGTAAAAGAGAGAGGGAAATGACAACTATTAGTGGAAAGAATTTTATTTTCTGGCTTTTAAACTGTAACGTAGTCAATTTGAGTCCCGGGGAGGGCAAACATTGTTAAATAAAACTGATAGAAAAACTCTAGGGGTTTTTTGTACTGAGCTTTTAGCTTATGTCGCTATTTTTCTAGAATCTTCTTCGTAGAAAAAGTAATAAATTAGCGTTCCTTGTCTGTTGAGTTTACTTTAAAAGTTTGTATGCTAAATAAATAGCTTTTTAAATTAACATTAGATTGAAATTAAGATAGTTTTCAGTTAGCATGTGAATCCAGGAAAAGGGTTTAATCGTTGTTTTAAAACATGCATGCATAATGATATAATTATTATACAGGCAGTCTGCAGTCTTCCTTACATTATCCTGAATAGTGCTCCAGTAATACGGAATCATAAATTCTTAGCCAACTGCTTTAGATTGGAAAACATTGTTAGTTTTAGAGGAACCAAATACTCTGAATAAAAATTTCACCTTACTTTAAGCGACTGTACTGATTAAATTATGTATGGCGCTAGTAGTGGCAAATTTCACCAAAGTTGGCGCATTTAATAAGGATTCTAAAACGGTATAGCACTTTGCACATTATTTCTTAAATTCGACACAAAAAAAGATTTTTCAACGAAACTCCGTTTCGATGAATTTATTTGAACTTACTAAAAAATCATATGTATAGGTACCAACAATTATAAATCACTACTCTATATTACGATAATTTTCGGTAAACTACGTTTAAAAAAAACCTTTCTTCTTTATCTTCAACCTCCTAATTTTGCAGTCGGTTAATATACTAAAACCTGCTCATGTGTATAAAAAACACTTTTCTGAAAACCGCATCAAAATCAGTTCGGCCAATTGTGGGATAACCGCGCACAAACATACAGAACCTCCCTCTTTTTTGAAGTGGGTTAAAAAGTCTAGTACAAACCATTTTAAAGAAATATTTTCATTGAACCAAATCTAACGCCATATTTTAAGAAGATCAATTCATAAAACAAATTGTGATTTCAGTAAAATAACCGTGCAAAGCATTTTACAATTGAAATGACGTACATTTGTCGGAGTAATAGAAAAGGGTTCCAAAGAAAAAATAAAGTAATTTCAGTAGAAGTAAGGGCCATCAGGAATGATGTAACAAATTGTGTTGGTACCAAGATTTATTTTCTTGATGAAATATCATCATTGTTATCAGCTAAGATATGTCCACTGTGACAGAAATGCTTCCTTCATTAAAGGATGTTTTTTCATAATCCCCAAATATGGTGAACCATTACTTATCGCTAATTGTGATAACCAGCAAACATTTTGAAGAAAGCATTCTATTCAAAATCACTTCCAGACTTGGTACTGTACCTTGTACTGTGCGTTCAAAGAGCCATCAGACCACCACAGATAGGGCCTAGAAGGGCTGATGCCTGATCCGGAGCTGCGGACTATCTAGCAAGTTTACAGGGGCTCCGGCTCGAAAAGCAGGAGTAGGAAGGGGGTGGTTTTCATTCAGTAAGAGTCTGATACTTTCTCTCGTTTGGCCCAAGAGAGAAGTCATTGGATAATTTTCCCCCCTCAAAAAAAAAACTCGGTACTGTTATGAGGCCTTCAGATACTAACCTAGCACAGTGTGTTATTTTACCTAAGTTGCGGACATGTCTGGTTTATGTGTGTATACGATAGGTTTAGGTTTGATAAGTGTTATATAAAAGTACCGACAGTATAATTATCTATATTTATTGAGTTATAAATTTTTTTGTGAGAGTTGAATGACCTTTAGAAAAATTTAATTTAATTATAATTCCAAAACTGGTAAACTTGTTAAGTTTATTTGTTACAAAAATAAAGTAACAGCTTATTATCTACTAGTATAGAAAAAAAGTTGCTTTGTAGCTATCATATTTTAAGAAATATGGGCATTTTTTCAATTTCAACAAAACATTTTTTTTTAATTAAGTGGTACTGTTGTAGCATGTTATTTTTATTAAATAACATGCGCAATAATATTGTTGAGTATGTCCTAAAATATTATACGCGACAATCGCGCTATATAGGAGATACAGCATTTCTAAGTATTTCTGATTTTTCTATGGAAATAGGGTTGTCAACTAGAAGTTACAAAAAAAAAGTTTTAGTTATTTACCAAGTAGGTAGAGTTAATAGACCTATAATTCAATTTGTTTAAAAAAGAAAATGAATAATCATAATATGTTTTTCATATTAAAATATGTTTTAAAAAAATAAGAAATACGTTTCGTAACATCAGATCGTTGTTTTTATCATTTGGATTACGGTGCACTATGGTTGAAAATTTTTAATGACAAAGACTACACTAACAAAGTTTTGTATCAGAACACATCAAAATTAGCCTTCAAATTAGCCATAACGTGCCGCGCGACATATGAAAAAACAAAGCAGCGCTGCTGTCGCCAAAGAATCGTTGAGAAAATTCCTATCATTCTACAAAACAAATTAAAAAAACAAGAGAAGATACATTTTTTGGTTTCTATGAACTATCTTTGATTTTTTATATATAGAAAAATTTCATACATAAATGTACAAGAGTTTCGACAAGAATTTTCTTTGAAATATATATTTTCGGAAATTAGAACGTTTGTGTTTAACTTAAGTTCTCTTAGTTGACAACCCTAAGCTAAAATTTAAAAAATCAATATCTCAAGTATCGCGCGTCCGACGCGTCTGGATTTTTTAATGGAGATACTTATTAGTATAACTAATATAAAATACTTAATAACTTATGCTACATCGAAGTAATTAGTCAGAAAAAAAATAAAAACGAAATCACTGAAAACATTTTTTTGTGGTCTGTAAAAACTTGATCAAACTAATATTTGTAGATTTATAGGTTGTTTTAGTGAATTCCTATCATATTATGACACAAATAATGTAAAAGAAACACCAGAAAAGGAGATACAAAGTTTTTTTGGTTTCTATGGACTTTTCTCGATTTTCTCAATATCTCGTAAACTATGATAGATGGAGTCACGAGAGTTTTAATAAGAGTTTTCTTTGAAATTTATCTTTCCGAAAAGCATATAAAATGGGCATGTCCGCAACTCAGGTGAAATAACACACTGTGCCTAGGTATCAAAAATTGGAATCAATCAGTTGAAGGTTTCTCCCATCACCAAAGAAGGACTCTTCTCTTAAGTACAGTGTATAGGGAAATATGTACAAAATGACATATAGTTTTGTTATCCTAGATTATAATTCCCAATCTTGCACTTTTAGTTTAGACACTTCAACGAAACTACACTGTAAAGAAATTATCAATTTAAATAATCCCATAACATTATTTCTATCACATTTTCTATCTTAAACGTGGACTATTGTGTTTATGTGCCTTTATTTATGTAGGTACTTAGGGCGCATGGGGCAGGACAGCCCACGTAGCCCAAATGTGGCGGAGAGGGACGTAGTGACGTCATCAATCGGGTTAAATGGATAAAGGACGTGCTTAGGGCTGGTACAGACTGGACACTTTTTGTTACAACGATTGGCGATTAAATTTAAAAAGAATTTTATGTCCGACTAGTATTTTTTAGTTGTAAAGTCCTTTGTATTTTTAAGTAACAAAGTTGCACCAAAATGCATTTTTTATACTAAATCAAAGCTTACTGTTCTAAAGGTCGGTCGCTTACTGGTTGTGACTCAATCGTAATTCAAACTATCTCATCAAGCTAAAACTGGCATTCACAATTGGGCATTGGAAATCATAAATACACGCACAATTTTAAACTCCGTGATATTCTTGAAAAGTCATTCAGAATACCAAAAACCTCAACAACTCATAATCAATATTGACCAATACAATCAACATGCAACAAAAACTTTTTTTTATAACTACCAATACAATCAACATGCAACAAAAACTTTTTTTATAACTACCAATACAATCAACATGCAACAAAAGCTTCAATATATTTTTTAATAACTACTATCGTGAGACATACTAAAAATATACGCGAGTAAACAACTACTTGTAATTTATTAAAAAAACAGTCTTCATAAACCAAATCCGCTCATGTACCCACCGCCTAACACAGCCTAAAGACGTGTTTAGACGTTCGATACTCGACTAAGGTCCGTAACACACATCAGTACGAGTAGTTCTTCCTAATGAAAGCTATGAATGTTTTAGTGAAATCATTATTTAGTTTAGTAGGCTGATTCCTGCGTAGTATATAGTTTGTTTTATTTACTTATTAATGAAACCTTGTCCTTGTTTATTTGTTGAAAAAGGAGATTAATTTTATTATACCGTAAAACATGGCAACTTTACCATATTTTGGAACAAAAATCGAAATATATTTTTAACCATAAGACGCATAGAAACCAAAACTATATATTTAGAATTGTAGTCTATCTGGCTCACTTTACCGTAATCGTCATTATATACAAACGCTTACTTTAGCCGTAGTAAAGAAAAAACGACATGGGTAAAGATACCAAATTTTTGGCAACTTTACCTACGCGCCGTATTCATCGTGTATTGCATATTAAAGAGTTGTTGAGGTACAGAGGGCTTCATCTAGGACCTCTTCGTATTATAATGCAAACAATATGAGGAAATCTATAAAGATAACGGCTACACAGACAGTCGGGAAAGTTGCCACGGGTTTCATCGTAATTTACATACAAATAATTTGTTACGCTCGGGGTTGTCAAAAAATGAGAATTATTTTTATGACATGCATATTTAAAAAAAAATTATAAACCTTAAACCTAAAGTAAAAAAAAGCATAAATATCTGACATAAATATTGTTCCCTTTTAAACTAAATTAAGTTCTAAAATTTTAAGTATTTATGTTTAAAATTGTAAAAAAAGGCTACAAAATAATGTTTAATCTTTTGACTTTTTAATTTTTTGACTTCACTATCTCCATAGCTAATTTTAACATTACTTTCGTATACTTTTTATATTGTCTAACTCCGAGTTATCTGCGGTTTTGTTTCATGTGAGCCATTTTGGCTCTAAAACAAAAGGTATTATTAAATACATTATAACTTATCATCCAGGATATTCACTATTATGCTGGGAAATTTAGGTATTCGAAAATGGTTACATACACACAAACAAGAAAAAAACATTTATTGCCAACCCTAACTGTAGGTAAAGTTGCCACAAAGCAGGCCGTGGCAACTTTACCTAACCTGTGTCAACATTACCGAAGCGATTATTTATCAATAAATTAAAGAAAAAGCAATTGCTGACATTACAACAGTAATCCCAACTATATTATACATTCAAGATCAAAATTTCACTCACCTGTGACATATAATTAAGGCTCTGTGAGCACAATTTAGGAACTACTAACTTTTAGCACATTTTCACGCATACATTGTGACGGCCATTACTGGCATAATAGTAGTCTTGCGTCTACGCAAAATATAGTAAATATTTCCTTTTAATGTCTAAAAAATACTACTATTACAAAACAGAATTCTAGTGGGTAGATTTTTAGATAAATGAGTTTATACTGAATACCTATAGTATGGTAAAGTTGCCAAGGGTCCGGTAAAGTTGCCATAGTTTACCGGTACCGTTGTTTTGCCGGCTTCTTTTGTCATTAAGATTTTGTTTGGGATGGGATATATTTTTGGTATTAAAAAAAAATGTGTTTAGTTATTATGTTAGGAAAAAAATGTCATTGAATTTTTGCGATATACGAGATAGATTAATCTTTATTGTACATCATTATTAAAAAGCATACAAACAACGAAACGAGAATATGTTTGATGATCTTGTTGCTTGAATTGCTGCAAGAGTGACTACTGGACAAAAAGCTTTGGGTTCGATTCCGGGTCGAGTATTACCACTGAGTGATTTTTCTAAAAAAAATTCAGTAATAACTCAGCGCTGAATTTGGCGTTGCACACATCTGCCTACATATTTAAGAATTAAAAGGCGTGAAGTTAATTTAATAATGTAACAAACTGAAAAAACTTTCAGAAACAAAGTAAACCTTATAACTTCGGCAATAAAACACATTTTCAATCAACAAATGTACTGCACAGTGTGCTAAAGTAAGCATAAACTGTAGGAAAGCTTCCACACACTGATTTACGCCTCCTCATTGAAACAGTAATTGCACAGTGGGTCAAAACGATGTCTCCTGGACAAAATTGCTGGCTTTGACAAAACGAATGAAGAGAAAGTGCCCGATAGGATTCCTTTTAGAAGTAAAAAGAGAGGAAAGTTCCCTTTTTAGGGTTCTGTGGGGAAATGTATGAATCTATGGGGAAATGTAGCTGACATACCCAATGGATTGTAGCTTTTTTTGTTTTTTATGGCATACAAAGGGTCAATTAAATTAAAGGGTAATTACATTTGCTAAAGCAGGATTTTCAAAATGAAATGAACGAGCCAGGAAGAAATCCTAAGATGGGGCTACGGTTATTAAAAAAAACAATAGAACGTAGGGGCTTAGTTATACAAATTCCGTAAACCCTAGTGGATTCAAGAGCATAAAAGAATTAACACAAACCGCCTTTTCAAAAAGTTGGCTATAAACTAGTTTCTGTATTTCATGGATTAAAAGAAATAATATATTAACTACGGAACCCGAGCGCACACACGTGATGGCGAATATTTTTTCTATCGCCATTGCAAGCCGTTTTGGGGTGAACGCTAGCAGACAATGGGGCTCTCGCCTTTTAGTTAAGAATATGACTTTATCATACTAGCTTGCTTTTACCTGTGACATTACATGTGTTAACTATGAAAAATTAATCTACATTTTTATCTGAAAAATAGATATTGTGGAAAAACTATGCTGCATAGTTAACTATATTGCATAGTTTATGTTAGATCTAGGGTTATATGGGGTTATATCTAGGCTATATCTAGGGGTGGTTAAAGAAAAAACAGTAACCTATGAATAACACTCTTCAGTCTTCTAATTATTTCCAGACAGTACCCTTAGTATGAGTTTGCTTTACGATTAAAGTAATCGAAACGAGAGCGCGTTCAGTTCTCTGATTGACCGGCTCGAATAAACCAACCAATCAGAGCGCCGAGCTTTGTCTGTCTAATAAACCTACTACGGGTAAAGAAATCACATCTTCATGATGTAATCGCTCATTTAAGACGTGAAAAAGACAAACAAACACATTTTCTTATTTTATAATATTAGTAAGGATTTACTAATGGATCATATTGGGCGTTTGCAGTGGAAAATACATAGAACTGTTGACAATGGCCCATTGTTCGATTTTGGCTTCAATTTTATTAATAATTTCAAGATTAGTTAGGGACTAACTTATAACTAGTTTTTTTTTCAAAAATGGATTGTGTGTTTAATTTGATATTGTATTCGTGATTATTAAATATTGAGTTATATTAAATTAAGTTTTTTCAGAGGATTTTATTAGATGTATTTTATACGGCGCTGCAAATTACATTTGACATAACTCCTCTGGCTGTGGGTATCAAAATAGTTGATTAATGATCCACAAGTTAGTCAAAAATCGAGACGCACCATTTTCCAAGCGCCTTGAAGAGCTATCAGACCACCATAGAAGAGGCCGAGTAGGGCTGATGCCGACCCAGGGCTGCTTACTACGGGTACCGGGGCTCCGGCTCGAAAAGCAGGAGTAAGAACGGGGTGGTTTTTAGTCAGTTAAGAGTCTGCTACTCCTTCTCACCTCGCCCAAGGCGGGAGAAGAGAATGGATGACTTCCCCCCTCAAAAAAAGCAGCGCTCTCTGATGCATTTGTGATCTCCAATCTGTCTCCCAAGCGGGAAAATTATAGCAAACGTGTCTCTTATTTAAAGAAACCGGATTCTAGTTCTGTCAAGGCCTGTTAACGTCACATGAAAAATTCTTTACTTTTAAACCTCTCATGAAATCTATTGGACACAATCACACAACAATTATATCAAAGAGCAATGTTTAAAATTCAATGCATCATATATAGTATGATAACTACAAGTAGTATACTATGTTCTATTACAAAGTACAATTTGATCGATCCCGGCTTCGCCCGTCTGACTCTAGTAAGGGACTTTCAGACGAGTAAAAAACGCTGCGTTTTTTTCTGAAATTCCTTTTATTAGTAAACCTGGACTAGTTAAAATTTAAAGTGTGTTTACAAACACGTAATTTCATAATTATAGACATCACACAGACAGAGAGAACAACAGATTATTGTGTTGAAAAAGAAATGAATTATTGGACCCTTGGCCACAACACAACTGTAATATTAATTGTTGTTGCCATTATTAAAAAGAAAATTGACCTTTATTTTAACATACCGGTTTTTTTTTCAAGTAATGGACTAGAATTCGACTTTGGGGTTGGCGCTGGGAAACAGGCTTCTGCACAACGTGTAGCGCGTTCGATTCCCACACGGAATAACTCTGTGTGATCCACAAATTTTTGTTTCGGGTCTGTGTGGTGAATGTGAAATTGTATGTTTGTAAACGCACCCACGACAAAGGAGAAAATTCTAGTATGGGGCAACGTTTAAAAAAAATGCAGTTCCAATGCTGAACTACAGCGATCCAAACTGCATTTGACACGTGAATATGAAACGTATGTAAAAGTAAATAAAGTACAATATTAATTTATTGTGAATTTTTACGTTGCACCGTTGAGGCAGCCCGCAAAATTTGGGGCAGTTTTTAATTAAAATCGACTGCTTTGTTGATTAATTATTGTATGTATGAGCTATGGTTGTATACCCATTATTTCCTGTCTGAACCAGGTTTCAACGAAAAGCTTGATTCATTTTATGTGAAAAAAAACTATTGACATTTATATGTATTGTTATTTTGATACATATTTTCCGAGCTTGGCTAGGATTACCCCGGAGCTGCGGACTACCTAGCGGATTTACCGGGGCTCCGGCTCGACAAGCAGGCGTAGGAACGGGGTGGTTTTTAGTCAGTAGGAGTCTGACACTCCCTCTCGTCTTACCCTGGCGAGAAATGTCACTGCATGATTTTCCCCACAGACAAAAAAATAAAATAAAAAAAGCTTGGCTAGATTGGACAGATTTGTCATCACCCATACTTTTTCTCTAGGTATCGTAAGAGCCGACTAAGGGACTAGAGACGGGTGCGGGAGCTAGTAATGCCAGGAATCATTATTCCACGCAGACGAAGTCACAGACAAAAGCTAGTGCATAATAATTAATTTAGTCACGAAAGTTATTACAATACAAAGAAAACGCTGCGCAAGAAATCGTCTGAAACTCCTTTACACAACATCAGCCATACACAGCAAGGATGGGGGGAAACAAATTAGATTCAAATCAGACGAGCATCGTCGCTGCGTTTATTATACGGAGTAACGAACAAAATTACCGTCTCGATCGAAATTTTATAGATATATCATTTTTAGTACTTACATTGTATTAATTTTATTTATATTGGCGTTATTGGGTTTGTGTACAGTTTGTTTACACTGTACATTAGATTGTGTAAGAAGAAATATATTATATTTGTTTGATTACTACAATATATTTGGATTCGAATGGAGATATTAAAATTTGAATAGTGAGTAACTTTGCCTTATTTTATTTTATAAATTGTCTCAAGACTATCGTTAAAAATATGTTCTTGTTTTGCCAGTGAATAACCCATCGTATGTTGGAGTGCAAACCTGTACATCTGTAAACGAGAGCTTTTTCGGCGCTCTGATTTGTCGGTTTATTCGAGCCGGCCAATCAGAGCGCCGAACGCGTTCTCGTTTCGATTACTTTAAACGTAAAACAAACTCGTACTAAGGGTACTGAGCGAGACAAAATGTGTTTTCTATTGGGTCTCATATACAGCTGCAGATCAAAAGTTAATCATGTGATTGAAGCCAACATTTTAAGAACGGCACTTACGACTAAAAAAGGGACTCGTAACAACAAAAATCGCCATTTTGAAACCTACAAAATGCCATAACTCAAAACTGGATCTGACCGGACGAAGTTATTTCGGAGTTATTTTTAGCGCTAATTAGGTACTGACCACCTTTCCCCCCTCCTCTCGCGTCCCATACCGTACCCCTCTACATGCCATCTACCTCTGAACTTTTTAATCTGTGATTTTCAACCACTGCCAACCACTACAAACAGTGGTTAATGTATCATACGCAGCTTTTCATCCCTACTTTTTGGTTGTGGTAAGAATCGAGTAATACATATATAGTACATACCTAATATTTAACAGAAACCGGGAAACGTAGTGCCCTTAGTATGAGTTTTGTTTACGTTCGGTGAAAGTAATCGAAACAACAGCGCGTTCGGCGATGTGATTGGTTGGTTTATAGAACCTGACCAATCCGAGCGCCGCGATTGATTAATTTAAACGTAAAGTAAACTCATACTAAGTGTGTGATAAACTCAATCATTTGATATTGCGAACTCCAATCTCCAACCCGCGGGCCAAGTGTAGAGATTAGGACGTAAGTATATTGAGAAGGCTCATAGTAAAGTAGTGAACAATTAACTTGTAATTTTTTATTGTAAGTAAATTGAAACATTTTTTTATGAAACACGGTAAACGAGCAGACGTATCACCTGATGGTAAGCAATAGCCGCCGCCCATAGACACTTGAAACACCAGAGGCGTTACAAGTGCGTTGCCAGCATTTTGGGAGTTAGGAATTTATTAAGTACTAACCACTGAGCCGTAAAAAACATCGAACTACACCTATTGCTGTTTCTGCCTATATTTAAGACCAACACTTAGTAAGCCTTGACTTATTTCAAAGCAAGCAAAATAACATAACGCTACGTATTAATTATTCATGCATAAACTGCCATTTTGTTTAGAAGGCACGCTTCATAAAACGCAGTGATCCATTTTTCTAAGTGACAACTTGATTAATAACATTAGTTTTACTTGTTAACCAGACGTTATACTAAGGTTGTTACTTGTGCTTACTTTAAGTGGTAAGTAGAAGTATGCGTAAAGTATTTACAAGTTAGGTATATAGTGGCACGTGACGCTTAATTTATTTTTTCCTTTTTTTAATAAAAACGTTGCCCATACTAGGATTTTCGTGGTCGTGGATGCGTTTACAAACATACAAGTTCACATACACATGATACCAAGACCCGAAACCATAATTTGTGAATCACATAAAGAGTTGCTCCATGCCGGAAACAAACCCGCTACACGTTGCACGGCAGCCGGTTTTCCAGCCACAGTGCTAACCGTGCAGTCGAATTTGAACATATAATTAGGACTTAATACTATAGCATTGGGACTATTCACTTCTATATGTTTGTGCGCAATTATCTCGAGTTTGGCCGAACCGATTTTGATGCGATTTTCAGCATAGTCTTTTTTAGACTTAGGAAAAGGGTTTAGGGACATTACCTGATTTAAAAAAGGAGGCGGTAAAGAAAATTTAAGGCGATTATTTTTTTTTATAGTTATGCAATATCAATACTACAAACTGTATCAACAATAATAAGCTACAAACTGTAATGTAGCTACAAACACCAGAAGGGATCTTATTCCTTGTACCTATATAATTATATATTGGGCATATCGTTCACTATGACCGATCGACGTTCCAACGTGTGAACCAATCCATCATTACTTGACATCGGCATTACCTGACATATGCTTTACCACCTGTTGACGTCCTTGAAATGGGTATGACATAGTGATGAGGTCATAATATCGATAAAATTGTTTAGATGCTTAGGATTCCGGAGCTGCTGACTACCTAGCGGGTTTACCGGGGTTCCGGCTCGAAAAGCAGGAGTACGAACGGGGTGCTTTTTGGTCAGTAAGAGTTAGACACTCCCTCTCGCTTCGCCCAAGGCGGGTGAAGTCATTCAATCATTTTCACCTCTCAAAAGTAAGTTGCTGAGGATTACGAGGTTAATGCGGTGGTCAGGTGACTGGTTGCTGTGAAACGTGGTTCGATTCCCATTCCCGCGTCGGGTAAAAAGTCCACTGCTGGACTATGTAAGTACCTCCTCTTCATTCTTATGTATAATAAGATCGACGTTTAAAAGCATCAGATTTATCTTAATCAGACAGCACTGTACGAGTGTGCTGCTGCTGTTTGTTTCGTTGAACGAAAACGAAACGAGAGCTCTGCTGTCTGCGGTATCTGTCGAATGTGTTGTCCCATAATTGAATTCTTTCTACCTATATCTGTCTTACTGCCACACTCAGAGTCATTTAATGCTTACTTAAACTATTCTTTAGTAAAGATTTTGAATGGAGAACGATTGCTAAGGACTGGGTTAAGTAACCATTAAATGACTCTGAGTGCGCGAGTAAGAGCACGGCAGTGCCCCCGCCAAGTCGAGCATATGTATATTCCACTGCATTATCAGTACACAACAAATACCAAACAACAATATAACCCACAAATAAATAACAAAGAAATAAAGAATCTCATCACCAATCATCATGCAGATCACATCGGTCAGGAATTAGTAAAATCCCTTTTAATTCTAATCAACAGGAGATCCGACATTCTTCCGCAGACGATTGCAAATGTTCCGACAGATATTTACTCGATACCACCAGTTTTGTTAGAATTCCCATTTCTGTACACCCCTAGAGAATTAGTTGTAGGGTTGCCAGACTAAGAAAGATTAGAAACATCTACTGTTTAATTGCATTATTTATGATATATTAACTCGTCTTCTATGTCGTGGTAACCCGGAGGTTTAAGCCGCTTTTCGTGCAAGAGTTGGCCCGGTGGCTGGGCAACCGGCTGCTGCGCTACGTGTAGCGGGAACAGTCCTTGCACGGAGCAATTATTTGTGTGATCCACAAAATTGTTGTTTCGAGTCTGGGTGTCATGTGTATGTGAACTTGTATCTTTGTAAATGCACCCACGACATACGAGAGTAAATTGGGATCCTAATATGAGGAAACGATTTAAAAAAGAAATGTTGTTTGAATTTTCTTCTACGGTGTTTATTTTGCTACAATGTCGTTGGCCACGCTAAAGGAAATACCGAAACAAATAATTACAATATTCATATATTATTTATATACCTAGTGGTGAAGTTACCGGAATACCCAATTAACCCCTTCGCAATCCCAAATCAAACTTAAATTCCTAACCCCAAAAGTCCAACAACCCCGCTTTCTGGTGTCCATAGGCGGCAACGATTGCTTATCATCAGGTGACCGTCTGCTCGTTTACCGGCTCATAACATTAAAAAAACCTATATCATAAATTAACCTAAAACAGAGAAACAGATCTAATTAAAATACAATAACTAATTACAATTGCGAATCTTTATTAAACTGAGAATGAAGCATAAATATGGTGTATTAAATTCTTATGGTGGTGCCATAGTGGCATGCAGGTTATGGGCCAGCCTCTCGGTGTTTATGGGTTATTGCATCCATTAAACTAGAACTTTATGGCCGCGTATTGCTGCAAGCTATGGCCTTAGAACATGTCTTTGTACTTTTCAATTAACAATCTGAGGAACCGATTTGTTTGTATAATTAATTTTAATGTAAAATGTCTTTTGTTTTGTGGTCATATAATATAAGTATCTTTAGAATTTTATGTTTTAAACGTGTTTAAATGCCACTTATCAAGAAGGAATTAACAGACACTAGATGAAGAAAAATCTATATAGAAGCTACTGCAATTAAAAAAAGTTTATTTGTTTTTCCACCATGCTGTTTTTTTCAATGCGTAACAAAAAAATACTCATTTTTATGTACTTATCAAGACACAAAGTCTGCGGCGGATTTAATCAATTTATTGGATTGCACGGTTGGTGCGGTGGCTGGGCGACTAGTAGCCGCGCAACGAGTAGCGGGTTTGATTCCCGCACGGAGCAACTCTTTGTGTGATCCACAAATTGTTGTTTCGGGTCTGGGTATCATGTCTATGTGAACTTGTATGTTTGTAAAAGCACCCACGGCACAGGAGAAAGACCAAGTATGAGAAAACGTCAAAAAAAGGTAATAGACAAAATAGTTACTTTATTAAAAACACTCGTACATCGATCTTAGCCACGTACTAAACAAAAATCCATGATCTTAACCTAAACATACATTAATTTGGACAACCCTACCACCGTACAGTTTCTTTAGC
This sequence comes from Spodoptera frugiperda, assembly GCF_023101765.2. Classification (NCBI taxonomy): domain Eukaryota; kingdom Metazoa; phylum Arthropoda; class Insecta; order Lepidoptera; family Noctuidae; genus Spodoptera; species Spodoptera frugiperda. The sequence goes on from NC_064227.1 coordinate 4,008,101, forward strand.
CCCTATTGTTTCTGTTCCTCGTATCGATTAATTAGGCATTCCGACTTGACCCGGGGACTAGCCATTGTGTGACCATGAGTTAAACTGTACAGCTTCACATGAAGCTATACAAAACCAGTATAAGCTGACCTTCGATTGTGTGGAAAGATGATATAAAGTGAGGTCATGATAAACTGGTTTTGTACACTCGATGTGTAGTGTATAAACCCTTGGTTCCGACACTGATAGTTGGCTAGTGACAAATCTTTATAGATAAACGGTTTGTTAACTAGTTCCTACTGTTGCTTAGTGAAGCTTTTACCGGGTTTGTTAATATTTTGTTATTGGGAGACATATTTTTTTCATAAATTAATGCCGAAGTATTAAGTTTCACATAACATTATCTACACTTTTATTTCGTTCAAGACGTAGGCAGTCGTGGCCGGATTCAGTTAGGATAGAGAATACAAGATTTTTCGATTTTTAAAAAATTGGTATGATATCTGTTTATGGTGGATATTTTCACAGAAACAAAATAACATGACCATCACAAATGTAAATACTTTGCCTAAGTGCAGAAGCACTAAGATTGTCTTTCCACCGATGTGCTAAGTAGTTATGCTTCGAAGATGTAATAGCTAAGCTGTAAAACTATTTTACCATTTCCACCGATACTAAGCTATGTTGCTGTGCGACGGAAATGCACAGCTCGAGTATGCGATGTATCGATAGTATACGCATCGTTCCAGATAAAAAATATAGCTTAGCTGACTTTTTCAACCAGTGCTAAACTATGTGTACCATGAATATGATTGATGGAAGCCAAACGCATCCACAACAACGTAGCATATGACATCTCTGGTGGAAAAGCATTGTTTGACATTTCAAAATCAATACTCAACATATTTATAAAATTCAGTACCGTACTTAAAAAAATACTTATACAGTATATTATGCAAAAAGAAGACTAGCATCAAATACAGGATGCTCTCGGCCGCTGCATATCAGTGTATATGCAAATATCGTTATGTGAATGATAGATAATGTTGAGTATATTGATGGAAAGCGTCCGGCAACAGACGGACAGACAGACCTGATTGAGTATTCTATCTTAGACGACTGCCTACATGTTAGGATGGAGTATTTTTAGTTGAGTGGATGATGTGTTTTAGTTATGAGGTCTCTGGTTTATTTCTAGAGTAGGGATGATGACACACACACATACAACATCACGCCTTTTATCACAGCAGAGGCAGCAGAGCAGGGCAGAGGTGCACATTACGGCACATAAAGCCGCTATAGACACGTATTTTTCTATTTTGCCGTATAAGATAAGAATAGAGTTGAGCAAATACGTAATTTCTACGCGTAATGATACGTATGATATGCATAGAAGTGACGTCACGCGATATTTCGATAAAATAATAATCTACAAAACGGACATTCAAATAAAAAATAGATATATCTAAAATCATCAGCATTAGGTAAAGCTTATTTAAATGGTTTCGCGCCCTGTTACACAACACTCTTATTAAAATTGGTGTGAAAGGTGTTACTCTTTATGTAATCCCAAAATTGCTGTGTTGGCTCTTGATGTCACGTGTATGTAAAATTGCATGTTTCTTAATGCACCCACGATACAGAAGAAAATCCTAGTGTGGGGCACCGTCTTAAAAATAAGCCTACTCTACGCATTAATTAAAACTTTTTTTATATTTGATAGGTCGAAGTTTGGCCGCTATCTCGCCTGGTGGTAAGTGATGATGCGGCCTACGATGGAGCACGTCTGCCCATGAGCAACCTATTCACTCAGGAGACACTGACTCCGGCAAAGAATTCCATTCCTTAGCAGTTTTCACGAGGAAGCTACATTCAGCAATAGATAGGTAAATAAAAAACAAACAACAGTTGAATTATAATTTGTAATTACAAAATTAATTATTGTTTTCCGAAGGTTTTTCGTACTGATTACTGACAAAAGTATCAAGTCTTGTTAAACTAAGTTTCCAGTAACTTACAGTCCTTGGTACTGAAGTAATTAGTTTCCTGTAATGGCGACAGTAATTAGAACAAATTAAATTAATAATTGTTTTTTATTTGTTTTTGTTTTTATAGGATTTTAGTTTTTTTTTTACATGTTACTAGGTTTGGTTCTGGTATGTAACTTTATTTTTGATGACGTAGCGAAATCTTCAAAAGGCGCCTAGCTTTTTAGAGATAAAAGACTAGAGCGGGAGTGTGGGATTTCCACCACACTAAAACTACCCCGGTGGTCACCCTTAACACCTGTAAGGGGCACCAAGTCCTCTTAGTAGACCTAGTCCATCTAGAGTAAATGCAATTACGACTATTATACACAACGTTTGGTGAATAAATCAAGTCGTCAATATTAACGATTTCAGTCTCATAAATGGCAAAATATATCACTTATTCCGTTTTGTCCTTACATTTTTGGCAATCTTATATTCTTTGCTAGGAACCTGCCAAACCCAAAACCTCACTCAACAATGATACTTGCAACCAATGAGCATATCAAAATAACTATTACATTTATTAAACTGGAATTGAACCTCATAAATGGCAAAATATATCACAAATTCCGCACTGTTCTGTATTTTTAGCAATATTTGCTAGGAAGCTGCCGAACCTTAAACCTCACTCATTAATAACATTTTAATTTATTAAACTGGAATTGAACCCAAACTAACTAACAAAAGATCTCTAACCCTACATAGTTGCACATTTTTCAAACTCAAACTCAATACTTTATTGCTTTCCACATGTAAGACTTAGGTGGTAAACTTAAATATGACACAATGTGGACCCTGTCGGGCACAACAATACAAGTTTAGGAGGAACACACTTTTATATGACACTAAAAAATTAAGTACATCAAATGAATAATTAAAGTTATTAAATTAATCAAATTAATCAAAGTAATTAGGTGTTATAATCATTATAAATAATCAAAATTAAAATTAAATACAAAGTCACTATCATAATAACAGTCAACATAAATTATAATCGTAAACAAAAATAAAATTAGAATAAAATTAGAAATAAAATTAGAATAAAATTAGAATCAGTCAAAATAAATACAAAGAACAGTCAAACTATAAAAACAAATGTAAGCATAAAACTTACACTAAAGTCATTTACACCTTCCTCACTCATTATTCTTAAACAGAATGAACCGACTAATATTTTCTAAGAGGGTCTCGCCTGTGGGTGTACCCTGAGGGATAAAAGCGCACACATGCAGGGCATTATCGTAATTAGCGTAATGCTATTATTGGGAGGCTCGGCGCAACGCGTCGCGCGTAGCTGATCGGTAATGTGTGGGTTCGAGAGGTAAGGAAGATGGTTGGATGTGGTATAATTCAAATTATTATGTTCAATTTAGCAATGCCTTTGTTAATGGAATGTTTATTAGTGGGAGACGAAACTTTAGCTGTTTAAAACGTAACTTAAACAAACATTTAATCATCATTAACTCGACACTTGGAAAAAAACTTAAATATAACGTACGAGTAAGTCGTGGTGTAAAGGTAGTCGTAGTGTAAAAGGTGTTCAAATTGGGCCCACTACTTCAAACACCTTTTATCCTCATTTTTGTTTTTGATCGGCTTTAAGACTACAATTCACGTATAGATTCCTATTACCAACCACATACACGCATACTATTTAACACTTCATAATATCACTAAGATGGGGTTCTTGCTATTTTTAATAATAAAGGTTAAATAGATAATTTAGGAGTCTGGAATTTTTTTTTTTTAAACGTTGCCCCACATTAGGGTTTTCTCCTGTGTCGTGGGTGTGTTTACAAACATACATTCTCACATGCACACCCCGAAACAACAATTTGTGGATCACACAAAGAGTTGCTCCGTGCGGAAATCGAACCCGCTACACATTGCACGGCAGCCAGTTGCCCAGCCGCGCCAACCGTGCAGTCAAATTGTGCTTAGTGTATGGCAATAGGCTCACTCCCTAAACGGTAACCCTCCCCAAATGGTGAGAAGTGGGAGTACGTTGTATAGTGGCATTACGTAACGTAATGTGCACCTCTGCCTACCCCTTCTGGGATAAAAAAGACGTAACGTTGTGTGTGTAACACTCAGATTTTATTATATGTAAAACTAGACACCGCATCCAAAGGTTCTGCGTTCCATGTCACCTTCGCAACCGGTGCCCGGCTTGTAGGAAGCCGCTTTTCAACTGCACTCGCCGCCGGCTCCGATTCGTTACAATATACAACTACATGTACATCTATACAACTACATACATACATACTATACATACTTATATGAGTATACGCAACTACATCTATACAGTTGCATATACTGACTGCACGGTTGGTGCGGTGGCTGGGCAACAGGCTGCAGTGTAACGGGTATCGGGTTAAATTCTCGCACGGAGCAACCGATAAAACACCAAAACCTTTGAAACTATAATCTCCATCCCACTTGCGAAGCGTGGAGACTGGGACAAACTCCGCTTTTTTAGGGGAGGCCCATAGTCCAGTAGTGGACTCTCGTGGACTGTTGATTTCTGTTCCAGCAGAGAGCCTGGTCACAGAATGTCATGTACCTAAATACACATGTAGAGCTTCACGCCTTTTATCCCCGAAGGGGTAGGCAGAGTGTACATTAATGTCACTGTACAAAGAAGATCCACTTTTCACCATTTGTGTTACAAGTTCCGTGTAATTGAGAGTGATTCTATTGCCATATTCCGGGCACAATTCTGAACACCGTGCTAATCTACTGAGAAAATTTCGAAAAGTTGAAAAATGCCTAGTTATTTCTCCTACTTCGTGACCGACTCCTGACTTCGAAAACATCTACCAGTCAACTAAAGGGTCATATAATAATCTAAAAGTTGGCGGTACACGTCTGTCAAACTCCCTAAGATAAGACCACATGGAATATTATGCAAAAATCCTGATTCATCGAATGTCCAAACAGCTTTAAACTTAATAAGTGACTTATCTCATCGCGATCTTTATTGGCGGTGTTCTCGGAAACTGGTGACCGATACCTGTATAATATATGTAGCTATGTATAAATACCTTGTTGGTCGAGTCGTCGCAAGTGCAACTGCCGGGCAAGGGCTCAAATTGGATTCCCCGGGTCAGGCAAATTATAACTAGGCTGTTTTCAGTTTTTCGAAAGTTTCTCAGTACGACGTTGTATAAAATTTGTATCAAAAATAGTCTGTAGGGGGTTATACATATAAAATATTGTGTAATTAAAACAAAAACTAAAGTAATTAAAAGAGAATTCGTTTCTTAGATAGGTACGCACAAACATACAAAATGTCCAGTCGATAACAAATTTAGTACAACACGAGGAAAAACTAATTCTATTACATCGCTATAAGGTTTAAATCCGACTGTCTTACAGCCACTTGCACGGTGTTGCATAAATTAAAATTTTTGCCTTATAAGCCGAACTGGTTTGGCGACTCCCGCCGTGAGCGGGTTCGATTCTCGCGTGTCGGATCTCTCAATAAATAAAATTAAATAAAAATAATTAGTTTTAAACCTTCCTCGAGTGTGTTATGTTGGGACAACACGACATGAATGCATCCTGGTGTTATGTTGCACTTTTAAATTTTAATACCGACTTGCATACTAAGAAATTTGTTGCTAATTAACCACATTGAAATTATGATGGCGATTATACTTCTGTTTATACATTCAAGATGTTGTTTATTGGGACTCTTGATGAGTTAAACGGTAGCTACCAGTCATGTAGGCATTTTTAATTAAATGAGGTGTGTTTTTAATGTAATATTCTTTTGTGTAGTGTTAAAAAAGCAGTAACCTAAGCTAAGCCAACCCTCATTGAGCAAGAGTGGTGATTAATGCTTAAACCTTTTCCGTGTGAGAAGAGGCCTTTCGTCAGCAGTGGTCATTAATTTTATAGGATGTTAATGATGATGATGTTAAACTAAACTAACGTTTAGATAAAATAAGTTCAGCTAGGCTATTCTGTAACTGTCAATTCGAACTTTCAAAGCAAGTTCGATCGCATTCTCGCCCATCATTGGTCGAGATTATTCTCACAACTAAAGACATGGTGGACCGCGAACGAGTTTAATTAGTTGTTACAGAATAGCCTAGCCTAGGTTTTAATTATTTTACAAATATAGTAATTGTTATTACACAAGTATTTAAGAATATTAACCATTGTTATTTTCCGGAACTGCGGATAACGTAACAGCCAACAGGTTACCGGGACTCCGGATCGGACTCTGGCGGCAGCAGGAGGAATTGGGTGGTTTTTAACCAGTCTGACAGGGAGTCCGACACTTCCTCTCGCCTCAACCAAGGCAGGAGAAGTGATTGGATGATTTTTCCCCCTCAAAAAAAACCCTTGTTATTTCCTGAAAACATAAACAAGTCAATATTTACATAGGAAGTTGCATATCTAAGTACAGTAAACTGAATATTCACCAGTTATGTTATCAAATCCCTGATTCCATTGTTATAGAGCCTTTACTTTATTGCCAGATAGCACAGGGTGAGTCCAGACACAATTCAGGGCTAATCTCCCTATTGTCACTCGAATATTGTGCTGTTACTAAAGGTATTTGGAATTACAAAACCCTACAATGGGATAGCCTAGCCCTTTTGGAACAATCGATGAAGATATTCAAGCCAAATTCACCGTTATGCGTTTCAAAATAAGAGTTTTTTCTAGAAATAAAATGAATACTAATAAAATTGTCCTTATTTAAAAAAAATCGTAGTACATTTACAAACATACAAGTTGACATACACATGACACCCTGACCCGAAACAACAATTTGTGGATCACACAAAGAGAGCTGAAATCCTCCATACGGGATCGAACCCGTTACATGTTGCTTTTGCTGGCAGCCGGTTGCTTAGTCACCGCGCCAACCGTGCAGTCAATTTTATATCTTTTAAGTCCATTTATGCACAACTGCATACTAACAACGGTAGACAACCAATTAAAGTAAGTGACATACATAACTAAAACATAATTAAACAGGAATTAACAGCATTTATATCCCAGATAACCCACATGCTAAATCTGTTTTAGTTTTACTATTACATTATCTAATATGCAATTATAGTCACCCAGTTTTTAAACGGATAGTTTGACATAAGTTACTTTACTTTACTTACACAAACATGAAAAACTCAACTTACTAAACATTAATTTGACCCAGAAACTAAACAAGAAAACATTCAAAATTATACATTTAATTCGATTCAACATAGAAATAGTAGTTTACAAATTACAACACTTTTGATCAGGATAAATTTAAACGTGGAACAGAAACACAACGTTCCATCATTTGTGGTTGGGCTCGATGTTGCCATTAAAAAAAATATATAAAAAGTCGCGTACAGTCGCAGAGACAAGTTGCCAGCTTAATTAACTTTTTTTTTAAATGGAAATTTAATATGATTTACTTAATTATGAAGCCATTATTTGTTTGTTTAATTTTCTTAAATTGACGGAATAAAATTTGTTAGTACGGTTGTAAAAATAAAATGAAAAGGTTTGCTTTTTATTTTTTTACTTGGCAAGTAGTTACCTGTTATTTGAACGAGGGATTTTATGTCGTTTAATGGGCATGGTGATGATTATGGCTTTGTCATTTTGATTAAGTTTTTGTCTTTTTATATCAAGTTATGGTGTGATGATATATATCATCAAGTTGTTTGTGAATTTCTTTCATTTTCTCAGGATTATTAAAGTGTGGAATGGTCAATTTGTTGTTGACAGAGATGTCGTTCGCTTTAGCGTTTATTGTCAAAGATTTTTTGGTATAAATTGATGTTTATTATATATTTAGCACTACGATACATGTTATTTCATGCAAATTTTAGCATAGGTGATGTAGATTAGCATACTTTTAAAACAAAAATATAAATGAAACTCAAGTTTACTTTTTAAGGTCTATATTTCGTCACAAATTATTATAAACGTAATTTAATATTTTATATAAAATTGAGAGGAAATCGAGTTTTATTGATTAAAAAGTAATTTATATCACCCAAATAATTGAGATAAATACTTGCGACAAATTGGACTTTAATTACTACCCCTTGTACTTGATTAATTATCTTTCAATTGGCAGTCAACGTCAAGTGCCGGATTATCAGCCTTTCTTGACATTTTTGACAAATGACAACGTATAATAAATGTTCTATTTTCTGTAATAATGTATTTCAGTAAAGCTTAAACAATAAAATTATATTTCCACAAATCCCTTGCCTACATAAAAAATATCAGCAGCTAAACACCCCTCAACTGAAAACATTTTCATAAATAAGAATTTAGGGAAAAAAACACATTATCGAGCGTCTTGGCTAAAAATAAAACAACAATTTCGCCATTTAAGTACATAACATTAAATGTAAAGGGAAACATAAACCCGTAGGTAGTAGCAAATGGCACATATTACGAGTTAATAGGAAAATGCCAGAAAAATTACGTAAATCACCTTTCGTTGCGAGCGTACGTTGCGTGCGAAGCGGGCATAAGGCCGTTGCACACGCTAACCCAATGTTTTACAGACTACACTATAAAAAACGACAGGTTGGCCCAATTGATATTTTGTAAGGGTTACTACTGTTTTGTGCTATGTACATAAATATTCGCCTGACAGGGATTAATTTTTACACACTTTAATAATTTAGGGAGAGCTGACAAATTATTTTAATGTTCGACGCTCGGCTGGTGTTGGGTCCGATTACGATACTCTCCGTTAAAGGTTTCACTTGCTATTAGGGCTGAAGGGAATGGGACTGAAATGCTGTCTTTTTGATATCTTGATGGCAATTTTGCTATTGAAAGAATAGCTTAGTGTGAGTGAGTGGTTTGCCTAGTAATTTGTCAATTTTTTTTTAGAAATACTGTGTGTGGACTTTTACATACTGACTTTGACTTTCCAAAGTAAGGGACAAAGGAGATATGAATAATAGGAGTAGATTATAATAATATTATAAATAGAACTGCATCTGTGGCCCTGTGGTTTCAGTAAGGTGTAATAATGAACATAGGACGAGAAATTTCTAATCAATTCACATTCAAAAACCTAAATAGTGAAATACAATAATATACGCTAAATTCTTATGCACATTAGTGCTGTGCTTATCTCAAAAAAGACAAAACAAACGCAACCTCTATAATAAAACATAAATATGAGCTTTTATCATGGCTTGAAACTAGTCGAGTTACTTATCAAACAGTTACGTGAGTAAGCCGATAACATAATAAAAACTTAAACACAATTAATAAATGTTCCAAAAAACTAATATCAGAAGCCTAAACAAATAAAAATGACAAATAACACAACGAAAAACAACTCGAACCAAAAAAGTTTTTACGAAAATAAAGATGGCCGACGCTAAATTGCAAAAATTAATTTACTGTTAATGTTTAAGAGTGAAATACTCGGCTCCCATTTTATTGGCTCTAACGCGTTTGTAATTAGTTGCGGACTCAAGTTTTATGGGAGTTTAACGGCAGAAACTCGTAAATCTATCACTTACACTGTCTTTTTTTTCGACAAACGATTAAGGAAGGATGATTTCGTACGAGCTGGTAAAAGCCTTGGTTATTAAATGTAAAGGAATTGTTTAGTAGTTCGTACAATATCTTTGTTTTTAAGTTTCCATTTCCTCGGTTGGATTAAGAGATTACATGCTTCGAGAATCAAGGTAGTTTAGTTGTCCCAATATCAACTGTTTCCCAGCTTGAAGGAATAAGAATCGAATGAAAATTTTCTCTAACAGGCCGGCAACGCACCTGTGACTCCTCTGGTGTTGCGGATGTCCATGGGCGGCGTTAATCGCTTACCATCAGGTGACCCGTCTGCTTGTTTACCTCCTATTCCATAAAAAAGGCGTCTCACACTTCAGTTGCAATTTTCTAAACTTCTAAAGTAACTAATAAATACTCTATTAAATGCGATTCCTATCACAAACAAAACGCGACCAATAAAAACGGTTATAACCCCCCCTTTGGAACGCCATTCGAATTGTCTCCAATCACAGACAGACATCACTTACCAAACAATCAAAAATCGAACCATCAAACCATTGTTCGTACAACTTCGGCCAACTTCGAGCCACTTCGGCCAAGATCGAGCTACTTCGGCACCACTTCGGCTCTGTTCGTAGGAATTCGCGTTTCTTCGCAGTTTATCGTCCCTTGGCCCATTGCTCTAAGTAATGGCCATTAATGAGCGTTTAAGACGTTGCTCGAACCCGCTTGTTTTATGGACGTAATTAAACCTATGTTATCTGCAGATCTCTTAGATCGCTGTGCGAATGTCTGTGTAAATTGATTTTTATATTGTTCTGGGTTTTTTTTTTCTTTTCGGTGTTTCGTGAGGTCGTGTTTTGGTAGTGATGCCTTGTCATTTAGGTTAGGTTATTAGGTAGTGTTCATTATTTTTGTTGAAATGTGGAAACTGAAGATTAGTGAAGTCTTTTTGCTACAGGTCTGTGGGTAGGAGATTGGTCGCTATTCATTAGTTTCGTTAAAGAAAGGGAGAGGCAAAGTTACTGCATCGTTGGCCGAGTGGTCGCAAGTGCCACTGCCGGGCAAGGGGTCTCGGGTTCTATTCCCGGGTCGGGCAAAGTATTACTGGGTTTTTCGAAAATTTCTCAGTAGTAGCACGGAATCTAGAATTGTAGTAGTATATTGCAATAGGCTTACGTGCGGCATTACATGCCGTAATGTACACCTCTGCAAACCCCTTCGGGGATAAAAGGTGTGACGTTGCAAGGCAAAATAACCTGTTGCCTTTCTTTGTAAAGGTAGCCATTTAGAACTATTTTTTACTGAAGAGAATTTCTAACCATAATTTGATTAACAGAAAACTAAAAGTATCTTCACTCTTAGAACATGAGGAAACGAGTGAAAAAGTAAATGAAACTACTTCTATTCAGCTTCGCTTTTCCAACAATTGGATCGTCTGATCGATTTTCAACCCAGTTCCCATGCTATTAGAGTGGAAAGTTTCACACACGTGTACCCCTGTTGCATGGTCCGTTGATAATACAATATTATGGGCACATGGGACTCCTGATGAAAATAAAATCGTTAGGAGTTTAAAAACAAAATGTATTTATATAAAGCTACAATATAAAACTGCCTGTGACTGTTTACTGCTGGACTATGGGCCAAAGGAGGTGACAGCAGAGTATAATATACATAATAGGAATGATGACGGGTTATGAAAATCAAGAATCTATTTTAGTCCGACAGGTAATGAAAAAATATTAGACACGTATTTTTTTATTTTGTCATATAAGATAACAATACTTAGATAAAACGAATCAAAGTTTAGGAGTGGAAGCAAATACGTCATTTCTACGTATAAAAAGTACCTAGAAGTGACGTCACGCGATATTTCAAATCAATATATATTTGAAAGTATGTTTCCCTAAGAAAATAAAAAATATTTTAAAATAATGTACAAGACGGGCATTAAAATAAAAATTAGTCATCTACCCTATTATTGAGATTGGTACACTTTTCTCAATCAACAAAAATGGACTTCTACACCACCATTTTAGACAGACTGACAGACTGACTAATTTTGACATTAGAATAACGCTTTTCATCGTCCAATTTGACTTAAACTTTAGTCTTATCGATGCTTAATTTTTAGTCAACATCAGTGACGGGTGATCTAAAACCAATCAATCAAATTCCGTCCTTAATCAAATTATCTAAGGTCCTTATCTCTTTGGTCCAGCTTTGGTACCTGCCCCTGACCCCAATGACCTTGTAGTGTGACCCCAAAGGCTATTAAGAGTAAATTGCGAATCTGATTACTTGAAGTGAGAAATTGAAAGTTTAATGGGAATTCTCAGAAGGATAGGAAAAAAAGATTTTTTAGGGACGTAGAGTACCACTTTAGACAATTTAAAACGTTATTATTGAGGAAACAACATCATACCTTTCATTTCTCAAATGGGGTGAGCAGAGGTAGCTACACATTATTATGTTACCTACAAGGCCTGAGGAACGAGCCTATTGCTATAAACTAAATTACATTTCTAGTCTAGACGCATTTAGGTAGATACTGAAACGTTTTCGTTAGCAGTGCAATGCTGTTTATGATTATGAGTCCCCAGTGTGGCTTGAAACTTGTTGAATTACCTCGTCAAGCAATTACGTGAATAAGGTTAATCATATTTTTTAATGACATGGCATATACCTCCAGAGCTGCGGACTACCTATTGGGTTTACCGGGGCTCAAAAAGTAAGAGTAGAAACAGGGAGGTTTTAGTCAGTAAGATTCTGACATTCCCTCTTACCTCGCTTTTCCCCCTTGGATTAAAAGACTTAAAAAGACTACTTATACATTAAAAATATAAAATTGTAATAACAAATAAAAAAAAACAAATCACCCGGGTATACGTAAGTGTGGAGGGTATCAGTAGCTTATCAAGTTACATGCTGTTCAAGTAAATGAGGGAAACGAGTTAATACGATGCAACAGCGACAGATTAGCGCTCCGCGGCCACTAAACTGTCGCTTGGCACGCCATGCGTAGTGCGAACTCAAGTTTTTTTTTAAACTGAGTCACCCAGTCTTTTGGTTACTTTGTTGTTGCAAAAATGCTTGTTAAGTGGTCTTTGTTTCTGTAACTTATGGTTTAAGATTCTGTTTTTCTATAAAGGTTGAATGTTTAAGATCTGTTATTGGTGTTTAGTTGTACCTAATTTGTTGAACACTTACCTTTTAATGTAATAAATACCCAGGTTTTACCCACATTTTAATACAATGGATATTGGGAAACATTGATCACAATTATTTTGACTGCACGATTGGCGCGATGACTGGGCAACCGGCTACCGTGCAGCGTGTAGCGGGTTCGATTCCCGCACGGAGCAACTCTTTGTGTGATCCACAAATTGTTGTTTCGGGTCCGGGTATCATCAAATCATCAAAAAATAGAAATTCCGTGCCATTACTGAGATTGAAAAACCAACAATTTGCCCAATGCAGGTTTGCCTAACGCAGGAAGACACTGTCAGGCAGGCAGTAATTAAAAAAAATTGAACTAAAATTACATAAAAACAAAGGAACCTATTCTAATCAAATACTATAATTTAAATGAACCATTCCATTTTAATCTAATCTTTTTTAAACGGCCAATAATATCAATGGTATTAGTTTAATAGTTATTTCTATTGTAATTGAATACGCTTAACTGCACATGCTCATGTTTGAGCCCACTCCCCGTAAGTGATTTAACCAATTAATAGGACTCCCCCACTGAGTGACATAGGCTTGACATTAAAACTATTTTGTGGACACCGATCTATGGGTTTTCTGGAAATGGTAATTCTAAGGAATATTATAAATTAAATGCAAATGGGAATATTATAAATAAAATAAAATTGTATATTTGTTTCTTTGTCAAACTTTCATGTGGTAACAAAGCGATTTTATGGCATGTAGTTTTTATTTCGTTTCTGGAGTATAGGTTAGGATAAAACGTTAGTTAATGAGATAGGCTTATGTTTTTAATCTCACAAGAGAAACCGCATGTTACAGCTAGTATGATATTTTTCCGGATCGTACAATACACCTTAATTATTATTGTATGTTTTTGTCAATATATCACTTTAACTGTATAATGTATTGGCTTAAGCTGTAAAATTATGCATGTTTTTTCTACAATATATATACAATTTTCTATTTTCGTGATGTAAAATTAAGTAAAAATAAGTTGCAAGAAGATAATACTCAACTTCATCGTATGACTTCAAAAACATCTTCCACTTTTACTTTCAGTAGCTAAAGTACACACAAGAATTTTTATCCACCTTTAACACCATACGTTAACAAATTCATTCATATACAATTAAACACATATTTCTAAACTCAATGACGTAGCTCTTCCAGTGAAAGTTACATCTTTTGATATCTACACAAAGAACATTACATTGTTGAGTATCCGTCTGTCTGTATGTACGTTATTTTTAAATACCATGTTATTACGTAAGTTACTTAACTCTTAATATTTAAGACATGAATGGCCTTAATGATGGGATTTCGTTTAATTATTTATTTATTTATATACCCACTTGCTTTTGCGTATAATGTGTATGAATATCTTACGTTGTTGTGGATGCGTTCGGCTTCAACTAATCATATTCATTGGTATACATAGCTTAGCACTGGTAGAAACGGACTTAGCTAAGTTATGTTTTTTTCTTTTTTTATATACGGAAAGATACGTAGGATGCGTGCTATGGATGGCTTCCTTACTATAGGTATATCGCATACTCAAGCTGCGCATCTAACTCACACAGCTACATAGCTCAGTATCGGTGGAAACGGTCACTAAGTTTCACAGCTTAGTTATTACTCCTTCGTAGGATAGCTACATAGCACATCTCTGGTGGAAAATGACTGTTATAATATTCAAAAATGCGACAGTGTGTGTTTTTCTTTCTCTCACGACTAACATATCTATTTTATGGTGTGATTTTTATATCTAAACATAGGCTATTTTTTTCTTTTGCTCTATACAGAGATATAGCCGGCGTACCTATAATAGCTAATTAGCAATAAAAACTAATAGCCCCATAAAGAACAACCTATAAAAAATTAGAGCACACATGAAAATACCAGTTTACAAAAACTAGTTATTTTAATTAATTTAATGTTTTAAAGTGTCATTTACAAGAATATCAATAGCCTACATTAAAGTCCTTATCTTGTCTTAATTACTATATATCTAATAGTTACATAACTTTATTACGATTGATATAGAACTGTTTTTGCAATTAAAACAGACATAGAATTTTATGATCTACATTTTTATGTTAAAAACTATCACTTCTGCCATGTCCCACACGTGTTCTTCATCGATGTGTCGTAATGTTATGTTAGATTATCTTAATTAGGTATAACTATTAAAATTTATCTTAATTATTTCCTACCGTATTGTACTAAAATAAACGTATTAAATAATACGTACATACATAATCTCAAACCTGTCTCCTAAGGGAGTAGGCAGGGCCAATGGAAGTGCCAAGTCTCTGCCTACTTCAATGTCTCCCATATCTCAGCCTACGACAATTGCTACGAATATTGCACACCTCTTTTTTATGTTATAAGTAAGCCCATAAACGTGCAGACGGATCACCTGACGATAAGCAATCGCTGCCGCCCATATGCACCCGAAACACCAGAGGAGTTACAAGTGCTTTGCCGGCCTTTTTTTATTCGTGCCGAAGCATAGCTCTCCCACACTTATTATGGTATAGAAGGTAAACGAACAGACAGAGTACCTGATGTTTTATGCCTCACTTTTGGAGAAAGAGTAACAAATATAATATTAATTACTTCTTCTCTAAACCACCCCATTAACTATCAAAGCAGTCCAGTAAACCAACCACCACACAGACATCACACCAACAGATTTAGATCAAAAACTTCAAAAAAACACGTCTTATTCCGCAATCACTCTTACTTTTAAGGTAAAAGACCCCATAACGCGACAAGTTATGTTTAAAATCAACAGTAAAGTTTGGAAATAATTACCATAAGGTGCATGCATCTGACATGGAACTGACGATATTCAATAAAGTGACTTAGATACGAACTTGATAAGGAAATATGTTAAATAAGTCGTGGGATGGTAGGAGAGGGAAGGGTAACGGGTTCCGTATCTATTATAATTGTGTATAATTTTATTAATTTGTATTAAATAAATAAATACTATAAAATAGTATATATTTAGTAGATATGGATAGATATTTAATAGTTATAGATTCTATATAATAGATATTTTTATAGATTAACAATTTGTACCAATTTAAAAAAAATATTGATTACAATTTTGTGACAGAGGCAGTAGTTAATAACCCAAACAAAATATCAAACTGTGCAAGCTAATACGGGTTCGATTCCTGCTCAAAATGATCATTCGTATGATCCACTAAATGTTTTTACGGATCTAGTTATGACTGACATTACACTCCCCGACACAAGTTCGAACCTGCGCCTTCTTACTAGACATATTATTATGTAACCTTAAAATTAAAAGCTTTTCTCACCAACCGAAGGAACCCAAAAGATTTGAAATGAATTCCAAGATAATTTCAGCTCGGTCTTTCATTCGTTTGCATTCAGGAACGATTTATAATTGATTTAAATTATCTGTGCCGGTTGAATACATTAAAAATGTAACTTACACTCGGTCTGGTCATGTTTTTGAGAATGCAACGCAATTAACATACATACAAATTGTATGATTCGTATTCGTGTGTCAGTTATTGGATGTATGAAATGTTTGAATCTCAGCAGTAGTCTGTAGTTTTGAGTTACAATGTGATTTTTTATAGCATACATAGGTAAACGAGCAGATGAATCACCTGATGGTAAGCAATCGCCGCGACCTATGGACACCCGAAACACCAGAAGCGTTACAAGCGCGTTGCCAGCATTTTGGGGGTTAGGAATTTAACGGTTAGTAATTGGCCCTCCGGTAAACTCACTCACGCAATTTTCGAAATAATGCTTTGCCCGACCCGGAAATCGAATCCAAGACCGCTTGTCGTCTGTCGTACTTGCGGCCACTCGTCCAACGAAGCAGTGAAAAGATGTTTAAAAAAAACAATCTACATACATAACTTTTATGCACACAGTTAAAAAAACAGAAGCCATTACAACAAAGTTAACCAGCTTACAGTATCACAAACCTCTTTTCTCCGAACCAATTCTGCGCAAGCAAGGTAGCCAATAAAAAAACTCAAAATGTTGCCAAACTAATAAAACCCATAAGACTAATAAAGTGTCTTCGATAAAAACCCTTTTCGAAATCCCATCCCCACTTTCGAACTGATCACAAATCAAAATCACTTTCGGAAAATAAAATTTATTGATTTAAATCGAAATATAATCCCACGCTGAATATTTTGAGTATCGAATAACAGAAGGATGTGCAAAAATATGCAAATACTAAACAAACGAACGCTGGCGACACTTTATTCGCTGTCATCTTGGCCATCCATTTTGTTTTGGGTTGCTAGCGTCATATTTTAATTTGCACTTCTTATACTCTTATATTGCTTGGATTTTGAGGTAAATTAAATATCGATTTAATAAATTACATTAATATAAACCTCTTCACAGCAAACAGAAATTACATTAAACATAAACAGAAGTAAAAATAGTTAATAGTAACTTTCTAAAACCTATCTGTCTACTTACAATACGTATCAGAGTGTAAAACCCAAGTAAAACTAAATTATGATATTCAACTTCCCATTATAAACTACTACAAATGTCATTCAACAAAGCATTCTTCTAACAGCAAAATATTAAAAAAGCAAATTACATAATTTCCCCAAACGAAGCGTAAAATTTCAACCACAGCAACACTTCATCCAATCCACGGCTTGTATTCGACGAATCGAAATATAAATTCGTTTTGTTGCGTTCGAAATTTAAAATTG
Organism: Spodoptera frugiperda; assembly: GCF_023101765.2. NCBI lineage: Eukaryota > Metazoa > Arthropoda > Insecta > Lepidoptera > Noctuidae > Spodoptera > Spodoptera frugiperda. The sequence goes on from NC_064227.1 coordinate 4,025,562, forward strand.
ATGACACCATGTTCTGTAATCAAATACATTGTAATATTTATTACTTTTAAATGTGTTCGACAATAGCCATCGGAGGTTTGGATCGGAATGGGTGGTCAGTTTTGAATTTATTTGTACCTTATTTTGTAATATTTACTTCCGACCTATTTGTGGTGTTATTATAATGATACTACTAGTATAGGTACTACTACTAATGATAGGTTGCATTTCTACCAGAGATGTCCTATGTAGCTAAGATACGAAGATGTAAAAGCTAAGCTGTGAAACTGCTAGTTTCCCATAAATAGCATACAATGGGGTAGATGACTAATTTGTACATTAGAGTCCGTCTTGTATGGTTATTTTTTTATATTAGACATGTATTTCTACTTTCGAATTTAATATTGGTTAGAAATATCGCGAAATCACGTCGCTTGTACGTACATTTTATATGTAGAAATGACGTATTTGCTCTCACTCCTAAACTTTGATTCATTTTATCTAAGTATTGTTACCTTATTTTACAAAATAAAAATACGTGACTAATATTTTTTCCATTATTGAAACTGACGGACTAAATAGATTGTTAATTTTCATACACCGTCATCATCCCTCTTTCCAATCGGTAGCCATAATCCGTTACTTAGGACGTATGACACGATGGTGACTCATAACAAACACGGTGTAGGTCTCTGCCTACCCCTTCAAGGAGAAACCACCATAATATACTCCGACGGAAAGATAAAGTGAAAACAAATTACCATAATTAAAGCCACCATATTTACCGTGACGAAAATAATTAAAACTGAAAGGTTGAATCAGCGAGCGTCATATTTGTTTTAAATTACAATATTTATTGTAATACGGATTTGTTGCTTACTTTGGGTATATTGAACAAAGGTATTTAAGTTAAAAAATGGTTTAAATCCATTTATTTATTCGTAAATCATATTTAAATAATTTAGATTTCATAATTATTTTGTGTATAACACACATCGAAAAAATTGTATCTATTGAACTGCATGCAAAATAGAATCATGGACCTCATACCGTAAAGTCAAAGTCAAATAATTTATTCCAATTAAACCATAAATAAATACTTTTGAAATATCAACAAATAAATAATAGTCTGTCAGTCTGTCCGTTAGTGAAGCTAGATGCTCGTTTCAAAGTGTAGCTTCGAATGGAGAAGAAAGAGCAAGAAACTCCATTCGTTGCTCTATAGTACTCAACAGGAAACTGATACAAAGTAACTGTCCATTATGTAGTAGCTATTTAGGTAGATAGGTCATTCATGTAAATATATTCAAATCATTAAAGTACAAACATACAAATCGGAGAAAGTAAATAAAAAACAATTCAACCTTTCTAAAACAAATTAAAACAATTTGCTGACCGTTTAGTCAAAGATTAGAGATATTTATCTCAAAACAGATTTAAATCTAATAATAACACGCATAATTATTTAAAAAGCGAACGGAAAACATTGCCAGCGAAAATTAAACAATGTTACCAGCACAAAAAATGCAAACTCTCTAGGAGAAAACAAATTAAATAATAATATGGAGACGTTGCAGCCATATTTAATTTTAATAAAGCACATTTTGTAAGCACTTGTTAAAATGGAAAGAACAATTTTGACAAGGGCGTACTTAATGTCATGTTAAGTTTTTATTGAGCTGTACGAAAAACGTAATTTGAACCTTAACACAACGAGAGAGTAACCTTAATGGGTTACCACGCAACATCTAAAGTGTAAAACCTCTTTGTAATAATAAAATGTTAGACAAACGAAATAGAAAGTTTAACATCATGCGATGATTACTCATTCAAACGATGATTTCATTGTGAATCAGTTTAATACTCATTGTAATTTAATACAAGACATGATAGTCTAGCAATAGGATTTATAATTATTTTCCTTTGCCTGCAAACTTCTCTTTGAACGTCAATCACTGTGACGTGACAGCTGTCAAATTTGGCGGGAAATTAAAATGTCGTGAAAACACGATTTGTTTTGAATTAGTTTGATGGATGATATTATTGTATGGCGGACTTTGTTTGTTGCTAGATAAAAGTAAAAATTCATCTTGTATTTTGTAGTGAAAGTCTTTTTGCGAACTTTTATCACAATCCGTTAATATAGTAATAACTCACATATAAAAAAAACTGTGTGTTTTGTGTGCGTTGTACAATTGATGGACCATATCTTCAGTAATATGTACCTATGGTTTAAAAATAATACTAAGGACGCTTTTCCATCAGAGATATGCTATGCTACGTTGCCGTGGGTGCGTTTGGTTTTTACAATCATATTCATTGGTAGCCATTGCTTAGCACTGATGGAAACGGACTCGGCTTAGCTATGTTTTTTTATAATATGGAAAGATACGTGCTATGGATGGCTATGGTATGGATGGCTACTATCGATACGTCGCATACTCGAGCTGTGCATCTTCCTCGCACAGCTATATAGCTATGTATCCGCTGAAACGGTCACATAGTTTCACATCTTAGCTATCACAGCTTCGTAGCATAGCTACATAGCACAGCTTTGATGGAAAAGCACCCTGAATTTTCTGCTGCTAAACTCCTATTAGCATAGACAGTCAGCTGAATATAAGAATTTACAATCTCCTTCCTCAACTAGACAAAAACAAATCAACTCATCCAATTATAAACTAACACAACACCTTAATGTGACAGCAAATATTTTTTCCCTCCCATTCCAAGAAACTCCTAATTTATTCACTTTTAAAGCAAATTTCTCACTTATTTAACACATTCACGTCAAGTTGAATATAATTGATTTAATCCTTATAATTAACTAAGAGACGTCTCATTAAAAAAACATAAAATTTAAGGATAATTACGTAGCCTGTTTGGCTGCGCAAAGCTTGTTTTTAAAGTGGCTAGCTGACATTAAAATGGCCTTATTAAAAATGTATGATGCGTCTTCAAAATGACAGTGGTGTCTTAAGGGGGTGGTTTTAAATAAACACGCAAGATACATGTTATCTTAACACTTTAAATAAATAAAAAAACTACAAAACTAAAACCAAACAAAAATTAAAAACTATAGAGTAAAAAAATACTATTATAAGTACTGATAGGTTATCATATCCACGCACTAATAGGTTAGAATTCGGTGCCATAAGTTTTAAACAAAATTATTCATTAAAACCTTAAGTCTTTGACTGCCAATAGAGAAAAAACTGTTGCAGGCAAATCCTCCGCTAACGTCGGTCACCGGTGACCACCACGGCGTTCAATGTGTTAATAGATACCTAATATGTAAGCTGTTTACAATTTTGTGACCACTAACTTATATTATTTTGTTAAAAAAACCTCTTCATTTTTAAGTCGGTAACAATTTTATTTTAACTGTTATTAGGTGTACCTAGTCCTATGAAAGTAATAAATTATGTTTAGGTTACAAATCATTGGATGCTTTACCTCTGGCAAAAAAAGTTCTTAAACTTCAAAAAAAATCCATTACCAATAAGTCATTCACTGGACACAATTCCAAATTCAAAACTGGAGCATGGAAGGGTTCAATCACCTCCTTAATAACAAAAGTAAACACTTAAAAACAATACACAACCAACAAACAGATAACTAAAAACTTTTAAACCAATCTTTTTGCCTATCACAAGCTCTGTGATCGACGCGGACCATAAAATCCGCCACGGGATCGCTGGACCGACCGGTCCCATTTGGAGCAAGCTAATTGGCGAACATACCACATTCTTGACACCTTAGTGACACTCACTTGCATGTTACACGGCAGTTTGGTGTTTAACAACCCTAAAGACTAGGGTTGAACGAGGTTAGGGATTTTCAAGATGGCTGATAAACTCCTACGCAGTTTAAGGTGACAATTGTGAGGTTGTGTCGTTTTGTGTGTGTGAACGTTTTCTGATTATAAAATTGTGGTGTTGACTTGTTGTGTGACTGCACGGTTGGTGCGGTGGCTGGGCAACTGGTTACCGCGCAATGTGTAGCGGGTTCGATTCCCGCACGGTGGAACTCTTTGTGTGATCCACAAATTGTTGTTTCGGTTCTGTCTTATGTATGTGAACTTGTATGTTTGTAAACGCACCCACGACACAGGAGAAAATCCTAGTGTGGGGCAACGTTTTTTTTTAAAAAAAAACGAAATAAAAGGTATCTTTAGTATGAGTTTGCTTTAAGAACGAGAGCGCGTTCGACACTCTGATTGGTTGGTTTATTCGAGCCGGCCAATGATTACTTTATTACTTTAAACGTATTGCAAACTCGTACTAAGGGTACTGATTATAAAATTGTGCTGTTGGCTTGTCATCATCCGTCTGTTTCTTTTATTACTTTTCGCCCACACTAGTGTCAGATTTGTATTAGCTTGCTCCGCCCCCCCCATATCGCAAATTACAATGGTACTCACATATAATCAAACAGTCGAAAAGTTTACATACCTACCTACGTAAGTTTTAGCTAATACTAGCTTTTATTTATCCAGGCTTTATTATAACTTTCGTGAGACATACTAAATTAATTATTATGTGATTGGCTTACTCACGTGTCACGCAACTGTTTGACGACGTGTGCTGCTCATGAGTATGATGATGCCTCTAGCATGGTTTGAAACCAGTCGAGTTCCTCGTCAAACAGTTACGTGAGTAAGCCGATAAAAAAATCATTAGTGTCCAGGTTTTCTAAAAAAATACAAAAAAAAAGTGCTGAGCAAAGGCCTCCCTCTTAGTCCTGGCTCCCCACGACTCTGACAATGTCGTCGGTCCATCTAGTGGGAGGTCTGCCCACGTTACGTCTTCCGGAGGGAAAGGCCTTTGGTCAGCAGAGGACGTCTCTTGGCTGATGATGATGACTGTAAAAGTAACTTACGTTATATTAAAAACATCTCTATGCTATAAAACTTACTTTCTTTGGTCTTTAAGAAAACAAAACAATTAAAAACAACCCACTACATCTCTATACACCCAACGAAAATACAGAAAACAATAATGAACTCGCCCAAAAATGTCCGCAATGGGACCATTTAACGATAAATCCCATCCGAATGGAATCTAAAACGACTTAAACTGAACTTAAAACTTAAATCGTCTTAAAATTGAAAATGCAAACTAGTTCGCCGACTTTCAGCTCCTGAACGCTGTAACTTTTGTTTCTTTTTAAACACCGCGCCTTTGGGACATTCGTAATTTTTGTGTTTAGTTCAAAAGTTTGGAACGTATTTCGTAGATAAATAGTATGGGAAACAATAGAATTGAATATGGGAAAGCATGGCTTAAGACAGGATTGAATTGAAAAAAAATTGGACCGCTTTTTTGGGGCTGTAGTTAAAGAGTTGCAGGAGAATGTTTATTAAAATTTGTTCAGGAATAGATGCTTCATAATATTTGATTTACTTTTTAAAAACCGTTGCCCCGCACCAGGATTTTCTCTTGTATCGTGAGAGCGTTAACAAACATACAAGTTCATATACACGAACAACAATTTGACACCCTCAACCGAAACAACAATTTTTAGATTACACAAAGACTTACACCATGTGGGAATGGGATTTTTAATCAAACTAAATAACAACCACATCTTTTTTACGAAAGTGTTCTTAACTCAAGAAAAACGTAAAGATAATTCACTAAAAAGTAAAAAAACTGTGTTGCCAGACAATAATATTCCGTCTCCCATAAAGTAAATAATTTAAAAGTCCGTCTTTTACGAGTTTAAGAATATTAGCTAGGGTTTAGAGCTTTCAATTACACGTTTTAAATAAAAATACCCAGCCAACGTAAATGTCTTTTTAAACATCCTTTTGTGGGACATACAGCCTTTGAATATATAGGCTTTTTTAATACTAGTAATATTGTCACGTAAAATATTTTTATATTTCTTGTAAATGTCAGAAAAACAGGCTGAGGTAATTGCTTCATATCTTTTTGAACAAGACGATCGACTGGATGTGGTGTATTTTATATTTAAAATGGTTTGCTGATAATAATCAGATATATAAGCAACACTATCATATCATAACATGGCACCTTTTTATATCTCTAGATAGAAATCATTGTGAAATAATTGTCAAGACTCATATTTCACCTTTTATACATATAAGCCAAGATTTAAATAATTGCATTTAAACATGTATTTTTAAAAGAGTAACGAATGAAGTTCTCTGATTCTTCTTCCAATCGAAACTACATTTTGCCAAGAACTTCTAGCTTTACTGACAGACAAACTGACAGACTATTATTTATTTCTTTATTTGTTGAAATTTCAAAAGTACCTATTTTATGGTTTAATTGGAATAAATGATTTGACTTTGACTTTAAATTGGGAGTGAACCTATGGATCCTATTGCTACACCGTCAAATATTATTGAATTCGTGTTATTATTATTTTGTATAGGAGATTCCGAAAACGGACATAAAAATAAAATCAGTAGTCAGGCTAAAAATAGCAAGCAAGTAAGTAAGTAAGCAAAAAAGAGAATCAACTATAGATAGCAAAGATAAATTAATTAATCTGTCAGAATAGCAATAAAAAAACCAATAAAACTAATTGTATGGAACATTTGACGCGATTATTTTTAAACAATTTATTAACATACCAATCTTCTTTTATATGTAAAATGCTGCTAAACATAAATTTCCAACGTTTTGTTACGCCTGTCAATAGATAATAGTTAATTGGTCGAAGTTATAATCAAATTTAAATCAATTTATACTTCACTATGCTGTTAATTGATAAAAATGACTTGATTTGCAAATGTTGAACTCGTATGAACCGGATACTGGAATTGACTTAGTATAATGGGTTAAAAATAAAAACTGTTTCGTTGACTGAGTAGTAGAAACCGCAACTGGTGACCAACTTTCCTCAAATTTTCAAAAATTCTTAATAAAATTGCGTCTTGCGTCTCGAATTATGCTATGAGTGTAGCTTTAACAAGACACGCGTGGTAGAGGGCGCCCTACAGCTTTTTTTTGAGGGGGGAAAATCATCCAATGACTTCTCTCGCCTTGGGCGAGGCGAGAGGGAATGTCAGACTCTTACTGAGTAAAAACCACCCCGTTCCTACTCCTGCTTTTCGAGCCGGAGCCCCGGTAAACCCGCTTGGTAGTCCGCAGCTCCGGTATCCGCAGTGTGGCTGGTAGTGGTTGGATGCGTCGAGCAAGATCGAGCTCAGTGGTGGGCCATTGGAGAGGCCTATGTCCAGCATTGGACGAGAACAGGCTGATGGTGATGATGAAGTAGCTATAACCCTATACTTTTACACAAGACTCAACATAATTGGCACATATTTACATACAATTACATTAAAAATATGCAAACTCTCACAAAAAATAGATTCTTATAACCACTTCTCTAGTACTTAGAAGCTACCTACAACCCAAGACACCAAAAACCCAGCACTTAGTATACATTACGATCACACAGCATCCTAAACGGCATTAACTTCATCTACATGAAAAAAAAAACATTAAAAGTGCTAAAAAAGACTAAAAAACATAGGCTGGAAGAACGCGTTCCCAGTGCGTTGGGTTCACTTCAAAAAAAAAAAGAAAAAAAAAGCAACGTTCGTTCGAGAGAGGTGTGATTTGTGTACATTTTCGCGCCGTCCGATAAAGTGTAGGCGATTAATGATTCAAAGTATGCGATATCGATTATATTTTATAATCGTACTCGGTATACTCGTATGGGAGAAATTACATGGATTAGTAGGTATTAGTGCGCTATGGATGTGTCTTGCGGCGTATTTATGAGTCAAAGATTTAATAATTTTAAAACTTAGACGTGTTTGACATTTTAAGTTTAATAGTTTATTATTGATATTAAATACGATACGACCTTCAAATTTACAAGAAAAGAGCGTACTCCTTTTTTAAAAGGTCGGCAACGCAACTGTGACTCCTTTAGTGTTTCGTGTGTCTATGGGCGGCACTGATCGCTTACCATCAGGAGACATATTTACTCGTTTGCCACCTATTCCATAAAAAAAATTGCCGTACAGATCAAATTCGCAGATAAAGTCATTAATTTAGTACAATTTGAATGCTTATGAGTATTTTAAATGTACCCTACACCATTATTACCTAAAGAAACACGTCCTAATGCAAATAATAAAATAAAATAATTCCAAAAACTAAAATTCTTACAAATAAATTCCTAAATAAAATGATCCCTCACTAAAGTCCCAAGTAGTCGGGCTCGCAATCATTAAAACAACTTTTTCCTTTTATTTTCCATGTCCCGTGTTTTATAAGGTTCCTTACACTCTCAAAGAATTAATATTCGATGTAAAACAAGCAGTATCAAAAGCACTCTTCACTGTTGAGATAATCTTTAACATACCAATAACTTTTAGAGCGAGACAACACACCCTGTCTCTTTCACACACATTCACACTGATATAGCAAAAATATAAATAACAATGTTTAGCGACAGTTTAATGGAGCCGCGAGTTAATACGATTTTTTCCTCAAAACATGGGAGATTATACAGCATCTCAGACCTTTTATTCACGTAGATCAATCTTAAATGTCAAACAAAACCGCAATATCTTCAATAATTAACGATATCAGAGAAACATACGTATCGATCAAAAAGCATCGATGCATAAAATTGCCAACGACAAGGTATCACAACAAAAAATCTGGGTATTCTCGCATCTCGGGCTAGCAACACTGTGGGGAACGGTAAAACTGGTGTTATGTCTCGGGGCGTCGTATTTAATAATTTGAAGTGTTATTTATGCAGTTTGTAAATCAAGTTAATTGTAATTTTGTTACACGCCCCGCCCAAGAAAGGAAATGCAATAAAGATTTTGTTTTTTTTTTTGTATAAAGCATTCGTTCAATTCGTTCATGTGTTCGGTCATTAATCTTGCGTTATCTGTGGCAGATTCGGTCATAGGTCATGTCCCGCCTTTTTGAACGTCGAACTGATTATTAATAGATTTGGATCAGGAAGTAAAATATTTGAAAATGTCTTCGTCTTAATTTAGAAACTGTTTTAGATTAACACTTTTTATTACCCATTGATAAATACATCAATATCATTAGCTGTGACCACTGCTGACCAAAGACCTCTTCTTGCATGCAGAAGTTGAGCATTTATCGCCACACTTGCTCAATGCAGGTTGGCGATTTCAAACTTATAATTAGAAACCCAGGTTTCCTCACAATGTTTTCCTTCACCGTTTGTTAATGGTGTCTAATGCTTAGAAAGTACATGTAACTCGGAAAACGTCACATTGGTACTTTGCCGTTGGTAGGTTCGCACACTCATGCATGAGAAGCGGGCTCCGGCTCGACAAGCAGGAGTAGGAACGAGGTGGTTTTTAGTCAGTAAGAGTCTGACACTCCCTCTCGCCTCACCCAGGGCGGGAGAAGTCATATTAATAATTAGTTCAACCTAACAATAAAATAAATTATAAAAGTCTTAAACTTTCGCTTTTCATTCAACATTCAAAAAAGAAATCTGTGTTCGGTCAAATAACTCCATGGCTTCACAAAAATGTTAAACGTACTAAAAGATAAAATAAATTTCCAGAAATCAACTAAAATAACATCGAATCTTAATACTTATCTTCTTTCATAACAAATGTAACTTCTTAGCCATTTAAAATACAAAATGATGGCTAAGATTTTTGCAGATTTAATTCACTCTCGTTTTATATGTAAAGTTTACATTTAAATGAAAAAGTACACACAGATTTTGGCGGGATAGCACGATGTAATCTGTTAATCGTACGTACGGCCCTTCATAACAGCGTAATGGCTATTTTATGCATGAATGTATAATTTAATTATGGCTTCCAACAATGTGCGTTCTGAAATTTTGATTGGACGACATTTGTTACGACTTCAGAATTTTTATTTGTTTCGTTTATGTATCGAAATGGTCTGTGTTCTGTTTTTGAATTGGTTGTTATTCTTTTTTTTGTGGAATCTTCGAATTTGAATGATGACAGCATTGTTTATGACACTAGGAAATTGATGTTTTTTTTTTTTTTAAAAAAAATGCGAGATTACCTATGGCACTGTGATTAGCAAAATAAGTTTTTTTTTTTATTTCAAATATTTAGGCTTGCAACGCACTCATAACTCCTCTAATGTTGCGGGTGTCCAGTGTCAGGCATTTATTAATGGGCAGTGTTGTGCTGATCACCCAACCTCAAGTTATTTGTCTGTTCAATTATCTATATTCTACAAAAACAGGTAAAAAAGAAACTAAATTAACACATTAAACGCCATGGAGGATTTAGCTTCACCAGATATTTGTTGGCAGTCAAACTCCTCACCTACTAGAAAACCTATGCAGAAAATGACCAACTTCCATACTCATGAATTCAAACAAGCATTAAAACGAACTCATTACCCAGTACACTAGCATTGTATGTAATATCTATACCAGTAGCATTTAACCTCATGATGGGAAACGCACCAGGCAAGCAGTAATACATTGAGAAACAAAGAGGCCGTTACTCATTGATAGCAATCACAATCATAGCTAGCAAGAATGCGAGAATATAAGCGTTGCTAATCCCCTAGTATACAAGGCCAGTGGTTCTCAAATGGTCAATATTTTGGAACAAGGAACCGCTACCGGTCTTTACATCAAAATATTATTTCACGTCGTATTGTTCGTAAAAATATTTGCTACTATTGACTGTTTTTATGGGCTAGAGTGACATGTGGCGAACGGATCATTTAATGGTAATCATGCGCAATGATATCCTTAGATTTCTGCGATACCAGAGGAATTGGAGCAAATTTAGGAGTTGGGTTGAGGATATATGGAGACTCTAATCTGATTGCAACCCGGTACCAGCCTATCAAGCCTTTAATATAAAATACCAAATGGAACCAGACCCACCTAACGGCAATTACTTGTGTTATCGAATAAGCCGGTAATCGAGCAAATGGATCACCTGATGGTAAGCATTCACCTAGCCTTTGACACCTGAAACCCCAGACGCGTTACAAGTCCATTGTCGGCCTTTGAGAGGGGGAACTTAGGAATTTGAGGATTGTTGGGTTTATGGCAAGATTGGGAAGAGGGGTAATTGGGCCACCGGTAACCTCACTCACACAACGCAAGCGTTGTTTCACGTCGGTTTTCTGTGTCAGTCGAGCCTGGTACTAGGCCATGGTAGAACAATCTTTGAGAAACACTGCCCTAATATCCTAGACTATAGTACTATAGGCTATATAGCCTTGCAGCTGTAAGGAGTCGAAAGAGTAAGGAGGTTAAATGGCTGCTACATCTCATTTGGGCCAATTAGTGTGCGTTTTACGCTAAAGTTCACCTTTGTTGTACAGTCAGCGATGTAATGCTGTTGTTTAGCTTTTTGTGGTTAAAAACAATTAAATAGAGAATTTGTTGTTCGTTTTTATAAGTAGATTAGTATTTCTGGGTAGTAAATGTCTGAGAGATAGGAATGAAGTGTTTTGAATACTACCTATAATGGTTAGTTAGCTAATTTTCTAATAAGTAACTGAAATTGAACTGTCTTGAGCAGCGTGTAATGGATTCGATTCCCGCACCTAGCGTGATCCACAAATAGTTGTTTCGGGCCTGGATATCACGTGTATGTGAACTTGTATGTTTGTAAACACATCCAAGACACACGAACAAAACCCAGTGTGATCTTCCCATCTATAATAAAAATCACTACTTTAATTTCCCGATTATATTATCAATTTCAACAACTAACCAAGAAACTAGTACACATTCTTTAACATATCATCATATTTATACAATCATTATAATTTTTGTCGTCTACTGTACCACCAAAGCAAGCTCACTAGAGGTGCGTCACTTGCAACTTGCAAGGTGCGTCCATTCACAAGCAACAAGCAACTGGTGGAATTTCGAAATTGAGATTGAATCTTTATAGAACGTGCTGAATAGTATATGAATATTAAAGTAACTGGTTCATTCTAGTAGTATTTGCAAGAGATGCAAGCGGTATTGTCGATCTAGAGATATCGGGTTCAATTGTGATTCTCAGATAATATTTATACGGTTTTGAAATTGTTAATAGTTATATCCCTTTTCAACTGAGTTTCGACAACGAAATTCTCAAAAGTCGATCTATCGTGAGTTTATAGTATTTGATTAGTTTTTCCAGGACCTCTTTTTTATTCCCGTTTGCAAAGGGAAATTATTGTGAATTGCTTGAAGTCCGGTATTGTGCTTGCTGTTTATCAATACATTTGTCTCGTTACAATTAAATTAATGAATCATCGTCATCATATCGTACATCATCGTAGGGTAGACAGAGGTACACATAACGGCAGATGATGCCACTGTACATTGCGGCATAATGTACTACTTTTCACCGTTAGTGTTGTAAGTACCATGTAATAGAGGGTGAGCTTACTGGCATATATTGGGGACAATTCCAGATTCCGTGCTATAACTAAGAAATTTTCGAAAAACTGAAAAAGCTCAGTAATTCTTTGCCCGACCCGGGAATTGAACCGGAGACTGCCCTTGCCCGGTAAACGCTCTTGCAACCACTCGACCAACAAGGCAGTTAAATTAATGGAATAACCAATAAAAGGTACTATACAATAAGCACACCACTGCCACTGCAAACCCCTTCGACCATTAAACCGAATAGCACAAACAAATGAGAAAAAACCTCAACACAACAGGATCTACAAAGTGTTTATTTATTCAACAATATTAGAGTAGAGGGTCCAAACACACACGAAAACATACTGTGGTCCACTTAAAAAGAAAAATTACTAAAATTACAACCGTTTTGTACGCGATCCTTATCCGCGAACAATAAATTTGTCCACCCACGTTATACTTATGAAAATGCTCGCAAGATAGCTACGACGCCATTTGTAAAAACTGTGTGTATGTGTGTGTGTGTTTTTATATTATAGAAGGAAATGCTTTGAATGTGAATTGTGATAATAAGGAGCGAAGTTAACGGGGTGTAGAGATTGATGTGTGTTGATGGAACGGAAAAGGTTTGTCGGTAATTCTTTGTTTTGTTCGTAATCTCTGCCTACCTAAAACAAGACTAAGGTATCTGTATGTTATACTAAAGGAATTTGGCTGCATTTCCACCAGAGATGAGTATTGCTACGTTGCTGTAGTTGCGTTTGGCTTCCACCAATCTATTAATACTATTGAATACACATAGCTTAACACTTGTGGAAACGGAATCAGCTAAGCTATGTTATGTTTTTTTAAATGGAAAGATGCGTCATAGCACGCATGGTGGCTTCCCTACTATCTATGCATCGCATACTCGAGCCGCGCATCTTCCTCGCACAGCTACATAGCTTAGTATCGGTGGAAACTGTCACATAGTGGGAGCGGTATCCTGATGACAAATGTATTCTACTAAGTCGTCTACACGGCTTTATTAAAATAAACATTCAATGCACCTTATCATACCTATCTATAATAAGAACAGGCAGATACTATTCGCAATAATCACAAGCAAAAACTGAAACATAAATGTACACAATTAACTCATATGTATTGTAAAACAATAAATTGCTACTTGTATATTAATCCGTCCCTTCATATAGTATGTACTGATCTATCTACATAATATGAGGACTAGAGACAACCATAATGATGGGGTGCGAGTGAAAAAACTATCGATAATTTTTACGATACTTACTTTAACTTAGAGCTATATTATACGAGCGGCTGTAGGGCGGGACGGGCGCGTAGTGAATGAGTTGCGGGCATACCGCGGCGGCACAGCGAAAACGTCGCGGAAACGTGGTGAATTCGCAACGTTTTCGCATGTTTGTAGCAAGTTAATCACGTACAATACACTCAGTAACATGGTGTCCACGCTGCTATTTGTGATAATGTCGTTGCGCGGCTGCAACAAATTCGCTGCGTGTGAATTAGACGCTCGTTATCCGCTAGTAAAGGTGAATATATTTATTTTTGGATTGTAATTGAAACTTGTTATTTCAGGAAGTGAAACCATTACCATTATCAGTCACAGTCACTAATCTTTAATAGGTATGTCAATAAAAAAATCAAATACAAATATTTTCCCAAAAAAGTTGTTTAAGTCACTAAAATGCAATCGAAATACTTAATATCAAATCTACTTACAAATAATACAAACTTGTAATACCTATTTCTACCCAACCAAGAAACGACAACATTAACATTTTAATAAAATTAGTAAAAATAGGTACAATTATCGACATCGATAGCCCACATAGCTTTCCCATCCCTAACGTTAATAACAAGCCCGACTTGACTGTCACTCGTCAAAGATTTATTGTCTCATCAACCGCCATCTTTTATTCATATTCATATCACTGGCCACTGAGAAATCGCCTAATTGGACCTCGTACTCGCAAAAACTCGACTAAATCGATGCATCGTATTAATTGCCTCCCAATACATATCGATTGACATAATTGGAGACATCTGGCTTGTACTGTACAAAGTTTAATTTTTTAATTTTATTTTTTAAATACTCTTTATACATGGTGTGTCTTTATACATGGTGTGTGTAATGTAAAGGTGGACTTTCGCCTTTGGCATTTTCTGCCAGTCAACCTTTAGGTGGCAGTTTTTTTTATACGTAGGTAATTTTAATTATACTAGTAATTGCATTGATTGGACTGCTCGGCCGAACACATCGACTAATTAAGGCGTAATTTTATATTATTTTATTTATAATATTTTTCGATAGTTTTCTTTTTCACGTATCTTGTTAGTTATTGACCGCCTCGATAGTTAAGTAGTTGCAAGTGCAATTGCCGGACAAGGGGTCTCGGGTTCGATTCCCGGGTCGGACAAAATATTACGAGGAGTCTGGAATTGTGTCCAGTATAATTATGACAATAGGCTCACCTATTACATGACACTTATAATACAAATGGTGAAAAGTTGGTGTACATTGTATAGCGGCATTACGTGCGCACCTCTGCCTACCCCTTTGGGGATAAAAAGGCGTGACGTTGTTGTTAGTTATTTACTATACCGGAGGGTTGTGCCATTAGGGCACTTGTTAAGTTATCGAGGGCTTACTCAATTCATTCATCTATACACAAAGTCGTAGCTTAGAACACAATAGCACAACTAGCTACCCTTAACAGTATTTGATTTCGGCTTTATTACAAAGTGGTAAAGTTGAAATTCGAATGAAGTATTTGGAGAAATTGGGATAGCTTAAACTGCTGGTGTTTCTAAAATGTAAGTAGGACCCAACTGGTATAATGTTAAACTAATTTATTTAGGTAGGTAGACATTTATTCGTGTGTACCAGCTGTTGTTACTATTTCTTTCTAGATTCTGTTACAAAATTGATTACATTTTCTATTTTTGCACAGAAACCTGGAAGCTATAAAACTACTTAACTGATCCTTTATGAAATAACTGTTCCTTAGTGACGACTTTTTTTCGGAAACAATCATTAAGATTAGGTTAAGTAACCATTAAATGACTTTTTTTTAAGTCTTTGACTGCCAATAGAAAACTGTTGGACGCAAATCCTCCGCTAACGTCGGTGACCGGTGACCACCACGGCGTTCAATGTGTTAAAAGGGAAAAATCATCCAATGACTTCTTTCGCTTTAGACGAGGTAAGAGGGAGTGTCAGACTCTTACTGACTAAAAACCACCCCGTTACTAATTTCCTACGCCTGCTTTTCGAGCCGGAGTCCCTATAAACTTACTAGGTAATCCGCAGCTCCGGAATAGGCTTCAGCCCTACTGGGCCACATCTGTGGTGGTCGAGTATGGCAGTAAGTGACATTATGTAATAATATAAAGGTTATGTTTTCGAAATCATAAATTACAAATTCAATCACAGATTAAAAAATATCAAACGAGGATTAACGCGCGGACATTTGCTAATGGCATTAAAAAAAAATGTTTTTCAAAATGTCTGCCGATCATACCAATTCCTGTTTGATTTATATCCTTCGAAAAATGCCCAAAGCCTGATTTATAGGAGTATATGTCATAAGACTTAGTTGAAATCTCTTTGATTGAAAACGAACGTGTTATGTCATAAAAATATATACGGCAGTGTGCAATCATAAGAATTTTGACTTTAAATGTGACAAAAAAAGTTGAACTTTTAAGTGCGGGAGAGCCATGTTTCGGCACGAATGGGTCGGCTCGACCGGAGTGATACCACGACCTCACAGAAAATGGAGTGAAACAACGCTTGCTTTGTATAAGTGAGGTTACCGAAAGCCCAATTACCCCTTCCCAATCTTCCCAAACCCCGATTCCCCTACCTTAAATTCCTAACTCCCAAAAGACCGGTAACGCACTTGTAACGACTGATGGTTTAAGTAGCCATGGGCGACACCAAATGCTTACCTTCAAGTGATCCATCTGCTCGTTTACCACCCTTTCCCATATAAAAAACATAACTCGCTAGAAAATATAACCAGATAATAATTAATAGCCACAATTCCATCACAGCATATCTTTTAACTACTATAACCACATCTACATTGCACTATCTATCATATATTCCGGCCTGAAAGCAATTATAATGACAAGTGACGTCACATGTCATTATTATCTAGTCCATATTTCATATATGGACTGGTTTCCAGACTCCAGCTGCCTTTTAAGTCTAGGTAATTATGTGATCATACTTGTATTGCCTGAAGGGGGCATCAGATAGTGGAGTATGTACAGTGGAGGACAGATCCGCCTGATCATTTCAAAATTTTATTGCTTAAACCCACCCAAGTGCAAGCAAACATTGACTTAGTGGTGGTCTGGCGATTGTGACCACCATTATACACCAAATAAATAAAAAAGTATGGCATTAAAAATATAGCATTAATTAGTCAGTTATGAATAAAAATAACGAGACCATCGCTTCTCCTACTTCAAGTGTCGTAGGGATTGATTATGGAACTACACATTTGATAAAGATAGGCCAGCAGTCTTTGATAAATCTAAACTTGGAATCTGTAATCTGGCGGAGAATAATAAAAAAAAATGCTTATATAAAAAAAAATGACCGGGATAACAAAATCTAGATCCCTCGCCCGTCGAAACTACAAGCACTAGAGTAAAAAGATAGGAAGAATGAAGTATTAAGATAAAATTAATCATTAAATAAATATTAATCACGTAATTTCCTACACAAACATGATAAAACTATGTCGAAATATTTAATAGCATTTTATATCTCTAAAAACTAAATTATCAATAACTATAAAATATTTACGAATTTTTAATGTTTATGATACATATTATAAGTACATTTTCACATGCACATAAAAATAATTCGAAATGTCTTAATTATTATAAATACTTATTGGATTGGAATGGACAAATTATTGTATATAATAAAAAGTAATCATCGTTTTCACTAGTAAAGGAAATATCTAATTAATCGCTTGTTTAATTGTTTTTATTGATATACGCCGTGGGGTGCGCTTACGCATCGAAGACTTTATGTTACGGAATGGTAATATATTGTGTACACAGCTATTCTTTTGCTAGTTATATGTATAAGTCAATTATCAATATCGTTATCAGCCCTAAATGCTAAATATATGTAGTTCTTTTTACGACATACGGGCAATATTACACAGAAATCAACTAAAGCAGTTACACACATAAGTGTGCCATGCTTCGGCACGAATGGGCCGGCTCGACCGGAGTGATACCACCACGGCTTCACAGAAGACCGACGTGAAACAACGCTTGTGTTGTGTATCGAATTTGATATTAATTTATAGTTTCTGTCAAAAGTTAAGATAGATATCCCTCAAAAAACAAAGCACGATCAAAACCAAACCACAACGATTTCTAACCATCTTAGATACCTACGTACAAACAGATAAACTACATTACGAATAAGACAGAAACTCTCAAGGTCAACCTACTGAGGAGTTGAGGAGTAAAACAATAGATCAACTAAATGCGTTCATAATTTATCAGGAATCTACTTCACTTACATAACAGACCATAACCACTTTCCCTTGAACTCCGGCCCCTGACTGGTCAACCATAAATAGTCGTACGGAACAAAGAATTAATACTTTTTAGGGTTCTGTAGTAAATGGTCTAAAGGAACTTTACAATTTTTTTAATACAAGCACATTGTATATCTTTAACGTGCCATCTTATTCGTACGTTTTTAATACATAAGATATACGCAACATCACGCTTTTTATCCCCGAAGAGGTAGGCAGAGGTGCACATTACGGCACGTAATACTGCTATATAATATACACCCACTTTTTCAACATTTGTGTTTTAAGTCCTATGTAATAGATGCAGCTTATTGCCGTATACTGGGTACAATTCGATAAATTTTCAAAATGCCGAAAAAAGTCCAGTAATATTTTGCCCGGCGCGGGAATCGAACGGGAGACCCCTTATACAATCAACTGTTTATCATCGACCGAAGACATCCACACCTGAACATAGTTTCTCGTTGACCAAATTCTTACCAGAAACTGTTTGGGGCATTTCGTGTATCAGTTCATTTCACTCTTGACCAGTTTCCCAACTTAAATATAGTACCCACCTACTTTGCTTAAGTGACTTACAACTTTTGTCAACTGATAATGTTTTTCTTCTCTCTAGAAATGGCCGGCATAAATTCTATTTCTGTAATTTTGTTTTGTCTAATTCATTGACTAAGATCCTTAGACCAGGCAAAGTATTCAGACCGGAGTGATACCACGACGTCAAATCGACGTTGAACAACGCTTGCGTTGTTTTTTAACCCCAAAAGACAACGGCAACGCACATGTAATGCCTCTGGTGTTTCGGGTGTCCATGGGTGGCGGCAATTCCTTGCCATCAGGTGATCCGTCTGATCGTTTACCGGTGTAAGTATACCATATAAAAAAACTATGTAATAACTGCAGTTGCACTTGCTGCTCTTGGCAAAGGCTTTCTCTATCGGGCGGGGTTCATATTTAGCGAAATCTGGTATAACCAAAATCTATAAACAAAAAGAAAAAAACGAACTTTCAATCACATAGATAGAACCCAACAAACATAAATATAAGCTCCACTCAAATCCAATTCCATCAAAAACTTTCATAACATAAAAAAATATCTCCGAAATGGCGGAATGATCGTAAAAACATTCGAACACTGTAACTACATTCAATATGGCCGCCATAACTCATTCAGTACCGAACGATCACAAAGTAATATTTAAATAAACTCCGATAAATTCTCTCAACACATAAAAAGATCTCAGATCTTGAGGATTCGTATATTAATTTCATATATCTTACATCTTCCCGTCTCCATTTTAAACGCGCCAACGTTTCTTGATACGTCAATTTATGGCGCCATTTTGTTTGTGCGGTGACGTCACGTGGCATAGATTATAAAGTACAATGTGCTGTTATTTTGAATCTGTGACAGTGCGTAAAATATGGCGGGGAGTGTTTATGTGTGGAAGTTTTATTGTATTTAGCTTCCGGCAGTATTTAGTTATGGTTTAAGTTTTGAGTGAGTCATGAGTTCTTGGGGATTACTTCCGATTGTAATGTGGTTTCTCTGCTTTTAATAACGAAATTTACTTGCTTAAATTATATTTTTGATTTTAATTTGCGTGTAAATCTCTATTTATTTAATTGCTTCAGTCTATAGCGGATTGTGTTTTTTTCTAAAATTTAAAATACTTTACATGAATGACCATTTCACCGATACCTTAGGAATTATTGCAAGAAATTCGTTGCTGCGTTCACACTTCCTGAAGAAGTATTATAGAGAGTTCGGTCAGAGGTCAGCCCATCTTACGGGGTCCCATGTGACAGAGCTAAGGTTGAACCTTGAACACGCTATGGGTGGGAACATATTGATGAGTATTGTGAATACCATGTAGCATAGATCGAATTAAAAAGTGAATTAGGTACAAACACTTTATACTTCTCTGTGACTAAGGTGCTTGTAATTGTGACATCGAATTATTGGAAACTCATTTTTTTCTGTATGGACTAAGGGGTAAATAAGCAGACAGATCACCCGAAGGTAAGCTATCACGAAGGTACTACACCGCCGATGGACACCCGTAACACCAGAAGAATCGCAGGTCAAACTAATTAAATTAGTAAGTATTCTACAGGTTTCCTAGATTCTTACAGGTCTAGTAGTACGAATTCGTAAGGTGAGTGAATATTCTCCATCAAGCGATCAATCACTCCACACTTTCGAAAAAAATCACAGTATCATGTATATTTTGACAGAAAAAGGGGTTTCAAGACCGTCCATGTCAAATAAATCGTACATCCAATTGGATTCCGGGTGAAAATATCAAATTTCTTTCGGAGAACTGCACCGAAATCTGCGCAATCGCATCGATCACACGATCAGAATGCATGAGTGGGATGCCAATTGTGTGCGAGCGAGAGGTCCGAGTCACGTTCCACGGTTTACCGCGCGTCGATTTAGAGTTATAGTAATGAATATAATATAAATAAGTTCTGTAAATTCACAAAGAAAACTGTTGAGTCGATTGATTACCATTCATTGGTTTTATATTTTTTCTGATTACTTCACCCATGTGCTACTGTCATAAAGGCATTTGTAAGCTAGCCTCTCAATCTTGATATCTAACTAAGTTAATATAACATGTAAAAAAATCTATATAAAATCAAAATTTGATAGCACGGTTAGAGTAGTGGCTGTGCAACCGGTTACGTGTAGCGGGTTCGATTACCGCACAGAACAACTCTTTGTGTGATCCACAAATTGTTGTTTCGGGTCTGAGTGTCATATGTATGTAAACTTGTATGTTTGTAAACATACACACGACACAAGAAAAAGTCCTAGTGTGAACCAACGTTTAAAAAAATAACTAATTTTCCACAAAACAATTTACAATGAACTATATCGTACTTAATAGTTTTAGTTATGCCACATAGTTACGTAATAGCTTCATCTATTACAATCACCAGAGCAACAAAGAAAATGTCTAAAAAGGAAAAAATCTCCAGAAAAGGGTTAAAAAAAAGAAAACACAGTCGGAAATAAAGTTTAAGAGTGTCCTTAGAAAGTATCTTAATTACGAAAGGAGAGATATCGTAAAAAATCTAGATAACTAAAATTAAGCGGCTCTTAAAATTCAGCCTGAAACATTTACTTTATATAGAAGCTCGTTAAAACTGGCTGAAAGGAATATCAGGACGGAGAAGGCGACTGAAAATTTATACATTACAGTAGAGTATCAACACGATTGACTTTTTTAGTTAGTTTTCACTGATAGTTATAGATATGACAGTAAAATAAACAGGACTCTAACAATGCAAATACAAACGTATGAAAGATTAAGCCAATAAATACGTCAGATTCAAATCAAATCAAATCAGCTTTATTGGGGACCTAAAATTAGTTCAAATAAAAAAAAATCCTTTATAAATATTATACTGCATTTATCGTATTAGGTGTAGGCACACCTTAATACCTGTAAAGATAGATATAATGTTAAGATAAAATTAAATAAAAATCTTCCAATATTTTAAACTTTGGATCTAGGTACAGTCAAGGTTGTCATCATTATACGAACAGTCAGCGAGTACGAGTTTGATTTGCGTTAAATGAAAACAAAACGAGAACGCTTTCCACACTCTGATGGCTTATTACGAGTTTGTTTTACGGCGCTGTGATTGGTTAATTCAATCGTTCCGGCCAATCGATGTATACCTACGAGTAGAACAGCCCGTGATAATCCGCTGCTGCACTAAGTTTCCACACTTCGCAAGCAAAGACTGACATTTACTAGTCAACGGTCTGATTAGGAGCTTAACATAAAATCCAAACAAAATTAAACAGTTAATACTTATTTATCCAAGACCTTCTAATGATATGACATCAATATCAAATTAATGATATTAGAAAATCATTATAATGATTGAAGATAGAATTACCTGCGCCATTAATTTAACTAATTGGCTGATTATCGGTAAGATAACTACATATTACTTTGCGTACAGTTTTATTTAATAGGCATTACAATGTTGTGAATATTTTCTTCATAATGTTATTAATTGGAGATGCTTAGTTATAGTTAGTTTCCTAGAATGTGTGGAGTTGGTGTTGATAGTAGATTTTTTAAATATTTTCTTTACAAAGCTTAGTCGTTCTGTTTTTTGTCCCAAACACAAAAATGTTTATGTGATATGGAAACAGAGCGAAAGATCTTGGATTTAGTGCTCAAGTTAGTCATTAGTGGGTTTAAAAATAGCCCAGAATCTGGTATCATATTTGACTAAATGCTATACCGATGTCAGCATCGACAATTAATTGTTACTGTTAAAATTGAATGTATTCAATTCATCATTCTGTTCTAAACATTATACCTTAAATATATGTTAGTTTATCTTCATTTCTTCAGTGGAACGCAAATTTTCAGAGCAATCATGATATAGCGTGGAAAATTCACTGTTTACTCGTATCTTGAGAGTAAGAGAGGACTCATGACGTAGAAAATACGTTAGTAAAACAACAATATAGAGAGAACAGAAATGCTTTCACGGTTCTCTTGCATTTCGTGTTTAATGAAATGTTTAGTCATTTTATAAATCACTAGCTTCTACTAGCGGTTTCACCCACGTTCCCGTAGGATAAAAAGAATCCTATCACCTAAGTCAGCTCATACCCTGTCTGTATACCAAATTTCATCAAAATCCGTTCAGGAGTTTCAGCGTGATTGACGAACAAACATCCAAGCAAACAAACTTTCACATTTATAATATTAGTGTGATATATCTATCTATACATTTTTTTTTTTTTTTTTTTTTTTTTATGGGACAAGCCCGCCACAACCTCCCACACCGCTGCAACTCCTGTAAGCCAGGATCTACAGTAGATACAACCATGAAAACACCGGAACATTGAAGTCCGGCGCGTCCCAGGGACATGAATGACTGTCTTGGATCCCGCAACGAAATAAATCAGAAGATATTATTAGAGGAGAAGAAAAGAAAACGATAGTTTCCACTTCCCTCGGTGAATTTAATGCAGGAGACAGAATGACTTAAGCCTTAAGGCACAAAGAGACTCCACAACTGGGAGAAGCCCAGTCGCCAAGCACCACGGAAATTTGACTTAAAACTAAGTGGGTCCTATGTGTGAGCTGTTATACTTGCTTCCAATAATAGGTATGGCAAAAACGCCTAAACGCACGGAAATTCGTTCTAGACTCCACAAGGTCCGTATAATAGACTACACCTGATGAAACAATTAAATTATCTAACATAGTGTTACGCTCAGATTGCCAGAGACCACACTCCCAGAGTATGTGATGGGTGGATTGCTCATGTTGCAACTCCGCTGTCGAACATTGGCACCATGGTGAATCAACGAGTTTAAATGAGAACAATTTGCTTTTAAAGTTGCCATGGCCAGTAAGAAACTGGGCAACACAGTGATCCACCTCCAACCATGTCCTCTCCAGTCGCTCATGCACGGATGGAAAGAACTGGTAAAGGTGACGGCCCTTGGTGGAAGATTCCCATCTGCACTGCCATTCAATTAGAAGCTCATCCCAGACGTCCGTTAATGGCTTAAGCAGTCTAGCAATTTTGTTTCGATCACGTTGTGCTAGAAAGTTTGCGGAAAAGTTAGGTCTCGCATTGTAATACATAGCAGCACGTCGCTGCACCTCAAGATCGACTGGAAGTAGTCCCGCGAGCACAGGTAGGGCCTCTGTGCTAACCGTCCTATAAGCCTTACACAGAAAGATCAAGGCTAGACGCTGACCCTGAAGAAGCTTCCGCCGTACCGCGCCTATTGTGGCCCTATCAGCCCATACTGGTGCCCCGTAGCACACGCATCCTAGGTAGGTTGCTCCATATATGGTTTTGAGCGTAAGAAAAGAGAGACCCCAGGTAGCCTTCGAAATTCGCGTGAGTGCATAGAAATTATTTTTGGCTTTCTCACTAATAGCCTTAATATGTTCAATAAAAGAAAAGTTTTTTTCTAAGACTAGACCGAGATAGCAAACCGACTCCTTTCGTTTTACGGGAACGTTTTTGAATTTAATGGACGGCCATGATTTCAAGTTTCCTTTAAGCAATAGCTGGTAAGTTTTATGTGGTGCAAAAGTTAATCGATTACGTTCACCCCAACGCGAGATCTCACCGAGGCAGTCTTTAGCTAGATTCTCCAGTCCGGCGCGGGTATTTGACTGTATTAACAAAAGGCCATCATCCGCATATCCAGTCAATGTACAACCAGAAGGAAGGGGGATCGCGAGCAAATCATCAAACCCTAGATTCCATAGATACGGGCCAATAACCGAGCCCTGAGGACATCCCATTGACAATGACTTCGACCGCGAATAATGACCAAGTTTCAGTGTTACAGAACCGTGAAGAAAATACGTGTATATTAGTTTGTATATGTTACTGAAACAGCCACGCCCTTTAAGTTTTAGGAGTAACATTGGCCACCACGCGTTATCAAAGGCACCGGAAATATCTAGAAAAATACCTACTACATATTTGTGCTCAGATGAATTCACCGTGGTTCGGACAGAGAGAGCCGCGTCAACAGTAGATTTACCTACAGTGAAGCCAAATTGATTATTGTGAAATTTCGGTCCACCGGGCATTAAACGAGGAACGATAAGCCGCTCAAGGAGTTTTCCTAATGATGGTAAAAGCGTAATAGGCCGGTATGACTTAGGGTCATCGGGTGGCTTATTTCCATTCTTAGGTATTATGCGAATGAATCCACGTCGCCATATACGAGGAAAGACGCCCTCCGCTATACAACGATTAAACACGGTCAGGATCGCATCAGCCGCAGATTTACACGCTTCTATTATCATTTTATTTGAAACCTTATCCTCACCAGACGATTTATTCAAAGGCAAGGTTTTAACAACAGTTACGAGCTCGTTGATGGAAGGAAGATCAGACACCGGTGAATCGGGCGGTATAGCTGCCCACGACCTAATCTGCTGATGATAATCATTGTCTGTCTCGGATACATCGTCCGGGATGAGTTCATCGAGTAGAACTTCCGTTGTCTCCTCAATACCAATGGTGTGAACATTGTTGACTTTTATGTTCTGTACGAATGCCAGATCGACGGATCTGTTGGCTTTGAACTCATGGTACAGAGGCGACCACGGACCCTCGCTATCCAGTCTCTGCACTACTCTCCGCAACAGGTTACCCTTGGCTTTCTCCACTGAAGCTCTATAGCGTGACCTGGCAACTCTAAACGCAATCAATGCTTCATCAAATGCAAAACCTGTGACTTTACGTTTCTTTAATCTATTTAAGTGTTTACGCGCTCTACGGAAGCATTTACGCTGTTCAACCAGATAATTATTCCACCAGTCACATCTGCGCGTACTGGTCAAGGATCCCCGACCAAACGCAATGTCGGCACAGTAAGTAAAAGTATCCGACATGATTTCAGCACCTTCTTCGGCCGAAAGATCTCCGCGAGTGAAGTCTGTGGCCTGAGATGCAAATAATGAGCTAAAGAAGTTCCAGTCCGCGCCCTTAGTTTTATATCTAAAGCCACTACTGCAAAGTGTTGGACCCTGGGGTAATCCCGAAACAAATTCGTACACGATCAGGCGATGGTCACTACATGACGCATCCGGTAAGACACGCCACCTATCCAAGCTAACGTCCGAACTAGAAAGTGTGACGTCAATACAAGATTCGCCCATTTGGCTGCAAAAAGTAGGTGGTGCATCAGGGGTGTTATGTATGGAGAGATTCATTTCGGCAATGAATTCTTCAACGGCACAACGCCGTTCCATGTCAGTAGCCCTAACCTTGCCATACCATAAAGATGAAGACGCATTAACGTCGGCGCCAATGATAATTTTGGAGCCGGATAGTGACTGCAAGACGTTACGGAGGTGATGAATGTGAGGAG